>NC_092197.1:8283657-8883657 GCF_043641665.1 Enoplosus armatus | reverse complement strand
TGCCTCTGGGGCAGAAATATACTGAGATATGAAGAGAGACAAATAGACAAATGCACCTCCTTTCAGATTTTGCTGAAGGTTATTGCAAAAATAGCAGCAATAAACAACAATTTGCTGTAACGGGTGAGCAATAAATATTTTCTGCTCGCCTTGATATCTCAATCTTGCCACAAAGAATACCAGACATTATCTGTATTTCATGTCAAAAACGAGTCCACCTGCGTTTATTAAATTACCAGAGGGGAGAGGAAATTGAAACAGTGATCTTCCTCTGGGTATCTAACTTGTTAGGTAGGGAATGAAGCCTGTGTGATTTCATACTCTTTCTTAATCCATTTAATGTTTGCTTGGGTGTGGAACTGAGCCAGGTTGAATTGACTGGAATTGATTCTAATTCAAATACTTACCTTGTCAAATAATATATAAAATATTGGACTCACCACCAGTGAGAGTGTCCTCTTAAACTAGAAGATTCTGATGCAATTATGACATAAAACTAAAGCACTGCATCAGTTGTTCACTGATGTTGCTCATACTGTATGTTCACCCATTCTGCACATTAGATAGATTAGATAATGTATATTGAATATATAAAATATTATATGTTTATGTGTTTTAGTTTTACTGTTATGCTGCACATACTTGCAAACATGTCTCTCTCAAGGCCTTACTGAAGTGTATTCCATTGTACACAGGTCTTAACTCCCACCCTTGGCTGCAGTGGCAGATATATGGATCTCTGTGGTGCCACTAAAGGACACACTTGATCCGGCATTTAACCAACAGTGTCACAGTGTAAGGATGAAAGAATTATTACAATTTGCTTTATAAAACATTGAAATTCAATGGTAATGGGGTAAACTGAGCTATGCTGTGCAGCGGAGCAGTGGGAGTCATGATGCTCAGTTGTCAGGAACACGGGACTGTGGGGACATACGGGTGGGGGGATTGGGGATGGTAGAGGGATTAGGGGATGAGGGTTTGCACTAAACTTTTGTTCGGGCGGAGCTGCCATTTTTTCTCCCTGCTGACTCTTTATGCAAACCAGAGGCAACCAAGCGGAAATCTGGCTCCACACTGACAACTCACCATTTAATTCCTGACTTTTGGAGTGTGCCACACATTTTAATAAACTCTTGCATACTGGGACAGTACAAGCGCCTTAAAATGAGATCTGAGATAACAGTATCCGTCTTCTCTAAACTGTTATAAACTACTGGAGTTTGACGGGCCAAAATTAAACTTTCGGGACGGCGGTTGAAGTTAAGAAATCCATCTTTACCAGCCCTGCATCCAAACAACTGTACCAGAGATGTCCCAAAAGGCACATCAACTGATGAAAGATATGCCACTAATATCCTACCATCTGCTCAGCCTCTGAGTACTTCCATTAGGAAGACGGATACTGTAGCTGGATACGACAATGTGCCATAAAGAAAACGATTCCACCATTTCCTAAAACCACAGAAACCACTGCATGCTGCAGATGTCAAACTTAAACTTCAAAAATGGCAAGCTACCAGAAAAATCCATGTTTACAGTGTTTTGAAGTTCACCAAGCAGCCTCAGGAGAGTTCACAGAGTGCATCAGTAATACCCCTTTCTCACACAAACGCCATGGATGACACGGCACATTGACCACAGGTTCAACGAGACTTTGACCATTCATTCTACACCACTGGGTGAATGCTAGATTGTTGCTGTTTGCACAACCCACATCTGCCCAATGAAGTTCCCTACCCTTTTCTGCTAATTAAAAAAGGCTTGAATTTCTGAATTTATATTCAATATGGCAGACAGCGCAGAATCATTTCTTGTTTTTTTCCACCATATCAAAAGCTGATACAACTTAAACTCCAGTTTTAATCGTCTTTTTGATCAAGAGAAATTCATGGAAGAAGCACTGACTGTAGAGCAACATGAGGTAGATTTGCAAAACTGGAAAGTTACAGAGCCTCCTGTTGTGTTAGTTGAGATACACATCATGTTCCCAAAATGTCTGGCATTTCAATCTGTCCAGAGAGTTTTCTAGTATATTCTTCTGGAATTGTATTGTGCATCACTGGCATGTATTTAGCCTACAGTAAGGCACTACTTGAAAAACTGCCTTAATACTTACTGCTCTCTGATAACATCAAAGAAAGCAATTATAATGCAAGGCCATTTAACTTTTTAGCAAATTAGCCACAACCAGGGTTCAAAATATGGGGGAGCTACAGGGAGCTCGGCTCCCATCAGAGAGAGTGAGACATGAACTCATCAGAAATTTAGAAATTTAGGGGGAGCTCTAAAATGTTGTAATTTTTGGTGCCACTGTTTATTTTCTGTATAAATGTATATTTACTGTATATTTAGGTTCCTGAAATACGTGTCAACATGCATATTTATTTGCGCATAACAATTTCTGACAATGTGTTTCTAATAAACACAATGCTGTCTATTGAAAGACATATCATAATTGTCATGGGATGCAACCTAGGTCAGGTCTGTTTAACAAAGTAACACAAACCATTGCCCATCCACTGTGCGTTGGCATTTGTGTATCTACTTCACACAGTGCAAAAAAGTAGCAAAACAATATAGAGTTTTACCCAGCACACTGCAACGGTAATGTATAACCTGTCCAACTGGTGTTTGATGAGCCAAGCGATGGAAAAGGAAGGCGCTGACACAAAAACATTACCCGTCTAAAACTGCTAACCTGCACTTACAACAGGTGTTGTAATAAGCTGAGGTTAGCGAGCACAGGAATAAACCACCTGTCATCCTCTCCGGCTCAGCAGCAGCAGAAAGGGAATACAGGCAAAAAAAAATGGAATAAGCAATGTCTCCAAAACTTCAGCACCAGCTCTGACTAGAACTTAATTCATTCCAAATGCATTTCAACTGTCTTAAGAGCAGCAGACAGCCTTGAGGGACTGACTCTGATAATGGATTTTAAGCCCTTCGTGTGGCATGTCGCTGCTCTGTGTTAGCACCCACTCTGACAAGGGTGGTTAAAATAACACCGACCCAAAAGAGTCAGAAAAGAAAATAATACCACTGTGTCTGTGATCCTCGAAGTTAATCTTTGAAGACTAGAAGGCTTTGTCAGTCTTTTTGTCTGCGTATTAATCAGCCGCACACGGAGGCGTAAGACTGTTCTGAATCATTTCAGAGTAATATTTCATACAACATTTAAACTAAAGCTGAATCACTCCTAGCTGACTATACCCTTAGGTGAGGTCCAGAGGAAAAAGAAGCTTGTATAAGACAGAAGACATGAGTATGTAAGCACTCTCTCTGCTTCTCTGCGTTTTCATTTCTTTATTTAAAGGTGATAACTCCTGGCAATTCTTTAATATGGTTCTGCCTGCGCTGATGATCCTCTGTGGGAGGAAAAAAAACATTGTATGGTGTCCATGTGTGCTCGCTTACGCATGTGTGTGAAAACTGTTAATAAAATATGCCATGATATATCCAGGGGCTTGACGTGGAATAGAGTTTGACAAACAATCCAAAGGCTTATTAGCACGTACTCATTCATATTCTATACACACTCTCTCTTCACTGTCTACCATGTACTTCCCACCTCTGGGTCTAATAAGGGTTCATCTTAATGGCATAGGTTTAGTATGAGAAACTATCTGAATATGATGCAAATACTACTACCACAGTGAAGATACATAAAACATGGGTAGGACCACTGTTACGGATGTCACTGTAAATTATTTTACAGATATCAGCTATTTTACACTATGCAAAGTATGAACATAAGCTAACATGACTGAATTTGCATGTCTAGTAATACCACAAAGTCCTACGTTAAAGATGTTTTAGTTTAATAAATGCAAATGTACTATGAAATGGGTTAAATTAGGCTCAACACTTTTATATGATAGTACAAAAAGTATGTGTTATAACATGCTGATTACCATTAAATCAAATATTCCTACATTTATACATTTAAATGTTGCATTCACTAAATTGTTGAAAAAATTAGATAATGCCACTTAAAATCATCAGTCATTAAACAAACAGAGGAAGGCATAAGATGCATGAAATACTTGCATTTGTTGGCCACATTTAATTGTGCTACGCAGGAAAGCGTGACACAGTGCACCATCGCTGTTCATGCATATTTTTGATAAATTATCCATATCGTGGGTGCTCGGGTAGTACAGCAGAAGAACGCCAAACAACTGCAGAGACCTAGGGTTACTATAAAGTGTTATCATATTATCAGTAACAAAATGATGGACATTATAAAGTCAGCAAGTTTGGATTAAAAGGCAATTACCACTAAATGTAGACAAAAACATATCTTTGACTTAAAAAAACAGCCACAAGCTACTAAATATGTCAAGAGTGGAAATTGTCTTGGTTTTGATGAATGATGGGGAATGTGACTCAGGTTTATTAATACGGAGTAGTCGCCATGGTAACACAGTGGGAGGTAAATTGTGGGGGATGAGTTGCAAAGGGCACTGGAAGAATAACTTGATCTGTATTGAAAAAAAACATTAAAAAGTGTCTTGCTGAAAATGTTACAAGCACTATGTAGGTATTTAATTTATTCTACAAAGTGATACATGAGTACATGATTGCTTGACACAATCGCAGGAATGTTAGAGTAGTAGCAATCCTTTATTTATTTCAGTTAAAAGACACAGAAGAAGAAAGAAAAACAAGAAAATTGCAGTATCAGTGTTTGCCTTTGGTCGACACAAACAACGAAAGGAGCAGTCGATTTATAGCCCCGTCCAAGCGCTTAATGACTCACCAAACCATCCTCCAGCAATTGAGATGGCTCATCAATTTAATTACTTTACAACCCAGGCCCGCCCCATGCTGTCAAAAGCCTGGCATTTGAAGTTTCCAGTCACCCTGTGCTTGTAAATATGCCAGGAGAAAACTCTCTTTTGCTCTGCAGTTTACAATATTACATCTAAACTCAAACTAAGGTTTATGAATCAAAGAGGGAAGTATGAAGACAGCTCCGTCAATAAACGCATTAAATATGTATTCGTAATACATTAGCTATATGTAATAAAAGAAGAATATTACAAATTATATTAGTACCACTACTTTAGTCTATTAATCTTTTTCAAAAGGCAATTTCTGTGTATTCCCTCAATTCCAAATAAGTAAAAGAAGTTACTGCAGGCTCACAGAGTGGTGGATATACCTTAACTAGATCAAAGCAGACAGTATTATACAGTCAAAAGTCTGTGTACAATGAATTCAGGGGCATACACACTACAACAGTTTGAGCCATAACTGCTTCTAACCCCATAGTGTCCATACATACACTGCAGAGCATAGAGTAACGCCAAAGCATACTAATTATGGCTGTAAACAGCATATTAAATATTACAGATTGCACGCTAATATCACAAAAGCCACGCTATATAGCAGATGGCATGCAAATTTAATGAGTGACATTATCTTGGGAAAGGAACATTAAAAAGAGGTGATTATGTAAATGAAGGAATTTTTAAATATATACCATGTATCACTTCAACACTTAATCAGTCTTTAAGCTGCAAAATCCTGCAGTGACTACTGAGCTGCACAAGCACTGGTCATTATTTGAACTTAATTATGCATGTTGGCACAGTTATTTTACATTTTATTTCATTTCTATTGTTTGTCACTTATGGGTCTCCTGATACCTGCATTTTCCAATGAACCCAAAACCTATGGGAAATTCGAGGTGTACCGTTAAGGCTAAAATACATGGAACGTGACAAGCTTGAATGCTTACATGGCCAGAAAGCATACGTCTGTAGCTCCTGTGTGTCTAGCCAGACTAAAGGCTTGAATCCAGTGGTACTGGTGTGGATCTGATCTGCTGCCCCACTGAAATCGGTTGTCAGCACCCTCTGAGCTGTGATAGCTAGTTAGCTCCAGCTCAGCACCAGTTCAGTTGACAGCAGGCCTGGGTAGGTGATAGGTATAACTACTAGGCCTTTTATCAGTAGGTCTATCACTGGCAAGCACATCTGACAACACCCCTTACTCCCAATAGCAATGTAGTTACTGTACACTTTACTATAGATATTAAACCAACCACTTATTAAATGGCAAACATAAACATTTTTATAAACACAGGTGAATTGAATTAGTCTCGGATCAACCCTGGTTGAAACCGTGAAGAATACTGTACATTTACCACATGTATAGCAACGTGTTCATGTCAGCATGTCATCTAGAAACAAAACCAGCGCATGGCTTACACTCACCATGCAGCCGGATGAGTCCAACTGTCTGTCAGACACACACTTGAAGTTCTTCTTGCAGCCACCATTATCTTTGGAGCAGTCACGGACAGGCCCAAAAGATGCCAGTAGATCTTCTACTGTCTCAAAGTAAGTGGACATCATGGCCTCTTCCCTGAAATGAAAGGAAAAAAAGGTTCAAAACAAGAAAATACAGATGCCTTTGCACATTGTAAATAAAGGCACACCAGTACAAGTAATGACAATAGCAAAAGAATGCTTGAGCAGCTGAATATAATCCTTCACCTCCTGGCAAGCAGTCTCTCATAACCTCTCTGTTTCTACTGCAATTAAGAAGCTATTCAAGCTTGCACATAATGTGAGAAAATTGCAGTGTTTTAGTGGCTTTTACCCCTCCACCTGCAATTAATGACTACTTGTACTTGTAAATGTCTTTTTTCATAAAAGGGTAGGAAAGTCAGCTTAATGCACACTAACAACAAAGCTGTTAGTGAATACAGGAAAGTTTTTTTTTTTTCTTGACATGACAGGTTTCCCCTATGAGCTTTGTGCAAAGACAAATGTTAATAAACCCAATCCAATATTAGTTTAAAACTGATGAACCCTATGGCTTGTGTTGTGCTGGTGCAGGCCAAAGCATTTTCAGCTGTTTCCCTGGAGTTATGCGTGCAGAGGTTCAATGCTGGTTCATGGTGGGTAATGTCTGGGACTAATCGGTGCATTGGCATTAATTGGACATGTTTTGTCACGGTGTGTTGATAGAGAGCCTTGGGAATCAGCATTCTCCATCCATAAACTCTCAGGACTAATCCAAGGCCAAGGCATCCAGGCCCGCCCTAGCTGGCAATGTTGAAGGAGAGAGCAGAGGAACAAAAACGTACAAGCACAGACAAATGCCTGCATACACACTCAAAGATAAACAGAGGCAATACGAGGTAGAGTACAATTAATTCATTTTATAATTTACTTTCTATATTCAAAATGTATCAACACAAGTATTTTGTTTATGCTTTTAATTTTGTTTTTGACAGCATTATAATGATATTTTTCATTTGTGGAACTCCTTAGAGGGCTAGATGTGCCTGTATTTTATTAGATCTGCATAATAACAATAAAACTTTATTCAAGTTACATTTACTGTTCATTTATACAGAAATTAGTAATGGATTTATAACAAGACTAAGAGTCTACAGTGGTGTTAGCAGCTCTGTGAGGCTGTACTTAGGCACTTTGAGCCGGGGCTTTGAGCTAAATGTATGCTAACATGCTCACAATGACAATGCTAACATGCTGATGTTTAGCAGGTAATGTTTATCATGTTCACCATCTTAGGTTATCGTGTAAATATGCTAACATTTCCTAATTAACACTAAACATAAAGTACAGCTGAGGTCATTTGCAGGTATTTAATCATAAAGCGTATTGGAGAAATAAAGAAATTGACCTGATGGTGGCGCTAGATGAAAAATCAGGGGATCACCAAGGTCATTACAATTCATCCTGGGAGGGATATGAATGCCTGTACCAAATTTCATGGCTACCCATCCAATAGTAGTTGAGACCTTTCACTCAAAACCACAAATGTCAACCTTGTGGTAGTGCTATAGGGAAAGTTGAGGGATCACCAAAGTCAGTATGCTTCATCCTCCAAACTTTGGACATTATTGGTCCCTGATTGTCCAAAGTTTCATGATAATCTATCATGGCACACAACATTCAGTTCAAATTGGGACTAAGTCGGGTTAGAGATACATTGATCTGTGTACAGTGTGTGTGTGTGTGTGTGTGTGTGTGTGCCAGACTCTGCCACTGCCAGGGCCACTACTGTTTAAGAAAATCATTACAAACAAATCTATAATGTCCAAATACTTGATCTGTGTGCTGTCTTCTGAGAAATGTCAGCTTGACCAATACTGTATAGCTCAGCTGCTGTGTTCACTTCAACATGCTCAGCCATGCCCATACACTGAGCTCTGCATGCCTGCTGTCAGAGTGAACGGAGGGGTAAGCAACCCCTGTGTTTTTCTTTGCAAAGAAACAAAAGCACTGTCTCTTGCAATGGGACCACAGGGACCACAGTGTGTAGTGAGGGTGACTTGACTCAACAAACGGCGACAGGATCTCAAATGATGGGAAGACAGATGCCCTGCTGAGCAAGGAGGATTTTGGAGTATTGTCACTGTCACTGTTTGTGGATGTCTTCATCTCTGTGTACTTGCAGGCTTATGTGGCAATGTCATTTCAAAGAAGACACTGAAAATAGGGCCACTTAACCTATAATAAACATATTGATGTTGCTGTTAATTTGATTAAAATGTCCCTATGTAACCTCTCTTCAAAGTGGATATAAAACATCACAAAGCCATTTATCTTTTTTCTTCAAGTTTCTTCAATGAGCAAATATGGCAAAGTGAACTCGTATTGACTCAGTATCCAGTATTAAATATTTTTTAAGAAAAGAATTGTATATTGTGACCTTCAGACAAAGATGAAAGGAAAAGCATTAAAATTCATCAAATGGTAGGAATGCTCTGTGAATAGCATTGACAAAAAAAAACCTTAAAAATTCACATCTTATTAATATAAGCAAGGATGTATTGCGGGTAGATGTGGGCAGACACCGTCTCCCTACCTTTTCAATTACAAAATAGTCTCCTTTTTCTTTTGTTTGCCCATGTGTGATCAGTATTTGGAATGCTCACTTTGTTTTGGGTGAGGGATTGTTCATTTCAAATATTTGGTTTTCATGTTAGATTTATGGCACATCAGCCCATAACTGGCACATCTTCCTTGTGCGAGCGGTGAAGTATTATCGCTCACTGACAGCACATCGGAATTGTCCCCTTTGCAAAATCAAACCTTTCCTGACACATTGCTGTGCTGATAGCCAATCACTCACTGTCTCACTCTCTGAATATAAAAAAGATGTCTACCAAAAGAGCCCAGACAAGTAACCTATCAGTCCAAAATGTGGATATTCCTCCATTTGATTAATGGAGTCAGGCATTGCTTTTTATGTTTTGTTTGTTTTTTGTAATTGATCCATTCAAATGTGGATATGAATGACACTGACTATACAGGAAACACTGTATTTCAGAATAGTTTTAGTCTGTTGACCACAAGAGGGAGCACATATAAACAATATTTACAATTGCAATATTTTCTTCATTTTAATAATAATAGATAATAGATAATAGACCCTTTGCTTAAACAATACTATTAGAATGGAGAATGTGATTAAAGATATTAAAACATTTTAGGATAATTATAATGTCACCTTCTGTTTGCAGCAGATTAAGAAATGTTTTATATCCCTAATAGAAACTGGTGATAGACACATTATGCCTTAATAGTATCGATATCACCTGGTCAGTCCCAGTACTACAGATCAATGCACCAATACAATTTTTCTGGTAATATATTACATTTCACTGTTTTTCTTACCACATGAGCAGCTCTGCTGTAGTCAAGCATTTTGGAAGATACATGGCTTTCTTAAGGCCAAATAAACAGTATTTGTAAACTGGGTTGGAAATTAACCTTTTGGTCAACAAGCCACAGCTGGAGGATATCTCAAATGCATGTATTTAATTTTGTTTATTCAACCTTGTTTAGGTCAGCATTTCTTGGATAGCCACAGGGTATGTGAACTGAACTCATTTGTTTGTTTTTCCATATTTACAACGATAGCTGGCAGAGTTGATAATTATTGTTGCCACTAGGACCCATAAAAGCAACCATCAATCTTTAGTCACACAATTTACATCATTTTTGTCAGATTTTCTCATGAAACATAGGTCAGAATGAAAACAGTTAAGCTACTATAATTACACATACCATTACTCAGTTAACAAAAACTTAATGAAGTCATCTGGGCAATAGGTGGAGCAGAGAAGTCCAGTACTGTCTGGATCTTTTTCTGTAGCAACTTTGTCCACCTCCTCCTCCACGTCATCCTGGGTCACATCAAGATCTGGTCTTCAGTTGGACATTCTAAATATGGTAGAATCCTGAACCACCTCAACTGTCTCAATGTGGAGGAGTAGAAGCCTAAAACCAAGGTCTTCTTTGATTTCTGAGCCACCTTGTGGAGGACCGAATGCTTTTATTCTGTTGAATTCTTTTGGTCACAAACCAATGCTCAGGTGTGTGGTTAAGACGAAGACAGAATAGAACATCAAGATATTTGCCTCATGTCTCCACTCCCTTTACGCAGCCATGGTCTGATACCACACTTTACACTTTACATTTGAAGTCTGCTATTTAAAACTGCTGCTCTTTCTTCCTGGGAAGTTTCAGCATATGACCAATGGGCCTTAGACTTGGGGATATTGATGTGCCACATTTTCACACTCAGCTGCAAACTCTCTGATGTAAATCAGAGATCGTAAACCAATGAAGCCAGAAAGCCAACATCATCCGAATACAGTGGAAAAGCTGCTATACCATCACCGAACTGAAGAGTCTCAAAACCTCAGCTGTGCCTTGATAAATATCAAGAACAGGAGCGGGGACAGGGTGCACTCTTATCAGAGTTTGATGCCCACATGAATGGCTCACAGCAGGGGTTCTGTACTGCCAAAACACATTCAAGGTTCAAGGTTCAGCTTTATTGTCATTATACAACACAGCTTTACACAATATCCCACAGGATACCCAAAGGAGCACTGCCTTTCACACACTCACGGAATCAAGAAAAGCAAATTACAGTGACCACTTGATTATGTGCTTGGGGCAAACAAGCTGGTAAACTGTTCCAGAGCCAAGGACCCTGCAAGTCAAAAGCTAGAGATCAGATACCTAATGGTCAAAGGCTAAGGGTGGAGTCCACTTATTGTGTACCTCTGCAGTGAAATGTTGGCCTTATAACATGGAATGTAATCAGTCTTTGGGGATGGTGCCTGATTTGGTGCGTGGAGTTGAGAGGTACCAACAAAATGCAGTTGGGCTCACCTCTCTGCACAGCTTTGGCTCTGGAACCAAACTCTTGATAGACGGTGGACTCTCTCCTACTCAGGTATTGTCCATGGCGAGACGTGCCAGGCGGTTGTGGGACTACTGACAAATCACCGGCTGGCTTCTGCACAGTTGGACTTTCTCCCGGTGGATGAGAGGGTCACCATCATGTGGCTGCGTAATGCAGAGAGAAAAACTATTACTATATACTGTTGTTTGCGCATTTGCGCTTATTTGTGGTTGCTAGGCAACAATGGCTGAAAACCTGTCACGCACAGCGGCCCAGGTCATAGGCTAAAAGAACTTTACGCCTAAATTTGAGACATGGGAGCTTAACACAACAGTGGCTAAATTGTACATTTATTTAAAATGTGTGGATTTATTTTGAATGTTGATGAAGCATAAATGCATGTTAGAAATGGGACAAGCTTTATGTTATGAGAACCAAATCCATTCTGCATTTTCTGAATGATGCTTGATTTTAGGACAGCTAAATAGTTAATAAGGATCAAGAGTGTTGTGAAGTGATGAGTCACGGATAATCAGGACACTCTTGCTGATTGGGCCCATTATCTACTTGTGTTGATTTGTCAGTACACTGTGATCACCCTGCAAAAACTGTCGTATTTGTGAGGATGATATCCATAGCATCTTAGGTCAGTAAAGACTTGCCCTTTCACAAACTGATCCTCATCCACCAGACCAAATAGTCTTTGAGTGTCAGACTTGTCTTTGGAGGGCATTATATGGCATAAAAGACAATTCAAATACATTTAGCAGGGGGGAAATTGATGGTTCCTTTTGCACATCCTGTGATTTTAAAGCAGTGTTAGGAAAGTATAGCTATGGCTTTATGTGCCTGAATTAGCAAGAATTTGTATTATGTTTGATTCATTATCCAGCACCTGTGTTTCTGGTTAGGGGTTGTGGAAAATGACAAATCAGCACTGGTGTGGGCCCACTGTTGAAGGGTTTTATTGTCAACTTTCATTCCGCACTAGCTGGTTTGGGATGGCCCTTATTATAGTGATCCCTTCACACAAATGCACAAATGTAGGCATAGTGGATGTGGTGAGAGGTCAGGTACAATTGAGACTCATATTGAAATTATAGACTATTTTTTTGTTTGTTTTTTAGATCCCAAACCTCCTTGCTATGGTTCAGTAACTGCCTCTGGGTCACGCCCTTGCTGAGCACAGTCACCAAGGAATATTGCACTGTTATTGTATTGTACCAAAATCTAAAAAAGTTCCATCTCTGTCTCGGTCTTCCATGTCTTATTCTCTTTCTCTTTATTTTGGCAACTCAATTTTTCTGAATTAGACAGACAACACATGGCAGTCTGTGCATCAGTTCTTTCTGGCAGGCACTCAAAGCATTGACAAATGGCTCCTTAATTCAGAGGAAAACAGAGGGTGGAGAAGGTGAGGCAGACAAAAATAATGGGTTGCCTCAGCTGTGAGGTGCATGCTAACTGGCTCTCCTTCTGGATAGAGGGACTAGTGAGTCGAAGATGAAAAAACAATCAATTCCAAGATGCCTGTTGCAAGAGAGTCCAGAAGGAGGAAAATTGGAAAAACAAATGCTGCAGTAAGGATATTGGAAAGTTTCTTAAAATATGGTGCAACATAGTAAATCATGGCACAGAGTGCAGAAAGTATTCAGCAAAGTCTGCCTCTCACTGTTTAATTAAAAAGGAGCCTGAAAACTGATCCATATAGGTGTACAGAAGAGTAAACCAACCCATACCATACATCATTCTCCAAAGATATTTAAACTATATTTTATTACATTTCAGAAATTATTTGTTATCAAAATCAACAACAGACTTAAATCCTGTTTCTTTTCCAAATCATTAGCAAATCAAGATCATCTCTGTTGGCACTGTGACTCGGTTGCTTGACCCAGAAGCTCATTGGTGGCATCTAAACACTGACTAATGTACTTGTTATTAATCTCCTTCTCTGCCTCTTGCTTTTCCAGATGATGAATGACCAAGCGACGCTGCCCAAAGTTAGAGCGCTGCTCCAGCATGATTACAGAGCCCGTTATTGGTCTGCCCCTGCACTTGATTAATGCTCTTGTTCCAGCTCCCCACAAATATGCTGACTCTCATCAAGCACTTTCGTCATTGAATAGAGTGCATTTTCTTTAAGCTTGCTATAATCACTGAGGAAAAATCTAGTGGGTGAAAAAAGCAGGTAAATCTAAGCGATAAAATAAAGATTGATACATCAATTCTTTGCTTTGAGTGAAGAGTTGTAAAACATTTTCTGACGGAGATTTGGAGTAAGGGGAAAGGGATTTATGTAATTATTTCTTTTTCCTGTTGTCAACTTCTTGTAGTTGCATTCGATTAATGGCAATGGCACATTTTGATGGTTCACTTGATCATGGTGAGTGAGGTCATTAATCACCAGTGTGAGGTGTCAGCGACTACTCAATTATTAACGGTTCCATATTGACAAAAATGCTGGTCTTTCAGCACAGTTTAGAGGGGCTGAATTATTATACTGTATATTGTGATATTCTTTTGTGAGGTTTTTGTTGACACCTTGACTTCTGACTGAAATCCAAGGCAAATATTAGAGAAGATTACATTTCAATCACTGCTAGTGGGACAGTGAGTCAGAGAACTGATTCTTAAAATATGACGATTTAATAAAATAAATGTACATATACAGAGTTAAACAAAGCTCAACTTCTCCACTTTCTTTTTTTGCAAGTGCAAGGTAAGCTTAAATCGTATGCATTATAATGATGGCTTGGAGGTACAGCATATACAATGGGTCCTTGTTTCTCAGCCCAACCAAGACAACAAGAAAGGCTCAGCCTGCATTCCAACACTGACGCAGTTATTGATCAGTTAACCAGAGCAAATACTGAGCACAGCAAAACAGTACAACATATTTTGTGAAGTGTGTGAATGTTTACTTTGAACAAATGGTACTGTCAAGGCAATTTTTTTTAAATATTATTTTTTCAGGCATTTTTTCCTTATTGAATAGTGACAGTTGCAGAGCGAGACAGGGATGACATGCTGAAAAGGGCCCTTGCATTTACCACTCAAAGAAATGCACCGAGAAAAATAAATTGATTTTTGGCTCTCGATTTACTGATTAATGAATGCAGCGTGATTTCAAATGTGATATGTACAGAGTGTACGTAATGTCTCAATTCTTAAATAATCCCTTTCATACAAGCAATAATAAACCAGAGCTACCATATGTGCTGAACACTGAAAAAGCAGAAGCTCTGCTTTTATTATTATGACCCATTTTATCCCCTTTTGGGGCCTGTATTTCAATAGGCCTTACAGTATAGTATGGACATTCACCAGGATGAATCTTCCTCAGTGTCACAGGCTATACAGGTAAAGTAATTTAAGTGTAAATATAGCGGGAATAAAGGGAGCAAACCTTCTGAGATCTTGCTTGGCAGCTTTATAATCGCTTGTGCTTTAAAATACGGCAGCATTTATCTATTCTTTTATAGGTAAATAGTTGAACAAGCTATTTCTGGTAACCTTTAAGTCAGGCAGGTTAATACTGTATGTCAAGAGGACATCAGGGAGGCACTTTGTTCTATTTCACACAGGTCTTACCCTCTGATAAGCTCTGCACACTCACCCCTGTGGAGCAGCGCACTGAAATGTGCATGCACTGGTTGAGCCAATCAGGACGGATGCACCAAATGTTCCCAGAGCAGACTGTATTTTAAATGTTGTATCCCAAACCATAATTCATTTTCTTTCAAGGAATGAACGAGTAACCAGAAAAAAAACAAAAACATGATTACCTCTGGTCAAGGTTGGCCTTGACTCTGCTTATCTGAGAAAACACTGCCCCTCTTGGCCTACTCTGCCTTACCATAACAAACAAATACAAATTCATTCTTAATATGAACATTGTGATGGCTGCAGAAAAACATAAAAAAAGAAGCAAAAGAATTCCAATAGAAAATAGTTCTCATTGAAAAGACCTAAAAGCAATGCTTTGAGCACCACATATACATAAAATTCCATTTAACTCCACGAGCACGACTAGTTACAACTACAGGAAACTGGAAAATGTTGGTGAAATCTAGACCGGATGAAATATAGAGGCCTTTATCTTTGACAATATGCCACGTACCTGATAATGGAAAAAATCTAAAACAAACTGAGTGTGAAATTCTAACACCAGCTTATTTAAAAAGGCTTATCAAAGAAGCCTAATCAATGTGAGGTCGGGGTGATGTTGATATCAAGAGACAAAATATCTGGGCTCAAAGTTAAACTGACACTTACCTTGATTTTCTTCACGTAGAATAAATTTCATTGGGTTCTGTGAGCCAGCTGATGGGCAGGAGTGAACCGGGGATGCATCCTTATAAATGCCACAGCTACAATGCATTTCACCACTTCCCGCATCAACATGTCTATCATGACTGACTGACTACATCAATGCCTGCATAAACACTTTGGGAAAGTGCATCAGCCAGAAACCCCATAAGGTCCCACGGGACTTTGTTCCACAAAAATGCTTTGGATAATGAGTTGTCTGCATTATTCATGACAATCTGACAGATCCTCCTATGTTATAGGAACTAATCATTAACCAAACAAAGAACATTAACTTATTATTCTAACTGAAGTGGGCTTTTAATCAGTCATA
Source organism: Enoplosus armatus (assembly GCF_043641665.1). Classification (NCBI taxonomy): domain Eukaryota; kingdom Metazoa; phylum Chordata; class Actinopteri; order Centrarchiformes; family Enoplosidae; genus Enoplosus; species Enoplosus armatus. Next base: position 8,867,825 of record NC_092197.1, on the reverse strand, counting down.
CAATGTGCATTTCCTCCTTCACGTTTTCCAAGGTCTTATTTGTTTCCTGGTGTGATCGTCGTCTGTCGTTTAAGACTGATTAATCTTTCAGCAGTTCAACTCACATTGGCAGGCAAGAAAGATGGCTTTGTTTCTATCTATTACAATGGTTAATATATAATATGTCATGTTGCAATAAAGTGTCAGATATAATATCTCACTTGGAGTTAACGACACTAAATAAAATATTCTAAAAGGCCACCTTTAAATGAAGCTCATACAGTGAGGCAGAATAGTGCATTCAAAAAAGACTGCAGGTGTAATTTCAGGAAGTGAAAACCGCAGACATGCTTGCCACTTTTGTGAAGGCACGACCTTCGACTGATGAATAGCTTAACTTGCTCTGACCGAAATAGAGCTCCTCTGATGCGAAGTAAACAAAAGCTAAGTTCTTGCTCTCTGCTGAAGTGCTCAATTTGCACCTGCAGTTGTGATGTAACCCTTCAAGGTCCATTCACAACGCAACCATGGTGGCACTTGAGTTATAGTCAAGAAAAAGAAAACGCACAAAAGAAAGTAATTGCTTTGAAATAATTGCTTTACCTCCTACCTAAATGGAAAGACTGTAATCTTTTGAGATTTCAGTCGTAAATATTCAGTAGCAGATGCATAGCTAAACATGTCCTCATTTTTTTTCGCTCACCAACACTGCTCACAATCTATTTTCAAAGTAAGTGACATACCTTGGCTAATTAAGCAAGAGGTGTGCTGTAATCCCATTTACGTCAGAATAAGCAGATGTGTACAATTGCCTTGGGAGTTCTGTGCTCCTGAGGCAATTTCATAAAGCCTGTGAAAAGTTTGGATTTTTGCAGTAGTGAATAACATTTTCAACAACAATTTATATAATACACATAAAACACAAAAATTCAGTACTTGGTCATAACTGCGATTTAGGCCTTCTGAATTACAAGAGATATTCTGAGAAATCTACCAGTCAGGTAAAGTGAGCATGCTCTGAAGAAATATGTTGAAATACATTTTAATACATTTTCAGAGGCTGACTGTCCTATTTTCAGTATGTACATGTACAGTATTATAGCAGCTCATGACATGCTGGGGTGATCAGACACTTTGTACAGTTAAAATGCTGTCTACAATGTGAAAGTCGTTGACTGAGGTACAGGACGATGATCAATGTTTAGAATTATGTTATTAGCCATATCATCAGCATTCCCTCTGCTATCATTGTCCTCTGTTGGGTCAGTCTGACACTTGCCCTGCTCCAATCATGCGACAGGTACGTGCCAAGGTACCTTGTCAGGGCATGAAAACTACCTCAGCTATCTTTAGCATGATTCCAATCAGTAGGGGTCAGCTGTAATCACTGCAAAAGTACCCTTAGTCTGGGTCCTCTCAACATATGCATGTCATGGTCATTTTAAAGTATTGGGAAGTTGCCCCTGTTAATTAGCCATCGGACCCCATGAAGGTTGAAAGACCTCAAAGTCCTGACCAAGTTCGATGTGAGAGGGTTATGGCTAATGCGAGCAGCAAGGTGTCGCTCTCAAAGTTTGCAAGAGAAAGAATCAAGAGAACAGTGTGTGCTCACACTGAAGTTGCTGACCAATGACCACTGGGATCAGTGATTCCATCTGGCAGTCATACAAGGTTCAAGGAACTGGTCAATGAGTCAGCCCTGTAAAGCACATTGAATTGCCCTGATGTATGAAAGGTGCTATACAAATAAAGCTGCCTTGCCTTCAAGCTACCATGATTAAAAAATCTAAAGAAAGACAGAAAGAAATAACAACAATTATATGAATAATAATAATAATAATAATAAATCAGATCTATAAAGCCTGAGATTTAGCACACAACAAAGACCAAAAAATACAAGTCCGAGATGAGTAATATTAAAGGGAAAGGGTTTGTTCTGGGCCTCTGACCTTTTGTTAATTCATATGTGACCATGGAAGAGTCAACCAAATTCAACAAAAGTGAAAATTGTCATTGCAAGGACAATGTTTTTTCTTAAGCAAAATCTACATTGCCGTACTTGCCATTTACCATTTGCAAGCTGGAAAATCAGATGTCCATTTCACATTGTTCCAAATGGACAAATAAACAAACTACTTACAATGTTAACATTGCCATGGCATGGAAATGGATAACAAATACAATATATTTAGTGGTGGCTTTAAGTGGGAAATACTGGGTGGTGCAAAACACCAAATTATATGCAGTCTTGTTTGGCAAATTCAATCATCTTTGGGTTAAAAGGTCTAGTCCAGTGCTAGTGTGCATCATCTAATTGAGAAAAAACACTTTGACATGTATTTTTAGTGATTCGTGTACAGTATTCCTAACTGAACTTAATGTCATTTAAACCATATCAAATGATCTTTTTGCAGCACATTAACAAAGTTGCAGAAATGTGCTATTGAAGTAACCTGATATGTTGCTTATTTTACTGTTGAGTCCCAATTTTTTATTTAGTCTCAATTTAAGGGAGTCTTGAGAATCTTTGTCATTCTGAAATTATTTTGCTTGAGGAAAGTGTGATTGAATGAATGAATGAATGTATTTTTGCACACCAACATTTCTCAGAAGGACCCCCTACTGGTTCCAGATGTGGTTGGCAGGATGTACAGTGTGTACATGTGGTACAGTTGGGATACAGTATATTGTACAACTGCCCAGCCTCTAGTATCCATAGGGAAAATCAGTGAGTCATTTTCTCCAAACCAGTATTTTGATAAAAGAAAATGCACAACTGTGTCAGTATTAATAAATGTGCATTATGTGCTATCATGTGTGCTGGTGATTATTGTTGAAAGATGGTGTGAAGTTATTTTGTGTGCTGACAAGTTAAAGTAATGGGTTGCAATGATTCACAGGAATATATTGTACTCCTGTATCACAACACTATTCTTTGCTTTACATTATGTGACAAGTTCAGAATTTTTGTATGCAGCAATGGCAGACAGTTTGGTTTTCAAATCAAATATGACTTACCAGGTTGGTGTCAGTTGGATTCCATAGATGGGTGATTGTTTTAATCTGCAGCTGATACTCTGACATGTTGTGTGATGTTCAGCTGCACTGATGCATGCCAGCGCCTACTGGCTGGTTGGATGAGAAAAACTAAGTCTTATGTTGCCAATATTTTGTCATTGCGCTGTGGGATTGCCAAATCCATAACCTTGTTGACACTACTTTCCTGTTTGGATTTGTTTTTTAAATCCCTCTGTGCATAGCCCAAAGTTAAGTTTTTGTAAAGCTGCTCTGCCTGTCACTTTAGTCCTCTAAATCTGAGACCTTCCGAGGATTTAATGACCAGATTAAATGCTTAATGGGTATTTTGCCTTTTATTTCATTTGTGCTGTCTTACATTGTTTTAGTCAAGTAAGCAAACTTTTTGAGTAATAAGCTTTAACCAATAATGTACATAGAATATGCTCATCTTTAATGCTTATCTGTATTTTTAATGTCAAATGAACCAAATGACAGTTGCCTACAGCAAGAAGCATACTGCTGTATAGTGACTACAGCCAATTACACTGACAGTAATACAAGGCAGTCATAACAAAACAATAATGAAGTAGCACTGTGACATTCCTATATGCCTGTTATGTAGTCATATATAATGCTCTTCTGTGCTTAAGTCAGAATAGCAGCATATACACTAGATAAACAGGAGTATCAGTGAAACAGCTCACAACTGAAGTAAAGACATCAATTATTTGGTCTTACACTCTCCAAGGCACAAAGAGGCTTCATTAAGTATTCCTGTGTCGTTCAAAGTGTAGAGGCAGACCTTCCAAAATAAAGAATGTATGTATTTATGGGACTTTAAGGTCATATGGACCAGACGGCAAAGAAACTGCTACGCACAGTTTCTTTTTCAGTGTGGAGCTCTGACGTGAGTTAGACTGACCTGACCTCCCCTGGGTCTTCAGTAACCAACACGTCTGTCTTGCAACTGGCGATGGGGTTGATTGACAGTTCCACTGGTGGCACCACGAAGCTCTTGCTGACTGGTAGCCACAACCCTTGGCCAAGACTGTAGAATGATCTGTGTTGGCACAATCAGAATCAGAATCAGAATCAGAATCAGAAATACTTTATTGATCCCCGGGGGGAAATTATACAACCACAAAGCACAAGTGTCAATCAACCTGATGTCACATTATAACATTTTGTTATTACACACATATTGTACAGTATGTACATATATAAGCATGCAAAGACAGGAATGAGCACAATGAAAAGGGCAGACTTAAAGCAGTCAGCACATGGGTGGTGAGGGCCTGACAGAAAGACGGTAAGATTTTCATATTGCTGGCATATTGTGTCATTTTATGTATTGAGAGTAGTACATATAATGGGCAGCATGGTATTCTTTGTATTAATTCCTTGCATTTAGGGTAATGAGAATGTTTGGATAAGGCCATGACGGGTGGGATATTGATTTTGGGAGAGTCTTGGACACAATTAGATGAGAGTCTGGAACATTTGCCGTTTCTCTTGGAAATAGTTCTTGAAATTCTACATATTGTGTTATATTCAAGATTAAAACCAATGTACATATGTTTCTGAATCATGGAATTTAAATTGAAGTGATCGCAGCATATGCTAAAAGGTTTTTCATTTCTAACAAAAAAGATATGATTCTTTACATTATTCATTTTTACACTATGCTGCAACACAAGTAGAACCACATTCAACAGGAAAATCAATTCATAGCCAACACCAATATACTCTATTAGCTATGAATACCAGATATGTCACAATCAAGGAAACTCTTTTAGCTTACTAGTAAATAATTGCCGGCTAATGTCAATTCTGTGGTGCATCTGTGGCACAGCCTGGAACAGAATTAGACTTGGAGAAATACATTAGAAGTAGCTGTGGTGGCTTTGCTTTTTTTTAGAACTAATTTAAAAAAAAAAACAATTTCCCTTCAAATGTAATGTGTTCTGCGGCAAAGATGTTTTGTAAGACACATGTGCTGATGACCGTTGTTCAAGATGGTAAAAAATGGTGTAAAAATAATTTGTTTTTGCCAGAGATGTTTCTCTCCTGAGTGAAGATTAATATCCCCAGGAGGACACCTCTGCGGGGGGGGGGGGGGGGGGGGGGGGGGGGCTAGAGTTGTCGCTTGGGAATAACGACACCTGGTAAGGCCTCACAAGTAGCACAGAACATGGCTGTGCTTTGCATCGTGTGCTATTAATGTATCTGAGCAGGTGGGCGTCAAAAACACGAGTTCATAGAAATCTAGAAAACAAGCTTGAATGGCTTTGCTTGTCAAAAATCTTGGCATTGCATTTTATCAAACTCTCTCATTTGACTCCCACATAAAATCTATCACTTATCATCACATAAGAAAAAAAATGTTTTTCACCTTCACAGCATCATGTACATTTATCCACTGTTAAATACTGCTGACATCCAACCTGTCAAACATGCCTTTGTATGTACAGGACCTGATTACTGGAACACCCTGTTTTCTGGACTGCCAATCCTCAGCATTAAAAACCTTCAATATGTTCTAAACACTGCTGCCAGTATATTAATCAGAATCTGAATGCATTACACTCAGTCTGACCTAATTTGCCATCACAATGTTTATTATTAACATTTAAATCATTACATTTCCATTCTTCATGTAACTCTCATGCCTTCAGATCACAAGATGCTTATTTTCTCATTTTTCCTCGCATCAAAATAAAAGTAAGTGGCATCACTGCTTTCCCACAAAGCTCCCCATCTGTGAAACCAATCCCTGTTATGATTAAGCTCCTCTTTTCACTGCCATAGGACTGACTATAACACTGGCCAGCTGAAGAGCAATGCAGTCTTTTCTCCTATCCTCCCCTACACAGCACTGATATAGAAACCTTCCAATGGGAACCCAGTGAGGGTTTTTCTACTTGGTTGCTGCATCTCACTTACTTTGTCTGCTATCTGTATGAGTGTGTAAATGGCTGAAACCGTGTATGTGTGTGTGTATGCAGTCGTCATCTTTCTTCTCTTACAAACTCTAGGCCGACACAGCACTTCACACACTGTGTGTGTGTGTGTGTGTGTGTGTGTGTGTGTGTGTATGTGTGTGAGAGTGTGTGTATGCCAGCGCCATTCGAGTAGTGATTTTAACTGGCAGTGGACAGCTGAAAGATGGAATGTGTTTTTGTGCAGAACAAAGATTGCGGATTTAGTACCTCATTTCTTAGAGTGGGCTCACGCTGAGAAGCTAACTCTGCAAGGTCAGTGTGAAGAGGAGCGAGATTACTGCGACAAAGAACTCTTCCTACCTACACACCGGAGGGGTAGTAAGCATGAAGGCTGTCCTTTAGCTCACTTAAGTCACACAGCTAAAACAAAAGTAAACAAATAAATGACCACATCAACTTCTGAAAGGTGTATAGACAATTACTAGTGACAATTACTTTGCACTACAGTTTAACTTGAAATGACTGGCCTGATGAAAACTAAAAGTGCATGTAATGCTCTAGGTCAGGTTGATCTGGACTATTTAATAGGGAAAAAATAAAATAAAAAATCCAGAAAAGGTACAACAACAAGACAACATTTTTAAAATAACATAAAAATAGGAGGTTATTATGAAAACTTTTCGAAAGAACAGCTGGGTGATACTGAATGGGTCATTTTATCCTTGCACTTCTTGAAAAATGTCAGACACAATGACCCCATCAAGAATGAGAATTGTAACAAAAATGGCAGTAAAAGCATTTGAAAGAAGTTCATCCAGGACTGCCCCTGCGGCTATTTCTCCACGTAAGAGCCCATGGGTGAGACCTCAGCCCAGCGCGAGGTGTATTTGTGTGTCCACCCAACTGTGTCTATGTGTATCTGCCGGCTGCTCATCTGTATGCTCCGTCTCACACACACACACACACACGCGCGCACACACACAAACTCATGCCAAGAGCACCACCATCGTTCCAGTGTGTCCAGAGAGTCACAGATGGCCAGCAGAAGTCATGCACTCAGGAGATGCACCAGAAGTGAGGGACTCACCTGAAGATCCTCTCTGGGGCCTGCTCTCCTGTAACTAGGTCATAGCCTTTCTCCAAGTTAGCATACGGCCAAGGACTTGAGGACAGGGAAGACGGAACACCAAATTAAAAAGAGAAATATATGAAAATAATGACATGTATGACTTTCATAATTACAATTACATTAAAATGTGTTTTCATTCATAAAGATGGTGCATACTCCACACAGAGCATAAAATACAATATACCAAAAATAAATAAATAAATAAATCTAAATACAAGGTCAAAACTAACATCCCTTGATTAAAAGTTGTGTTTTCATACGGATAAGATTACCCTCTGTCAGCTGTTACTGTGAAGGGAAATTTGATCTGTGACTGGACTGAACCCAGCAGATGACAGGTGGAGATGAATAACAATGTGGGACCTTTTAAATGAACCGATGATTGGGCAAGCCAGCTAATTGTCAAACAAGGTCAGAGTCACAAAGAGGGCTGAAAGATTTGACTTACTTTTCTATCCCTCTCATGTCAGTTTCCACTATTTGTCTTTCTTTTTTTGTTGTTGTTCTCTTTTTGTCTGTCTCTGCCCTCCCCTGTTGTTTTGTTTCATTGCACACTATAACGTCCCTCCCACCTCTTCCTTCTAGGCAATCTGTACTTCCGATTACATCTTCAAAGTCTACTTCCTCAAGTTAAAAGACTGTACAGGTACATTTGCATGTTTTAGCCCATTAAGTACAAATTGCTTATATTTTACATTACTGGTGGCCATTTTCGAAAGCATACAGCAAGTTATTAGATTAATTTCTACCTTGGTTTCCATTCATTTTAATACTCTGAAGATCAGCTCGGAGAGACTGGAGACTTGCTCCAGAAAGCTAATCCATCACAGCGAACAATTCACCTTTATTTTATGTAAAGTTAATATTGTGCGCTAATGCAGTAGGGAGTAGGGACTGCGACACCAGACGTAAGGTCATTTAAGTACAAGTGAGTTTTCAGATCGGAGTGAATAGAGCAGAAAGGACTTACCCTTCGTTTCGACCCCAGTCGCTGCGAACACAGAGGTGTTTATGGACAGGATCGGGGGAATAACCCTCATGACAGCTGCATTCTCCTGAGACAGGGAGAGCAAAAAGGGGCACAGTGGCAAATATTTATTTATCCTCAGAAGCTGAATTAATTACCATGTAAGTGACCCTGGCCTGCTCATTTATTAGAGATGTATTAAACAAACAGTTGCCATGTAACAAATCTTCCAGCTAATTCTCTCCAGCGAATGCAACTGGAGTACATTTACAGTGATACCAATACCATTTGCTGGGAAGTTTACAAAACTTAGTAGCCATCATTCTCTTGGATTATTCATCATCATCAAGATTATTAGATAACGCTTTAAACATTATGACTGCATACATTTTGTCATGAGTAAAGCTCTGAGGTCACCAGCTACCATTAGTCACCATTAAAAGGAGAAAACTGTGACATTACATTTGCTTGTTTGCACACACACTGGTACTCCCTGGAATCAGTGACACGGATTCTGTTGGCAGGAATCTGACAAAAAGTGACCCGGTTTCTGTTTGCTACCAGTTTCACTTTAAGTCTTTATCCTCCTCGCTAACACATTTTTGTCCTTGAGAGTTTTGTGTCTCGGTACAAGACATCTCCGCTCAGTTCTCCTCAGCTGGCTGGACAGCTCCCACTGCAGAACGAGCGGAGACATTCAGACGGCGGCACATCAGTTTTGTTTTGGTACAGGATGCTGACAGCGGGTCAGTTTTTACCTTTCTGGCTACTGGTGCTGCTGCCTCACCCACTGCTTTTTGTGATGTAACATGTTTGTCAATGGACAGCAATGTCATAATACGTCCTTTGACTGGTTATTAACAGCGTCTAGTGGGTAGTGAGTTGTGTGTGGATTGAATTTCTGGATGTCTTTCTTCCTTAGATATGTAGTTTTAAGTGAAGCACTTACCCACTGAATCAACAGAAGGACATTTTAAAAGCATGGTGGATCTTACTTCTATATCTATAGGCCTAGCATACAACAATACATGGAATCCTTGGGTCCAAGCGTCCTTGAGTAAGCGCTTACTCATTTTATATTTTGAGTTTGTTCCAGCTCTGTATCTAGAAAATATCTGTATTGTATCAGTTTCATAAAGACACACTTGCTTTATAGTGTCATGTATGGTATATAAAACATTTAGAATACACTGCATGTGTAATGCCTTTTAAGTGGATGGATGCATTTGTGAAATCTTAAGTCATTGATAGCTTTACCAACTTTTCTATTAGCACTGTTCCCGAAATAAATGCTACTGACTGCTTTCTGTTGACCTATATGGAGGCATAAAGCTGGAAAAATGTGTAACGGCCACCCAGGCAACACCATTCACATTTTATCACCTAGTGTTTAATAATTTACTGGTTGAGTTTATAGGCTCAAGAATCACTCGTGGTGTGATGCACCACCAGGATTCAGTCAGAAAAGCAACAAACATGGTTTTATTTGCTTGTGGCTATTTCATGTGCCCTCACTAAATGAAGAGCAAGAGCTCTTGAAATTGCTTCACTTTAAAATGTGGATGCAAGTAAAAATCCACAAAAGGCCATTTCAAATGAAAGATGAATGAAGTGCATTGAGATTTCAGGATAATAGTTGCCACCATGGTGAGAATATATTTTCATTGTTTAATCAAAAAAAATTTATTTTCTTTCTGTCCATAACAACATATTTCTTAGAGTTTGAGACATATAAAAACTACCCCTGTCCCAATATGCAGGACAACATTGTTTGTCAGTAGCTTCTAAAGCAGTTACAAATTACAGTTTCAAGAATAAAACCATTTTCTGACTTTATATCACTATGGTTATTGGTTAGACTTGGTTAGGATTAGGGATAGATCATGGTTTGGGTTAAAATCACTACTTCATTAAAGTAAGGGGACCTTCTTTATCATGGTACAATAATAACCCCTTGGTTAAAATTATGGAACGACCATGGGTAAAGGAAACCAACTCTGACTGTTGGAAAACAAACAGCGGTCTCCTAAAGTCAGACATTTTGTTGACCCATCCATCCACCCTGACCTCCTCCCTCTGCAGACTTTGTGGCTCTTGACATCAGACTACTTCCTCCTTTGCTCAAGTCCGAAAAGAGTTATAATTCCTATGGCCGCTAGAGGGTTGTGTCGCTTGAACGTAAACGTGTCGTTTTTGGGGCATTTGCTGAAACGACTGATGCTGTTGTTTTTCTTGGGAAGAATCTCTTTTGTTTTCATATTCCCAGGCACACTAACATGTATCCTGTTCATATTGCACACATAGGCACACATACAAACACCTCCATTTCCCACTGCTACTCTTTACATACACATTTAACCTAGTTATATTTAATTCTTCCTGACTGCCAGAGGCAGTGCTTAATAAAATCCATCATGCACATATGCAGTCAGGTCACATGTTACCAGTTGCAAGCTGGAGAGAGAGAGAGAGAGAGAGAGAGAGAGAGAGAGAGGAAATTTAAGTAACCTTTTTTTTGCTTTTCCCTCCTCAGTCTGCCAGAGGCTGGAATTGACATTTTCATTAGTAGTCTGTTAGTGGTTGGGCTAACAATAGTGCCCCAACTTGAGATTTTTTTCTAACATATGCAATGGGAAAGATTTACAAAGCAAACTCTGATTTGCTGGTGAAAATGCATGACTGCACCTCTCATTAATTGGAGAGGAGAGATGGGAGCAGGCTGCATCGAGGAGCATCACTGACAAGATTGTGCCTGCTGCTGACAACCGTTATACTCAGCTTGTAACTGGTTCAAGAAGACACATCTAATAGGACACGGCCAACATTACTTTGTTGTTGTTTTTTTGATTGCACCATACTAAAAAGCTTATCATTGCCTACATGTAAATTACCTGTGTTACTTTGCAGAATGAACTTCTTGCCAAACAAGCCTGGAATCAAGTGGCAGTGACAGAGCTGAATGCTACACTTGCATTATGTCATGTAACACATTCCCTTGATACCCCAAACACCAGTTCGTATTTGGACATATTACTGGATGTTTTGGATGTCAACATTAAAATTGTTTAATAAAATAAAGTAATGCTAAGTCTGTCATCATAGCATACAGTGCAATAAAAAGACTGCACCCTTGATTATTTTATATATGAAATAGATGTCATGAATTTATACTGATATCAACATCATGGTTAAATTTTCTGTCACCAGCCCAGCCATAACAGATCTCTATCCATAACTGTTTAACATAAAAACACATCTACAACATAAACTCTTCGTTATTTTGGAAAGGAAAGGGTAGAAATTAGAAAGACAGTGAACTGGAAGCTTTAGTTTTAGCTTTGATCACAAGCAAAAAGCAAACCTCTCGCCTCCTGTTGGCTCTCTTGGTGTTGATTGTCTTGTCTTAGCTTCTGAAGCCGTGTCAAAAGGTCAACATACCTTTTTGTTTGAAATGTACAATTCCATATACCATCATTAATAATTGAATGCAACTTTGCAAAGTGCAGCCAGCCTCTTATTCGCAGTGAGAGATTGCCTTTATCACCTGAATAAGATATGAGAGAAGTTGATCTTTGTGCTGTTTAGAATTGGACACTCCTCATTTAGAAGTGAGGAGAGTCCACATGATGTACTTAACAATACAAAGATTAGCAAATGTATTCAATGGCAGAAAAGAGTAATCACGCTCTAATTAAGTGTAGATAATTGATTTAGATATGTAGCTTATACATAAGTACACAAAGCAGTCTAGCTGCACAGTCAGGAGAGGTACATGTGCTATACAGCCATGTGTGGGTAGGCCTGGAGGCTGCAGAGGGACACATTTACACATTTAAGTCTTTTCCACCTTGTTTCAGATGAGGTGCACCAGCCCGGAAGCGCAGTTTGCCTGTAATCCCGGACACACCTTGCAGGTAATCAGTGAAATGCAGCTCTTTCCTTTATGCAAATCCGTTTAAGTGGGGATCAAGCAATTAACAGGAAGAAGATATGTCTGGTTGATTACAAATTTCGCTGGATTAACTAACCTTTAGACGGTTTACAAGAATCAGTTTTGTGAGGCGGTTTTTCTGTCTCTAAGACCTGGTGCAGATACAGTGCAGGTATATTAAAAGGAAGGTTGTGGATGAGACGAGAAACTTGAACTGACTGCAGCTGTTCTTTAGAAAGTTCAATGACACCAGACAAGAGGTGAGTGTACCACCAAAAAAAGGGTGAAGAGGGTAGATAATAAAAACCTGCTATTTAAAAAGATAAGGCCAGCAGTAAAAAAAACGCATAAGGACGAGATGGGGGAGTTGTGGTTTTGTGGTCTTGAACTTCACTGAGCTGCTAATGAACTATGGTAACTTCCCCCCTTTTAAATTTACTGTGTGCATTTGGCTGGAGTTAACTTGGGATTCTAGGGAGACATCAGCCATATCAGTGCCATCCATCTGCTGTTATGAGTTTGGACCGGTTGCTGATGAAGTGGCTCATTGATTTATTTATTTTTCATAAGGTATATTTTCTATTTTTAAAATATCTTAGATGAGTCCATTCAGTGGCAACAATTGCATTCATTCTGCATACTCGTTGTTATGATGATGATGATGGGAAAAAGATGCACACATATGTTTTTCTTCATGTTTTAGAATCTCATTACCATATTGATGATCATTTGTATTCCGGCATCACTATTTTCTTTCCTTTTCTGCTCCTGCTAATCTCACCAGTGAACTGTGCCTTGTGATCTATTCTTATCACCTTGCTGCCTTAATAAATCAGACGTTTGTTTTAGGCAGATTGCAAGTGCAAACTGAATGTTTTCATCAGGGAAGTCGATCAGAGTCAGTCTATATATGATGATGTCATTCTAAATGCTGAGTGACCTTCATGGTTTTTGCATTCATTTGAATGGCCAGGATCATTTATATCTAATAGTTTTAACATTTTAGAACATTTTGCACTAAAACAGACAGCAAACCTGAACGACAACATACTGTATGTCATGCAAGAACACCAAAGTCAAGCATGAAAACTGCACGGGGATGATGAGGGGGTGAGACAGCGCATGCATGTAGGCAAAATCCTGTCATCTTTACCCTTTCCAGCTTTATTGCTTAGGAGTAGGCGTACTTGAAACTCTACAGTTCTTCAAGTTCATTCACACTTTTCATTTGGGTGTATTTCAGATGAACCCCAGCAAGGGGTTTTAATGTTGTGAGTTAAAACTTGTTTCAGAGCTTGACTGTTAATGAAGCTAACACAGCTAACATTAGCCTGGCCTAACGCTGTGCTTGTTAACATCTGCTAACTGGTAGCTGCAACTCTCACATTCTTAAGGTCCGATGTGAGTAACACTGGTCTGCTATATTTTTCCCAATCATTACACCTTTAGCTTTGTACACTGATAATGAGGCTCTAATAAACCAGGTTGTAGATGGCTGTGGGTTAGAGTTAGAGTGATTACCAGCTGAATGTTTCACAGAATCGACTAATTTGTTGACACCACACAAGTATTCAAGAGAGCCAACTTTTTTGTTAGGTTACGTTTTTATACTGCTTTTATGCTCACTGTTTGAATCACTGTTTTCTTATCTGCAACTCAGATCTAAAAGAAACGGACTCCAGGTCAAAGATGGCAACACTTCAGCGTCTCACCTCGGTGGATTTTAATTCTCCTGAGTACACTGAGGGAAAGATTTCACCTGACTGGACAGCTGCTTTGGACGAAGCAAAGAAGGCAGGTTAGTTTTTACCCATAAAATGTAACTTATTTTAACTCTGTAATATTTTATTTTTATTGGATTGTACGATTTCATCTGATGTTTATGAAGCTGGTTTCAGAGATAAAGTGAGCTGTATTTGAGAGGGAGGTGACCTTCGCATGGCTGGAGCTGACAAACACAGTAAGTACTCCTATGATGCAGGCTAAAAATACACAGCATCTTTCAATTTCCAATAGTTGGACATTAATAAAATGGCTGCTTAATTGTTTTTTAAGAGGAAAACTTAAGATTGAAGATGATGATTGAAGAGGATTTGTTTCTATAACCTTGCTTTCTTCACACGGAGATGATTCGAACATGTTGTCGGCCTAATTTAGAGCTAATCACCTGTGGTTGGAAATGGCCATTTGATGACACCAATTATCTAACTGCGCTCACACAGTCCCTTTGCTGTTACATTCCAGCCAGGTTTCTACACAGACACAGGGACCTGACACTGCACATGTAAGGCAGTTCAAGTGGCAATCACTTGAGACCACAAATCATTTCTCTTCATTCCTCCACCTGTATAACCAACCTCATGATACAAATTATGGATTTCATAACAATAATTTCTAGTATCACACCGTGGCCGCTTGGGTGATTTTCACATTTCAAGGTTCATGGTATGGGGAAAGAAAAGAGTTATTGTTGTCCTGATTGCAAATGTATGCTTGTTATAAGGAGAGGCAATTCTGCCCAAAGACCTTGGGCAGATTCAACATAAGTGTTTTCTCATAGATTAATGTGTTTGTGTGTGTGTGTGTGCACATGCAAGTGTTGAATGGAGGGATTAAGCAGGGCTATATGTTAACACTTCAACAGTTTCAGTTCCAATTTGAGGTGCCTGGGAGACATCATTTCAAATGAGGAAAACAAATGCAGCTAAGGGGGTTCACGGGTCTTTATGAGGTTAGTTATGATGATAGATGGAAAGGTGCTGGCAGCAATCTATTCCTCCTTTGTAGGGCGTATAACTATATGCGATAGGACGGCTTGACTAATATTGTAATAACTCATAATAATAAAGAGTTAACTTGAGTCATCACGCTGTCAATGCTACATCATTGGTTAAAAGTATTTCTTATTCTCTTTAAAAGTAGTAAAGTCTTTAAAAGCCCTGTTATATAGTCATGATGTAAATATATGTAAAAATAAATTATTCCATTTATGGTTGCATTGTATTTTCAACCCATTTACAGGGGCCTTTTATGAAATTCTGACTCCGGGTGTTGTTACATTATCAGTTACAAAGACGGCCCATGGTCCAAGTCTAATTATAATCAGCTAGATCCCATGCAGCTATCAGGCAACAGAAACAGTTTCATCATGCCATTCATCCAGTAACCTCCATGCTAGCAGTTGTGTCAAGAAGTGAAGGTGAAGGCAGGATTGATAGTTCAGGCACAATGACTGGTAGTCAAGAGTGACAGCCAACCAACGTGACATTGAAGCAGGACAGAGGCTCATGATAGAGATGGTGTGAGATAACTTGGTGAAAAGATGCCCGCTTGTGATTATAGAGCACAAAGAGGCATAACAAAGAAGTGTGACTGCTGGTGTATTTGTGTACTGATGGATGCAAATGGCTCATAAAATACAGTATGTTTCCTCATGAAATGTGAGCATGCTTAGATGATTAAATTGACAGTAGAAACAACGTGTTAGTGCCATGATGTGTAAAAAATGTGAGCAGTGAGCAGCAGTAAAACTTCTGTATTTCTTGTCATGTATTTTTCTTGTGTACAACAGAAGAACTTTAATTTACCATCCTTGTCTAAAGCTCTACAGACAACACTAGCACATGTCACCGTGTCACCATGGTCAGCTTTTAGTAGATGGATGCAAAAATCATACCCACGGGAAGAAGGAGTACTGGAATTTCCAACCAGTTACAAATAATATGAGCTTTGGTTATGTAAACACAAAGGTTAGGTTTATTATGCAATACTGAATTGTTTTTAACCCCCAACAATTCATAAATTCAGAGATGGCTATAAATGCATTGGATGTACAGGACGAACCCACAAGACACAGAGTGATAATAACTTTGTGGCACGCATATGCACATACGCCTTCACAGGAGTGTTTTGTTTTGACCATGTTACAACGGGTAAACTGGACATTTCACAGAGTTTTGTGGCAATTCAACAAAATTCATAGTTGTCAAACGCCAACGAATCTGATATTCCACCAGCCATTCACATTTAAACACCACCCGTCCATATGTATGTATGTCTTTGGCAACTTTTTTGTGTTTTCCAGGTTTAAACGAGACGAGCGGGTGATTTCACTTGTCAAAAGGTAAAATGCCCACTTTGACATTGCTTATTCTTGGGGCACCAATTGCAGCATGCTGGAAAGTGTCAATGCACAGAAGTGCAGCTGCACTTTTCCTCCCTGTGTGATTTACCGTTTAACATTTCACAACCAGCGGTTCACCCTATTGTTAGAACTGCAATAAATGTGCCTGGATGAAAATATTCATTCAGGTGTGCTGAAACAGCACAGTCGTGTGTGTATCATTCTTCAGTGCTATTGTGTGGGTGCTATAATGCAGGCTAGAGGAGTGATGGAAATCGAAGGCTCTTTTGAAGAACACCTTTAATTTTGCTGCCAGACAGATGTGGTTGCCCTGAGGAGATACAGCATACTTGAGGGCAATTACTGATCAAATCATCTTGCTGCTGAAAAGGACAGATGAAAGGAGAAATAAATGGAGAGAGACAAGGAGACAGTGGGAGACAGAAGTACTAATAAAGTGAGAATTCCGAATGTACTAGGGTCTGGATGAGTAAATGACTCCAACACTGAATTACAACCATTACTGACACATATACGTGCCAACTCCATCTTTGGTGTCTTCATGTATACTGACTGAGTTGAGTGTCTGGAGCTCTAATACATTATGCATCAGCCCTCAACATGCCCTTGACCAGAGTGCCATAAATTTCACATACATTACAGATGTAATCCATTCTAATGAGCTTAGACTTTATCTAGTTGGGCATAAAATACTCAAGGGAGTCCCGCCACTCAAGGGAAGATAAATATCATCATGCTGCACGCTCTGCTTTTGTTGGTATAGTTTTAATGTCAGCACAAATAGGCACAAAATTGTACAAGCTGATTGTGTACATACTGCAGTGGAGGCTGGTGATTATTTACCTGGATGGGGCAACAGGCACTGAGGGCTTCTGCTTACACACTAACAATGTTGTTGTCTAGCTTTGGCTCCAACTATAGAAGTCTGTTGCATTCACAGTTTGGCTACTTAATCCGACTTTTATCTTTTTCTCACCAAGCAGAAAGATCCTCTACAAAACAAAACCCTTAAAAAAAGAACATTTTAAATTCAACATAATGCCAAATTCATTCCTGTTTTTCATAAACACAATAAAAATATTGTCTTGACTTGGTTGTTATGTTCTGCTTTTCTGTTTAATGTTTAAAGGCCTGCTGCTTCTGTGATAGATACAGCAATGACAATATGCAATGGTGCATATAAAAGTACCATGCCATCTTGCTATTGACCATGTCTTTTTGGTCATATGAGTGGACCAGTGGAACTGGCAAAGGTTAATGTGGGATCTAATTTAATAGTTTAAATGAGTGGAATAATAAAATAAAAATAAAAAGTCTGTTCTTCTATAATTGTTAATAGCATGAGAAATACAAAACAGGGACGGCCTCCCTTGTGTGGGCTCATGAATCCCAGTGTTTTATTGCTTTTAGGGCACTGGCTTCTGCACCTTTTTTACACCTATTTACTTGGATTAGATGGAGGCAGGATCAGGAGGAAGCTAGTGTTGAATTAGTGTGTATTGCATGGCTGGGACACCGCCCATTAACCCTATAATGCCATGAGTTTCTGAGACCTCTACATCGTCAAGATCAGTAATTACCTGACAAACCTATATCGTATAGAGTGTAGCACGTTAACTATCCTCTATTTGATTATTAGTGTACTGCAGGAAGTAGAGGGCCAGAGGGTCAAGATGGCTGCTGCATTTTGCTAGTGTCGAGATGCTTGATTGAAGGAGCATATAATTACCAAAAATTGTGTAGTTTATTTTGTTGTAATATCATGTTGAAAATGTGTGTGTCACACATAATACAAGTGGGTATTTTTTTCGAAAATCCGGAAATGTCAGTTGTTTTGCATTTAAAAATGTTTTTATGGTTTAAAATATCATCTACTCTTTTAATTATTTAATTAAACCAATTAAAGATGACATTGTATCTTTGTAAGTATTTATATATTGTTCTATACTGTAAAACCTTAACTTTCATACATAATTCATACACGTATTAATACTGTCATTGCTGCATGACAATAATCCCATAATCAATATTAACTCCATAGTATTTTATCATTATTGCATCCCGGCCATTTTACTTGATAATGCATGTTAGATGTGTATAAAGCAGTTCCATCAGGCTCCTCCAAGGACTTTTTTTCAGATCAGAAACACTGAAACGCATTCATGAAGGTAACCCTGAAGCAAAAAGAGCCGTCCTTCCTCCCCTTTCTGGGTACTGCAGTCCTTGCAATTATCACACAACATGAAAGAGGTTAAAATTCCTGTATTTTCTTCTAATTTCAAAATACTCAACATGGCTTGAAATATGGCTCGAAGTATGTAAAAACATTCCATTCCTAAGCAGTGGAAAGTTGACTCAATGTCATGATTTTAAATTTAAGTTAGATTTTTGTTCAGACATTTTATAGGCTGATTATGAATCCCTAGCTTTTTTTAAAACTTTCTTCTTCGATATAATAAACTTTTATGACATACATAATGTATCATCTCATGTTCACCATGAGGAAATACCAGGTGTTGTGTTAGTCAGTCAAACAGCATAGGAGTTATGAGGGTGTGACTTTGAGACCTTATAATAATGTCCCCTGTTACACATGTACCTTTTTCTGCCGCTGAATTGCATACCAGTTATTGGACATATAGAGGAAAGAAATATTCCAGAAATAATTGGTTTCTCTATAAAAAACAAATAGTCCATGAAAATATATTATTTGCTCAACAAACAGACCACATTGTGACCATGTGTGTCGGCATGTTTGCATAGACTAACCTGTGTCCTGATCACAAATCTGCTCGCAGGGCTCGGTGGCCCTCTGGCCGCAGTAGTCCTGGACCCACTGTGTGGAGGAATTTGTCTGATAGTAGAGGGTTACCTTGGCTGGGTTTAGCCAATTGGAAACATCCAGGAAGCTGCCCATGCTCACCACAAAACTACTTCCTGAAAAGAAGAAAAACAAGAGAAAATTATTTTGGTTGAACAAAAAGAAATAGGTAAAAAATTGTTTGGTATTTTTTTCCTGGTTCTATTGCAAAAAATCAATTGGAAAGTAGCTAATTCTTTTGTTTTCACTATAATTTTAATTCCCCTCCTGACCAGGCTGAATTTAAATGAGAAAATTAAGACCTATAATGTGTGTATTGATGAGATTTCCTTGGTAATTGCAGTAGAGGGGCTAAAAGAGTTTCACGAGTCAATCTGTAAATGCTATGCTCATTGACGCCAACTTACCTTTCTTTCTTAGTGCTCCCAGACCAATCGTTAAAACTCTGATCACTGAACAAGATTATCCCTAATTGATGCCAATGACTTTTACTTCCAAAAGGAGCTGTGAAGAGATTGTACTTCAGCTCTCCGATGAACACAAAGCTCCTTATACAGCTATATTATGTGCATACTGCTGGGTCGTGGAAGGTAAATTTGCGGAAACATTCCAAGTAAGTATTAATGTCTGTCTCAAAGTGAATTTACAAAAATGTGTTTCAAAAACCAGGCTAGGACATAAAGATAGCAATTGTGAGATTAAAAAGGATTCACACATTTATTCTGTTTTATGATGCGAAGCCCTGTGATGGTGGTCTCCAGGCTGTTTTTTTAAAGAGAGAATTAATGCAGACGGAAGAGCTTAGACAGTAGCCAGCAATCAAATCTGAGTCACAGGGAAAGTTACAGGGCCAAAGCCCTGCAGTAAAATACACAACTCAAAGGAGAAAAAAACGCATGAAGCTTTGCACTTACACTATGCAACAGCTAAAGCAATAATATCCCAAGCCTCATCTATTCTTCTTTGTCTTTCTTACCATTTTAGCTGTTCCAAATTCCTAATAGAATAGCCTACACGACCATGTGCTTCCTCCTACACACATGAAGTCACCAGCTGCTTCTTTTCATTGGAGAGGAAAGTGTTCACCAGGACAGCCTGGCCCACACAGAGTCTTACAAAAATACACTCAAATGTTAAAGTTTTTATGCTCCAAGCAAATTTGACCAGAGCCACTCAACTAGACTGCACAGACCAATAACAGGCCTGCTGTGCTGCCTTCAAGTAAATATTGCATTGCTTGTAGCCATTATTTTGCTGCACCTACAGTATGGACTGAAGTAAAGCTGAAGTGCATCTACCTCAGATGGTGAAGTCATATGTGAATGGTCTATGATAAACGGGTCTGTATAGGTTCATATATGAGCAACATACGGTCCTGTTTCATTGACTGAAATAAAAAACAAGACTTCCTGGTTGAAGTGATGTTGTGCTATAAAAGACTACATAGTTTCCTGCTACTATATACAATATCAATTAGATTTATAAAATGAGTAAATATTTAATAATCACAGACCGACACTCCCTTTAAAACAAGGGCTGTTGTTGATGCTCTTGAAAAGGAAATATCCACCAAAATGCCAAAAAGGCTGAAATACACACAGAATTCTCCAGAAGGGATCCTGAAAAGCATCTCCCAGGTCAGGCTGTCCAAACATGAGCATAACAAGGCCCTGCAGTTTAGTGAACAGAACTGCCAGTAGCCCTCATTTGCTGAGAAAGTAGAGGAAACTAATGGCTCCAGCTCACACAGTGAGGAGGCAATTGGTAGATTATGGGTTGGGTTTCTCTGAGACCTGTGAAGAAACCCCTCCTGAGCAGTAAGAACTTTGCTGATTGCTGGCAATTTGGCTGTGCATATTGTGATTTGAGTGCAGAAGACTGGGGAGAAATTATTTTGTTAGATGAATCCCCTTTCAGCTGTTTTTGGAACAGAGGTGGAAGAGAAAGCATTGCACATCTGTGTCATGGCGACAGTGATAATTAAAGAAACTGTGCCCATCCAGCAGTTGTTTTTCTAGCAAACAAGTGTAACAGCCATTTACACTGACTGACACTGTATAGTTGTCTTTTACTGTCCTCTAATGTACATTACTGTGTGTTTTCTTTCCTGTTATCTTTATATTTTATGGTTATAACAATTGAGATACATGATTAGACACATAAATAAATAACTATTCCTTATTATGTCTCAATAAATTATGCATTTGTCCATTTGCTAAATTTTATTACCACCTTTGGACTGTAATTTTAATTAAAGTTATTTATAACCCCCCTCTGAATGTCTTTTCTGTCACGTTACAAAAAGCTCTCCATCCTCAATATTAAAGTCCAAAATCCAAGAATTCGCTTCAGACTTTGGAGTGCTAAAACAACAATATGTTCAAAATTAATAATAAGATAAAATAAAGGTCCATAACCTTCCGTATTAACATCTTTAACCTCAAAGAGATATATTGAATTCCACCCATATTTGATTTACCAATGACTTTGTCATGATGCTGGTTAAATAGGCCCGCTATTCTGCATCCTTCCTGCTACCTACCTCCCTACATATTAGCTTTTTTGTTGTTTGTTTACCATCTCTTGTCATGTCTCACCTGTCCACAATCACCCCTGTTGGAGTTTACGGCTAATACCGATACCTGACCTCATCACTCATCATTTTCCCAGAATCTAGAAAGTGTCTTGTGTGTCAGATCATGTGTGTTGCCTAACCACACAGTAGCATTAAAGTCTTTTTTCCTGCCTGCCTTGTTGCTGTCCTTATATTTGTATGTGGCTTGCCAGTTTGGATTTGCTTTGTTTGTTTGTCTGTTGGATTTGTTTGTTTGTTTGTTTGCTCTGACTGCCTGCCTGCTGCAAACTGTGCCTGCCAGACTAATGGTTTAAGCCGCCTTTTATCACATCTGCTCTGCCTCAGGTGTCCGCTTTTCTGAGTCCAATTCCAGTATACACAAGTTTGCAGAGGAACAACAAAACTAGAAGTGCTTATAGCTCCTTCAGGGTGCACTGCTCATGTTCACCCCACATTAAACGATGCTCATGTCATCAAAATGAAAATAATTAGTTCTCTGGTGACCGTGAATACCCACTGGAAATTTCATCAAACTCCAACCATTCGTTTCTGATATCTTACGTTAAAAGTTGAGGTCTGAGTGTCGGGTCAGAGGTCAGCTGCAGGAGCATCCAAACTTGAAAATTCTTGTGTATAAATAGAAATTCTGCCTCGTTAGTAGTGGTAGAACAAAAGTCAGGAGATCACCAAAATAAATCAATAATCATTCTATTGGTACTACACATATCCATATTAAATTTCAGCATTAGCAATTCTAGAGATACAGTATCTTGCAATGGACAAGGACAAACAAACAAACTGACTGGCTAGACACTCAATTGGGCTCATGCGAGGGCATTTTCATATTCTTATCCTAAATCTCTCTTACTGTTTTTTTGAGTGGAAGTTGGATTCACCAAACTCTCTTAACTGCACAAACTTGCCGTAAATTGCTCTTTTCAGTCTGATTTCAGTCCCCTTCAATGGCCATATTTGTGGGCAAATTTCATTCACAAAAATGTCACGAGAGTTAAAAAGAAGAATTTCATCCAGCAGAGCTTCAAGTGCTGCTGTTGGAAATCAGCAGACAACAAGATAACAAGTTCAACTGTGACAGCAGTGGTACAGTATTTGAGGACCCGAAGCAATTTGCGAATATGAATAGTACAGCTGTTAACGACACGTCATCAGAGCTGCGAAGGGAATGGTTACAAGTTAGATGTTAAAAAAAACATCTTATAAAAGTCAAGCGGTCCATGACTAATATGAGAGGTGGTCAAGAGGACGTGACAGTTGTGGAGATAATAGATGAGAGAATATTATAGCCTACAGTAGGTGATGTTGCACTGCCAGGTATTATAAGGGGGAATGATCCTGGGCTGAGACCTGCATAAAGATTCTGAGTAAAGAGTGAGAGAATTTTCTAACTTAAATATATAAGTTGCTTTACCATGTGCCAATAAAAAAATCATCAAGAGTCTCAAAAATGATCATCAAGCTTAAAAAACCCTCAGTATTACTTGTTAAGCCATGACGATTATGATTGGGTGAACAGATTATTAATTTTGCATCAAGTTTGTTTTAGACAACTTAGTCTATTTTATTTGAGTTAATTAGGTAGGTATCATCTTTAAACTCCAAATTCACTCAGATTAAAGTATTATCCTTCTTAAGTCAAATTAGTGTTTTTGTGCTCTGTGGAGAAAGGCAGAATAGCTGTACATGACTCATGTGAAAGGTGAATTTTGTACCTAAGAGAAAATCCAAAGTAAGAGACAGTTGGTGAAAGCCACAAATTCTCTTCAATCACTTCTACATGCCACTTAAAAACGAATCTGTTTGTACAAGTTGCTCTTGCAGGCCCAATGTCGTTATGATTCGATCGACAGAATATATATCATAGCACAAAAAAACTCAAACCACTGGACATTAAAAGCATTTTACAGTATATTGGCTTACATGATATTTTGCAGGTGTTCCTCTTACACGTGGTTGCACAATATACTGGAAAAGTTGAAGTTTTGTGTACTGTTCTATTTCTATTGTGTGTCCATGAGCACACAAATTGTTAATGTGTGGGCGGACTAGAAATGAGGCCCTGGCGGCAAGAGCACCTGATCGACTGATATGTGAATGCAGAGCTTTCAGAGATATGGCAATCATTAGTTAAATTGCCTCAGCACCTCACTCCCTCTTACTTCACTTAACTTCTTGCACATTTTCCATATTGGCCTCTCTTACCTCCCAGTGAGGTTTATACTGTGGTATCTTGCCAATACACAGACCCAATTTACAACTATCCCGTAGCCAAGACGGAATTTAAAACAGTCTCAGTGGGACGTGTCTAAGCAGTTGCCTGGGTATCCATGCTTACATACTTGATTATCCTGAATTTTGCAAATATTTTGAATGAAATAGAAATAAACCCTGAAAATAAACCAAAATTAGTTGAATAAAACGTTTGTGTCTTCACAACTAAAAAAGTGCAAACCATAGAATAGGTTCGTATTCTAATCTATTGTATGTAATCACATGTAATAAAGTCTGCCCACTGAAAGCTCCATGAGCAAAAACAAAGAAAAAAACAATCATGTTTTGAGCACACAGCTCTTCATCAGTCAGATGGCTCAAAATGTCATTCAGTTGTTGGTGGTGATAATAAACACAATTTTCCATCGGGAGCTTTCACTGTGTGGGCTTTATTGTCCTGATTTTTGCTCATTTTTTTGGTTCCAGCACATGATTTACTTTTTTGTTGGATGGATGTGCATCTTTTGTACTTTATCAGTCATGCAGAAGGGTCATTGACACTGAAAAGCATTGAAATTGAAAACGACAAATCATGGTTGAGGGGGTGGAGATTTTACTGCAAGCCATCTGTAAATAGAAACCAAGAAACCATTATCTGTTCCTCCTAACAACAAAAACTACATTGCTCAAGGCTGAGGTATGTAGGTACTCGGTACAATATATATTATTACAATTTCTATGGGTGTATCACAAAAGTGATAAGTGATTTCACAGTCTTCCTCATCAAGTTTCATTCTGACTGAGTTTAGTGGGTTTCCTGTCAGTGACCAGCCTTTACTGCAAGGGATCTCTGCCAATTGGACACATGAGCTTGTGAATCTTGAGAGCTTCTGGGTTTTTCACATCATATATTTTCAATTAAAGTAAGATAACAAAACAAAAAAGTGCAATACAGAAAACCAACATAGGGCTAAGTGAGTAAAGCTGATAATTTTGTTTTGGACATTCTACTGAATATTCTGCCAAGTTCGAATGTGTTGCACTTACCGTCCGCGACAAAATGCTCAGGCACATGGAGGGTAACCTTGACCGTGAGAGGGCAGGAATCCTGCGTAGCGTAGACAATGGCAATGACACATGTGCTGATGGTAATCAAAGTCAGGGTGACCTTATTTAGAGGACTGTGTGGATGGCCTAGAGGTAGAGAAAGAGAAAAAGGTAAAGGTGAACAGTTTGACAGAAGCCCTTTTGTTTCGATTAGGGTGTCAGAGAGATGACTGTATTCGAACATCCTTGTCAGGTAGTGATAGCCTCCTACTTTTGCGCACAGGAACATAATACACACAGACTTTAGCACCATGATTTGTTGAAAGTACAGCCTCTAAGACTCTCTCAATCCTTGAAAATGTAGTTCATTGTACTCCTGATTTATGAATCTAACCCAGGTTCAAGTTTGGACTGAGTAAGTAAAGGATGACTTAAGAGTGCCCAAGCTTCTGCAGAACAGCCCAGAATCATTTGCCTGCATGATATATGATCTTATTGCCACTGACAGGGTTATAGATTAGTTGTTTTGGTTGCCCTTTGGCTGTCAGGGCTCCCATTTCCAAGCCAGGATATAGGAAATGAAATTAGCTGCTTAACCTCTGTCTACTGATATTTATCATGCGAGAGAAGTCGGCATGTTGAAAGGAGGCTTAGTGGTATGTGATAGGGATAAGGTGCTGCTTTGGAGACACTGTTTTAACTAGATTTTTTTCAAAATGCATTGGTCCTGTTGAACCTCTTGAAAATGTACTCCTGTAGTTTTTTTTTTATTTTATCCAAACCTGGAAAATATCACACAATGTCCCAGAATCTGCAGGCTATAGAAAATGTGTGAAGAGTTTCTAGGAAGAAAGCTGCCCCCTGCACTTTGCAGGTTTGTTGCAGAGGTCAATAGTAACAGTAGGCCTATTGTTCTTTTCGTTTCCTTGTTGTAAGCAGTGGAACTGAGGTGGTAGAAAAACAGAACCATGCACGATTTCAGATGTATTCCTTTTTATTTGTGATTTTAATAATGCCAGATTCAATGTGCAAATGGATTGAATTGAACGTTAATACTACTGATTTTAATCACTATTTCCCCAATAATCATCTTTATTCCCAGTGACAGGAGAGTCCAGTGAATCCCTTCAGTAAGTTTAGAAGTAGAAGTAGGAGTAAGAGATGCAGCTCAAAGTCAAAACCAGGGAGACAAAGTTAGGATAATGAATCCACCTATACTGACTCACATGTCACAATATCGTGGAGGGACAGGAACAACAGCTGTCTACAGTAATAGTGGCAGAGTGGCTAGCTAATCCCCCTGAGGTGTGCGTGGTGCCACTGGGCATGTGAAGGGGTCCCTCAATTACTATAAAAGCCTACTGAGTAGATAAAAGCATGTACACTCACGATGGCAGACTTACTTTATGGCCACAAAACAAACACCTAGTCTATGCATTCATACACACACAGAAACACAGACAACAGACATGTAGACAAAAGTGAATGTAAAGCAACAAACAAAGAGCAACCCTAAACAAACGTATACACTTAAAGCTTTAGTTTAACTTAAAATGTATTCCTTTTTTCTTCTTCCTTTTATTTACTTCCCTCTGCACCTCTTCTTCCTTTTTACACAGGCTGTAACTTTAACACAGATCACAGCCATGGGTTTTATGTCTCTCCCAGTCATGTGCCCATGTGCTTTTCTAATAAAATCTGTGAGAGCTGGACCCTTTCTTTTTTTTATGAACAATAAACCATTTTCTGTGATTAATTGCATATCTAAAATTCCACAACAAATACACTGTCACTACATCTCTATGTATGCAATTCAGAACTAAATGAATTAAAGCCTATAAATCAAATTTGAGAGCCCCGCCTATGTTCATAAACCCTGGTTTACAATCCTTATCCTGATTCTACGAAAGGTTGCATTTAAACTATAAGATGAACTTGAATAACTAACATTTTTGTAATACCTACAATACCTTATACATAGGCTAAATATCAATGTCCAAAAATCCATCCATCCATTTATTTTTCAAACTGCTTATCTTGTTTGGGGTCTGTGAGTGCAACAATTATTACTATTGTTTTGGTTTTCTATCTTTTTGTCCACCTCTGCACATCCCCTGTACAACAACCACAGAACAGAATTACCTCAGAATTTCATTTTATTCATTCATCTTTACTGTGTTTAGAAGTTGCCACTTGTTCACTCTTTGGGTTTGCCACAACTGATTGAAAATATTGTCCTATGAATGGTCTAGAATAATCCTAAACTGAGCAAAGACTACTAAGTGCTGCCTGAGAGGCATAACTCAGGGCAACAAATTGTCCTATTTCTGTATTACGGTAACCAAAAACGACTTGCCACTAGTGATCTATAATATTATAATAATAAGATTGATATCTAAGGCATGACTTTCTCTAACACAATGCTATGTGATAGTGAACTGTAGGCATGGGACATAATACGTACACACTGATTTCCATCATTTTCCAATCACTACAAGTGCACACGCAGACTATTTCTCTGTGTTTCATATTCTCAGGGTCATTCACTCACAAACACACAAATGCAAAATCCACCTACAGTATTCACTATCACATATCACTATGTGGGAAGAGAAGTTAAAATCAAGCTTCCCATCAAAGTAATTTGACACAGCTTTGTTCATCACTGAGCCTCCATTTACATCAGCTCATATATCTGCTTTGAGTGTCATTCAGCTGTGCCATGGAGCAGCGCTTTAAACCCCACCGGGAATGTGCGAGACTCCTTCCTACTTCCAGCTACGCTGACAATTCCAGAAATGTCTAGCCTCATTTCACTCATATATACGTTACCTTTATTATTACATTATTCCCCCTCATATTCAGCCAGCATTAGGTTATAATATATTTGTTTTCAAAATGTTTTATTGTACTTTATTCCTTTTTTACTTTATTGCCCTCTCAGCAGTCGGCAGTGGATAATCGGGTTCCCCGCTGTGCAAGTTAATGTGTTTAAAATGTAGCCCATTTATAATAATATACAAAGAAGGACACCTGCATTCCCTCTCACCTTTGCTGCGCCTTCGTCCTCTGTGCTGCTCTGTGTAAAACTTCATCTGGCTGTCATCTTCAGGCTCTGACCCTGACTCCCCTTGAGGACCAAATACACCTCCAGCTGCTGGCAGTGAGAAGATAAGAGGAAAAAAGTGGAAAGAAATCCAAGGAGAATCAATCAATCGACAGTTATGGTATTTTAGGATAAAATTATGCTGAAAAAAAGTTTTTCAGGTAATCACTTAGAAACTTAGACAAGTCACAGGGCAGAGAAATGTCTTATTGTGAGAACTATATGAACAAGGCTGTATGATGTTATTCAACATCGGTTCATTGTGTAGAAGAATATCTGCCCTGTCTTTCCACCTGTATGCAAAACATTCTCATCAGTTTATTGTTGTCATTTCAATTTACTGATTCATTTAAGTTTTATGGAAATACAGCATCCATGTCAGATGGTAATGGCAATGAAAATGACAAATTGATCTCATTCAAGTATCATTATGTGCAAGTATCATTTTGTAGAACTGAAAGTATTTCTCCTCCTCCTGTTTACAGTTCCGTAACTGCTTCATGGAGATGATTAAAACCTGACTGAACTAAATCGTATAAAACTGAATTGAAGTGAACGGTTGATTGCAGTATTTTAATCCATTACTTGTATTATTGGCATTCTTGATTGCAACCATTCTCATTTTTCCAATGGAAGAAGCTCTGTTGTTTTTGGAAGCATCTCTTTCCCTTTAGACCCATTTCCTATGGTGTTCTCCAGGGGTCAATTATAGATCCTTTACAGTACTTTTACTTACACACATCATATGTTTCCACTGCTGATGATACTCTGCTTTATGTTCTGAAGTACAATAATAATAGACACTAGCCTCATATTTAAGCCTGTGTATTGGACATTAAGTGAAAACTTTGATTCTTTTATCAGACTTCTGAACTTTGTTTTTTTTAAACTGCGTCCCAAATTTCCATTTGCTTGCTTTGACCTTTTCTTTGACTGCCTAATGACTAACAATGAATTAGAAACCTAGGTTTGGGTTAAAATGATGCTACGGTTAGGGAATGGGGAATGAGCGGTGGTCCTAACATTACTGGCTAATTTCTAACCAGTCATATGTAGTCCTCAAACAAACAAACAAACAAAAAAATCCTTCTTAATGTGGTTGCTGTATACCTGCCAATGTGGTTATAATCAACTCCTATTGTAGTCAGTAAGATTTTCCACTTCTCTCCAGCCTCTCCTGTCCCTCCTTGTCTGATCTGTTGGCCAATGTTGGTGATTTGTCCATCATTACTGAGTCTCTGGAGCTCAATTTGCTAATCAAATTGGGTCACATCCCTAGAGTGTGTGCATGTGTGCCTGTGTGCCTGTGTGTGCATGTCAGTGTAAGTCAGGGTGAGAGCGAGGCTGTGAGAGTTAAGAGGCTTTGTTTGTCCTGCCTTGCCACTGCAACATCAAAACACAAACCCTGCTAAATGCACACGGGCTGCCACAAAGTGATAATTGCTAGGGATTTGCAAAGTGTTAAGCCTCTGATGTGTAAATAAGTAATCTAAAATAACCTGACATGTGCGGACAGCTTCAAACTGCATTCTAAACCTGATATAAAAGGTCCAGCAGAGAGTTTCTGTTAAATATGTTTATTACTGTAAATCACACATTTTGTCAGCATTGTTATATGTATCCTAAATCACACCCTAATGCTAATAACATCTAATTTCCTCATGGTTGTACATATGTTTTGCTTGTATAATCCTGAGGATCACAGTGATTACACTTCCTAATCTCCCAGAGTGGAAAAGGGATAATGGACAGAAAGAAAATCAATGCTTTTCTCTTGCTGGATATGAAGGAGCATCTGAGAAGAAATGCTTCACCTGTTGACAGCAAATGAAAACAAAGAAAATGTACAATAGGGCATCAATACCCTGATCCATATGATATGCGAGGACAGTTGATGATGGGTCAAACATTTAATTTACTCTTCTGTAAGAGAAGAAAGCTTTACCCTCACAGGGATTATTATAAGTCATGGCTTGTAAGTGCTGGAGTTGAAAAGGTCTTGGTAATTGTGTCTTTCATGGTACATGATAATAAAAATGCAGGAGGGTAATTAAGGTAAAATAACATAGAATAACGTGACCCCATGTCTCTCGATAAATCTGTCCTATTCGTCTCACTCAACAAAGAACTTTTTTACTTCAAAGTTGTCTCTTTAGAGCATTCTTAAGTGTAAATCTTAGAAGTTTAACAAATATGGGCCCAGGGCTCATTTTTATGCAGCACTTCCTAACAAAAGAATGTCACAAAATACTCTCAAAACTAACAAGTCACAAATTGTTCTCATTAGGAGGGACAAGTTAGAAAGACTGGGCACTAAAAAATAATAACTTCTTTCTAAAAATGAATGGATGGTAGAGCGCATTCACAGGATTCAAGCAATTGATTGATCCAGGGATATAACATTGTGTGAAAAGTGGCTTGGATGAGAGCTCAATAATCTAATGTTTGACTATGTTCTCTAAGAGCAAAATCTGTATAAAAACCTAAGATGACATTATCAACTTCCAGATGAAGTCAATGTCATAAAAACTAATAGGCAACCAATATAGAAGGCAGGGATTGTTTTGGTCCTAGTAAAGGTCAAGCTGCAGTGTTCTAAAGTAATTGTAGATGAGAAATGATTTCTTATTAAAGTAAACTTTTAGAAATGTTTTAAGTTGGTACACTCACACAGAGGGAAATAAATAAATAATAAAAAAGGTTGTTTTTAGCTTGTAGCTAAGGACACTCTTTAAATACAAGAAGGTAAAGGGATCCTGACGGGGTACATGAGGGACTCTTTGTCAGCCTGTTTTTATTCACCTTAAATTCTCCTCTTTTCTGAACCTCATACCGTCCTTATTAAAAGTATTTTATTGCCGACGATAGAGCGACTTATTTTCTCTTCCTTGTTCACTGGCCACAGCCATAGAGCATTGCAGGTAAAATTCCCTCTTTTACTCGCTTCATAAACATTATGTCATAACTCATGAAAATTTGCCTGCACCATAAAGATTTTAGACATGATTAAAAGTTATATTAAGTCTGCGTAAAAAGTGTGTACAGAAAGCTGTAGTCATTCTCTTGGTCTGGTGCACTTAAACAGGTTGAGAGTTGGATTTGGACTGTGAGGGTCTGGCGGTATTTTGTGAAGTGAGTGAAGCCAAGGCAATGTGGTGTAAAATTGGTTCTGAATTTATGCATCGTGTTAGAACATGCCCAGAGAGGTGGCAAATGGAGACAAAGACAGGCTGAGAAAGAGACAGAAACAGAGTCGAGCAAATATATCAAAAAAAGGAGCACGACAGGTCCACAGATCAGCCTAAAAATGTTACCCTCTGCTACATATACTATGGTTTTTCATAACAAAAAAATATTCCATTCTATTTTTTGGGAAGATTGAAAATTGTCACTTGTCTAATCTGTTCCCATATTTACAAATACTAAATGTTTTAGTCATAATGGTGACACAGATCTCATGATATCGTACTCTTATGTGACATAATAACAATCTTTGTATATCACTCTTCAGAGTTATAAGTTACGTGACTAAGTGCTTTGAAATGTAAAATGAAAACAGCAGGGTTAAAAGATAAATGGCATCATAAAGAGTATCTTTAAGTAGTGGATAGAGAGAACAAAAGACATCACAAATGAGAAAGAAATATAATAACTGTAAAAAAGAGTTTTAGAAGGTGTGACACTTCAGTTGTTTTTTCATGCTTGAGATTCTTATTAGCAAAGACCTGGTCACCCTTAGTAACAACAGACGTTTTTCAAAAAGGGGTCCCACTTGATCACCTGAGGCTGCACTCAAGTATAGGGGACCGACATATCTGAGATGTAACTGGGGGCATCAATAAAATCGATCCTTAACCTGCAGCTAGTGAAGAGAGGCAAGGATGTACTGTAATAGGATCCCTGTAGTCTAACTGTGATGAAATAAATGTGTGGATTACGTTTTCAGTCAGGGAAACAACACAAATGACATGTGTTCCTTAACCCTAAACCTAAAAAGTCCTGTGATGAAATGAGGACTAGCTGTAATGTCTTCGCTTTGAAAAAACATCCTCCACTCTGGAGATCTTAAGCACAAAAAGGTTAACACCAAAAATAGAAGTACACTGCTGTAGTAGTACACACAGGTCATGTACCATTTATGCTCTCAACCTTACACACATGAAAGCACAGCACAAATTAGCCCTCCATTAAATTTGCACTCGCAACCTGCGTCAGATTAGCGTCTGATTTACGAAGGCATGAACTAATTACACAATCAAAGATTCAGACTGCCTTCTAACTGCTGTCTAGGAGTGATCATATTGTAGCGATGCTGAAATAGAATTACTCATTAACGAGGTAAGATATCTGAAAACATTTACTATGGCTGCAATTTCAAGGCATAGAAATAATAAGTGCTGCTGGAATAGATACATGAACTTCTTAAGGTAATGAAAAAGAATGACTAAAGGAGGATGTACAAAGTAAAAGACAGGTTGTATAAAGAACCCACCAAAATGTAAATGGGTTATCAAGAGAGAGCAATTGCCACAATTTCGAGTTTAATAACTACACAGTCACAACTCTCTGTTCCCTCTTTGTTTGACATTACAAAATGGTCAGTTATCTGTCTGTGTCTTTTGATTTTGAACAAATTCAGTGCAACTCCTTTGGTGATGTGTTCACCTCTTGTCTGCTGTCATTGACATCCAGCCAGTTACATTTCCTTATTCCCTTCAAAATGTTCCTTTAAAAAGCCTTTGTAAATTTGTACATTTCCGTTAGTTGCAGAGACACCCAGAAACTGTATGAAGCTTGGTGAATCCAGAGGAATATAAAGTCAACAACACTCACATATTTCTGTCATTTGCATGATCCCCCCTCAAATACATATGCATAAAGGATAGAGTAACATTTCGCTGATCGCACAGAAGGTATGTTGACAGACAGTGTGTGTATGTGTGATCCAGATGACAAGTGAATTGTGCTTCCAGGCTAGGGCACAGGTTTGATAAATAACACACACAAGAATACATCTGAAACAAGGTACAAAAGTCTTTGGAAATCTGGCCCTGGGTCTTTCCTATTTCACTGCTTTACTTTCTTTCTCCACTACATTTCTTCCTCTCTCAGTCCATTTTCTTTTGTCTTGATCTTGCTTTTTTTCTCCCTCAGCGGGAATACCTTCAATAGTCCCATAAAAAAAACTCTCAGAACAGTGAGGCTAAACTCCACCATGTCGGTACTACAAATTTCAATTACTGGGGCGTACCAATCTCACTTTTACAGTCCCTTCCACAGTCCTGAAGTCTATTAGATAATTTCATAGTCCTCTAGGTGTTTTTCACATTCTCATCTGTCAATCTGCTTTCCCTCCATCTCCATCACTCTAATTTCACTCCCAAAAAGAAATCTTCTTTATCTACAATGAAATATAAAATGCCATAGGTGTAATAATTACTTCTCATTTACTTTCAATCAACACTTTGGAATGGTGCAATACTTTCTTGAAATGATAAATTATTCATTACAGTCTCCTCACAGTCACACCTATATTGGCTTCTTCATTTCGATAAGGCAAAGGAACCCGCTGTCATCATTAACATTCTTCCTCAAAGATGACAACAGTGCGTTTTGCTGTGCAAAAATGCATATGCTCTCAGACTATAAAATCACACCTCGCCTCACAGTGTTGTGCAGGATACAAATAACAAATGCAGACAAAAAGGGAGGCATATCACTTAGTCACAGAGAGGATTGGATCCAGTTTTCACTGTGCCATAACGTGGAATAAATAAGCATGCCGTTTTAATTCAAATGCTAAAAATAAGAATATTACGAAGAAATACAAAAGAAACAAATAAGTACAAAATACCTGATTGTAGAGAAAAATGTTCTTTTAGCAGACCAGGAATTTGATAATTTATATTTAAATGTAATGCAAGATATGAGTGTGAGATATTGAGAAGTTTTTAATCAGTTATTACTTGACATTATTTCTAAAAGTCAATGTACGTTTTACTATGCTCGTATTTTCACTTACTGACTATTAATATGTGAATGTATAAGTTGATTAATAGAGAAATGAGCCCACAGAGAGAGGAGACAGTAAAAGTTAGAGGGAGCACATCAATAAAAATAAGACATCAACAGAGAAAAGGAAAAGAAGAAAACAGCTATACACGAAAGCTTTGCAGACAGAAGGAGAATGAGATGTCACAATTATAGACTGAAGCATGAATGATGTGATTTGGTGTTAAAGGGCTTTAAAGGGGGAAGTAAGACAGTGTGACTGTTATACAGGAAAGGAACACACTCATACATGAGTTAGAGAGAGTCCACAGGAGAGCGAGAGAGAGAGAGAGAGAGAGAGAGAGAGAGATGACTGTTTTCCAACCATCCTGTAATGAGAATGATTAATAGTTATGGGAAAGCACGGCGGTGAGGTGATGAGTTCAATCTGAATAGTAAAAGCTAATCATCTTCTGCATAGGAGGAGGGCACATCATACTCTGGTGGTATTATGATAAACTGTATTTTACACCAGCACAAAAAAACAGCTCACACCAGCAAACCTAATGGACCTTATCTACTCCTAAAAACTATGGAGTAAGATTGAGAGCGAAAAGATTGCATTAAACTCCAATGCTCTTCACATTACCACAAATGTCATACCACAGTGTACTACTGAGTATAAATACTTATTTCACTTCAAATCTGAAGACAGTACCTTGATTTCTACTGTAACTACTCCAGGGAGCCTATTGGTGTGGCAAAAAGAGGCATCCTAGACTAACAGGACAATGATCCATACATTTGGTGATACCCTGCCACAACAACCTAAATCTCAAAAGTAATGGTGAGTGGAAGTAATGGATGCATTATCATGGCAGTCTATAGCTCAGTTTTTCTAGGGGCTGTTGATCAGAGACAGACCTAAAAATAAAATGAAAAATAAAAAGTATATTCTATGTAGATGACTTGGTGCTCTCACAGTCAGTTGTGGAGACATATGTGGGCCCAGGTAGTGAATCCAAAGGGATCCTGATCATGACTTCCAATGAAAAGAAGAAAAAATACTACCTTAACGACTACATCACTTTATGGTAGTGCTGTGTTTGCAAATATATTAATGAACGTTGTCCTAGGCCTGACATTATGACATCAGATAATTCCACCTTTAAAATTAATCTAACACTACTAATCAATTAATAGATTAGTCAATTGTCTGCAATAATTATGATTATAGATTAATAATTTAAGTATTTTTTAAACAAATGTGTAAAAAAAAAAATCACTAGTTCTAACTTTGCAAATGTTAATATTTTCATGTTTTCTTAGTCTTCTATGATAGTAAATAGAATATCTTTTGGTTTCAGACAGTTGGTCGTACAAATATAGACATCTGAATATGTCACCTTGGGTTCTGGGAAATTGGTAAATGAATCAATTCATCAAGGAATAATGAACAAATTCAACATTAATGAAAAGAATAGTTAGTGGCAGTCCTGCATTATTGACTGTACTACCACACACAGGTTAGAAGACATTTTGTGCCATAAAATTCACAGCTGTCAAAGAATTTGTCTCTCAGACGTATTTGGCAAAATATTATTACAGCTGACTGCACAGAATGGTACACAAGGTAATCAGCTGTGGGTAGAGCGTGGGAAAGAGGGAAAACAAGCAGGGCGGGAGCAAGGTCACGAACCACGGTAAAAAAACATAGAGCCAAAATCACATTCACTGGTCAAGCTTGTGCTCGTGCATATTAGAAATTTGTATGCAGTGTCAACCAATGTACAGAGACATCATACACTTCATATTACATATGATTTATATTCAGTGTAAATTAATATACAGATGCATAAGAAGCCAAACAAACACATGGAGCAACTATATACACAGAAGGTGAATTATGTGGTGGGAGCCTGTCTGGTTGGTAACTCTACAGAAGTGCCAGAGAGTATGGCAGTGCAAAGAAGGCTGAAATTAATAGTGTATGGATTGTACAATAAATTATATAGACAGGTTAGCTACAGAACAGCACCCACTGAGTTGAGCTGCCAGGACACAAAATCCTCCTCAAAAACACACCTGGGCAGATGTTTGACGATACAGGTGCCTGAACCTGCACAATTATTGCTCATTATGTATAATGTTTAAACAATACATCATGTGGACGCATTGCATTTTACAGTGCCTTTATGATTTCAGCTCCTTGGACCGACTTCATTTCAACTGTGGCAATCCTACCAGCCAAATAATATTTCTAAACTTTTAGAAATGAAAATGAAAAAAAGTGCAGCTGTTCCAGAATAACACCTATACTCATGTAATTATACAAACATGCGGATATATATATATATATGTATATCCATGTCTGTTTTTAAAACTGCCGGTATGTTTGTTGACAGGTGGCTTGTGCGTTAGGATGCTCTTGTGTTCACAAATACTGTATGTGCATGAGTCTGTTCCCTCATTTACCATCTGCATGTGACTAAAGCTCTCATAACTTTGTATTGTGATAGCTCTCAGTGACTTTTGTGACTCTCTGAGCAAGACGAACTGCCTTGACTTATGGCTGCTAGACTTGCAGCAAAATGTCAGCGTGTGTGTGTGTGTGTTGCACAGTGTATATGCTTTTGTATGTGCATACTCATGCTGCATGGGTGCCTGGGTACATATGTCTGTGACAATGTGTTTGTGAGTAAATTAAGCTGACAGCAACACCAGTCCCCACATGGCTCAGCAACTGGTAATCACATTAAAGTACAGCTGCATTCAGCAGTCAGGCTTTCTGACACCAGCAAGCTAAATATTTCCAACTCAAGCTCAACACAAACTGACATCTACATCCATACGAAAGTATGTAAATTTGCCATTCATAATGCACAAGACAGCGTCTGAGAGGCACCAAGGGCAAATTTGAGTCGTATTCATTGAGTTGTATTTGTGGAAAAATATATTAAAAATGTATGTGAGTGGATATGAATACAAGTATGCAACTTTCCTGCATCCATGAAAATGCTGACTTAAAATTTAGATCATGATTATTAAGAATATGTGTTGTATACGTTCCACACCTGCGAGTTTGATGCATGTTAGAATGGTTTGAGAAATGGGGGCTCTATTCTGGTTAAACTGGGAGCGAGTACAAACACAAGCGCAGGCTGTAGGGGTCAGGAATAGGGGGGAAGGCCTGAGGCGTTCCATCCAGCGATGTTGTGACAAGCACAGGGATTCAACATTGTAAACCAGGAAATCAAAGAGAGAGGAGGAAATCCAGGAGGTAGAACGTGTGATTTACTTTCTGCTTTCTGTCCGTCTCAGACTGTGTGCAGAAACTGCATTTTGGTACAGGATGCCCACAGGTATGTCACTGTGGTCTAGCTCTCCTTGTCTCTAACTGTCTCTCACTCATTTCTCTCTCATGTCTCCCACTGTCCTGTTTGCTTATCCAAAGTAATCCCAATCAATACTGTTTTACTCTGCCGTTGCACATTGTATTTTTAAAAGCTCTGCACACGCACACACACAATCCTATTATGCATAAACAACCTAGGCACGCTGAAAAGTTATTACAGAGGGCATCACAATATAAGCCCTGCCGACACATTTTACAACCTAAATTTATGAGTTGCTACCTGATATACGGGAGAGAAAGGACTTGAAAAGGTGGGAAGCTTAACAAGGCACCACTTGGCTCTTGTACTCAAGTGCGCTCAGTGTTTGTACACTCACCTCTATATTTTTTATTTTGTCTCCCCTGCATCGAGAGCAAACCTGCCAATTTGGAGCTAATAAGCAAATGGTAAAGTGTGAGGAGACCACTCCGGGATTTTGGATCAGTGATTGCTGGAAAGGTGTGACAGGCTGTTATGGGTAATTTCAGATGCAGTGGCCCTTGGCACCCAGCTGTATGTTGTTTTCCCACCTTTTATCAACCAGCTTGTGGAGTTGTAAAGCCATGGAGGGTGGCATAGGATGGCAGCTGCCACCCAAAAACAAGTGTTGCTTTGCCACTGCAGCTTTTTCAGGATGAAAAAAGGATGGCCCTGTTTTCACCACTTCTTTTAATTAATCAATGACATTTGTATCTTTTTCACGTCAATATGTTGACATTGATGAGTTAAACTGTCTTTTCATCTGTTTGAGTTTGAGTCTAACAGCTTGTCGGTCACTGTAGAGCCATTCAGTGCCGAGCAAGGCAGTGAGGAAGACTCACGCACAGTCTGGCACTCTCAGCCGGTAAGCTGACTCTGCAGCACAACAATGTTGAAAGGGAGGAAACTGGATGGTCATTTTTATAACTCCTTGAGATGAGGTTTGACTTCACAGTTTGTATGTGCATTATAACTCAAAAATCTCTGGTCTTCAGGCTCCTCAGTTGCTTTGCTCCATATTTCAGACGGTGGAAAAGATAGTGGCTCTCGCTTTCGGACAGCCTGGTGCTGTTTGCCTCACAGGGAGTTAAAAGGTCAGAGTAAAGTAGCTCCAGTAACGGATAATTCATGCTGTGGCCTGATAAAATAAAATCTTAAAAGCAATCCTCAATTGAAAAGGCAACCACTGCAGGAAGGCTGAAATTAGGATGGTGTGGTCAATATATCCGGCAGCAAAAAACATCCCTGTGGTGACATCATGGATATCTTTTGAGTCATATACAGACAAAGATACAGATTCAAATAATAGTTCAGTGGTGGCAAATATATAGTATATCAACACAATCATTTTAGCTTGGATGTGAAATGTCAAATTAGAATCAAAGAACATCTGTAGCTTCTCAGCTAATCTAAAGCTAAAGCCCTTGCTAATGTTACACACACTGAGCTACACCTCCCATACCAACTAGAGGAGCTGGTCCACAAGCCTAAGCTGCGAGGAAAACATTACTCTATTTAGAATGTGCCACCACTTTGTGTGTGTGTTTTTATTAAGTTCCACTGCCAAACAATGAGAAAAGCATTATCAAGCTGCTCACACGATTTGCAAATGGATGCCAGTCACTTTCACAAGCAGTGGACGTAGCCATCAGACAACTTATCATTCTTGCCATTTGTGTTACTACTGCGTGTGATGTGTCATTTATTTTCCGGTTGAGCCCCTAAATTATGCACAAACTTTGTTTAACTAAATCATTTGTAACAATGAAAGCCTCTTATCTTTTCTTCTCTCAACAATACGATGCTAAAACATTTAATAAAGAAGATGCTCACACCCTAAAATCACCTGCCTCCTGAATATCAATGCTACCGCTGTAGGCAACATCAAAGAACATCCAGAGACTCTTTGAGTCAAAGTATCAAAGGGGGTGGTTAAAACTAAGCAATAGTATCAACAGATTATACTCACAGGGGGGCTCGAAAGAACCACTCTGAATTTGCTACCAGCAAATTTAACTGCTTTAACCTTGGCAGTCTTTGCTTGGTTTTAAAAAGGACCTGAACATGACCTGCATCTGATATATGAGGGGCATTCACACATACAGTCAAAACAGTTAGGATCACTACGGGTGTGCTGCCAGCAGTGAAAAGATTGACTCAGATCTTTGCCCAAGTGCTATGAACCTAACCATAAAAAAGTTTAATAATGCAGTAGTCAGTATGAGTAGATATTGTATTGTCTGATCTGACATTTTGGAGGAAAACAAATTAAATATGTTGTCAATGAACGTATTACTGATACATTCAGTATCAAGGCTCAACAACATTTCCTCATTATGTTAAAAGAAAACGTAATCTGGTCTGCACTACATTTCCTTCAAAATGTATTTGCAGTTGAAAATGTGTTGTGCATCAGCTCAAGCCCACCCAGCACAACTTCATCACGATGACTTCTAAGCAATGAGAACCAAAGGGTCACTTCACCAGCTGCTCCTGAAGCTCGCCTCAGCCAGACAGCAGAGGCTTGGCTGGCCGTGACAGGGGATAACCCCCCCCACACACACACACACACCCCCCGTTGCATGGCTGTTTGCTCTACGTCCCTTTCGTGTGTCAACACTAGCAGCATTCTCAACGTCTGCCACACCTCTCTGAGTAAACTAATAAATATTGTTCCTCATCATTAACTGAGCGAAATTACTGCACT
Source organism: Enoplosus armatus (assembly GCF_043641665.1). Lineage (NCBI taxonomy): Eukaryota > Metazoa > Chordata > Actinopteri > Centrarchiformes > Enoplosidae > Enoplosus > Enoplosus armatus. Next base: position 8,827,865 of record NC_092197.1, on the reverse strand, counting down.
CTCCACTGAACTTAAACCGTGTTCCCCGGGAAGACATGCATAAGTTCAACAGACAGCCTCTTCACACAGGCATCAAGACTCTCTTTTTCTGTTAGGGAGACTCGTGGGCAGGTTCACATACTTGTGGCTTGCACAGCCCAAGTTCGACTCGAGCGTGTACACTCCACTAAGCAGCCTCTTCTCTTCTTGTGTGCACATGACCAGAAATCATGTGAAAGATGTCATGGCACTTGAAGCTAGGATTTGATTAAGAGAAAGCTAGGGCCAAGCATCATGTCATTTTTCTGAGCAGTGAGACGGTTCATGGAGCAGGATCAATGTTTGGGATTAGAGAAAAGCTATATCCCGGTGATACTGATTTTAATTAGATTTAGGTCTTTTGAATGGGACTGTCAGGCTTGGAAGCGTCATTCAGTTATGCATATTGATGATAGAATTAGGACAATTTAATAAGAAATGTTTTCCTGTATATGAGTTGACTATGTTCACCAGAGTAAGATGCCTGGTTATGTGGAGTAAGATATCCAATGTGTGGTGTGTATCTTATTCACCTAAGCAAATGTTTGACACCCCAGAGCTACCCCCAGAGCTAATTTATGACTGCTTAATACTGTAAGTTTCATTATTTTCTGATATTTTTTCACAAACAGCTTTATCATTATTTATTTTGGTTAAAAACAGATGAAACTCTGAGCTAAAAATCAATAATACGTAAACATAAGCATTTTCTGACCCTCATCACAAGAGGATGTATTTTACTGGTTTACTGCAAAATGTGGTGATCAGCGTCTTGTACTGAGTATCGTGACTGACAATTACTAAATGATTAGCCATAATGTAAACAAAGGATTCATTAGAGAAAAGAAACTTGGTCAGATGGATCGACAGACATTTGTGTGATCTCCCCGTCTTTCACACACAAGACACATACAAAAACAGAGTCACACAGAAACTGCTCTGACTTGGCAGTAGATCAGCTGTATAGCCTGTTGCAGAGAAGCCCTAGGGCTGCAGACCCACAGCTGTAATCACTGTGTTTTGTCTGCAGCGAAGATTGAGGACTGCTGAAAGTGGAGCTGAACACAGAATGAATTCAAGCACCATGGAACACACACACAAACTCTCTCTCTCACACACACACACGCACAAGACAGCCCAGAAGTACTTTCATGTGCTACTTCAAAGCATCAATTAAACAGCAGAAAAGCTAGATAATAACCATAAGGTTATCCTCATCGTAATGAGCCAAAGTATTCGTTGTGACACATCAAAACACTACCACAGCTTCTAGCCAGCACATGGAATTGTATTAGCACCACAGCGGGGAGTAGCATGCATAGGGGTGCATGCAAATAAGGGAGTACGTTTTTAAGGACATATCACAATATTTGACAAAACCACAATGTGTTGTGACTTCAAAGTTTTTTCTGGAATGGTACACCAGAACAACGATGGTTACAAATTGTAACCCTAGTTTTACAAACACAAGCATCACCTTCTGAAGGGGCTCTATATACCTTAGTTACTTGCATTTTCTTATCCATGTTTTAGGGCAGAGCAGTTATATCTTAAAAGAATGGTTGGTGCATGCTCATATATGAAACATCCACATACAAAACTAATGAATTAGTGTCTCTAATTTACTACTGAAAAGAAAGTGGATATTTTCTTCTGCAAGTGACTTCTGCTGGTTTCAGATGGCAATTTTGGGTGAGAGAAAAACAGACATTTATGGAAAACTCTAGGCTTGACTGACAGAATGGCACAGGACAAGCAAAGCCTCTTAATACCTACAACACTCTTTGATGAGCACAGTACATTGAGCAGGAAGAACTCTGTCCACTTTGGGCCATAAATGACCAACGCTCTGCACCTAGCACCAAGCATAATGCGCAGGAGAGAGCACACTACAGCCAAGTCCCTCATACCAGTCTCTTCTTAATGCTGGGGCCTGGGGAGAGAGGAGAGAACATCTCCAGACAATCAACATAAACTGCCACCCCCAGCACAACTTTAATGCCATGTAGAAGCCGCTGTGGGTTATAAATCCCCATTCACAGGTCAAATCAAAGCATTGAACAAAGAACAAGAGACATAAAAAAAGTCTAGGATGATCTGCTACCCCTGCTACCAAACTTCAGAGGGAAGGGGGACAACCAACAGCAGCTCACAGCCTGTAAATTCCAGATCATTAGAACCCAGTGTTCAAAGGGCTGAAAAAAGGCATATTCAGGGGGTTGTAGGAGAAAGAAAGGGCTTCTGTGTGCATCTCATTGTAATGGAATAGAACAAAACATGAAAACCAACCTCTGTCCAAACTTCACATGGCATGAGAAAACTGCTGACTCACACACTTTGATAGCAGAACACAACTTCAAAGATCAACTTCTCTCAGGCAAGAAAGAGATCATTGATTGGGAAGTTCAGTGACAACAGCCCCACTTATACAAATCGTTTCATGTGCCTCATATCCGGATACAATTCAGAGGAGAAATTATACACTGTCAATCAAATTTACTGGAGCCACATGTATGCATCTTGATGAGGCAGATAAGAATCTGTCTTGATTTACTCATGCTAAAAGCAAATCTTCAGTCGAGAAGACGGTGATAGTGCCTCGAAAAGCTGTTTAAAATCGCCTAAATACGTAAATGACACAGCAGTGTAGTAGCTCCAATAGCCTTTTTGGTAGTCTTCTGTTTCTGGATAACATGCTAAAAAACGTTTTATCTAGCTTTGAAACACAACAAAAACACACAGATGACTAACATGAATGAAGTACAAGTGAGACATGTTTTGCTTGCCATATTGTCTGCCATTATGAGAGGTGGAGCTCCCACACACCGCTTATTGATGTGGGTCAGATTGGGAGGATTAAAGACTACATATGCGGTTTGGAGAAATTGATGCATTTACACCTTTTCAATATCTGGCTAGAATGCATCCCATGCTGATAACCACCTCCAAAGGCGGTTTGAGCAATCAAATTGCAATTTGTCTCTAATCTGTCTTTGCAGCATTTGCCTTGACTTTTACTTAGCTATCCTTTCTGCCCAAAACACATGAAGTGGCTAAGTGTAAATGGGACAGAGAGAATTACAACCTTTTAATAATTACTTAACATTGCTACAAATGTGCATAGTTTTATACCCGATAAAGTATGCCTGTTGATAGTAATTTTAAATCTGGCTAACTTCCTGATCATGCTTTGAAAAATAAGGTCCTGGGAGTGACTGCCAAAATGGGAAAATTGGAAAGTGAAGATGGACTATAACTAGAAAATATGTGTATGAGCCAACATTTTCTGAGAGTCCAGGTATAAGATGGTGCTTACAAGAAATGAGGGCAATGCATGCTGACAGGGAAGTGAGGAATATTCCCACAAAGCAAAATTTAGATATGCAGGCTCATGGAGACCAGGAGAGGAGTAGATGAACAGCTGCAGGGTTTAGCTGAGCAGACACAAATGCTACTGTAGTTTTCCAGCTGATTAGATATTCAGGCGTGTTTTCCCTTTAATGTAAATGTGAATCAAGAAAACTAAAGCTATTCTGGTTAGTAAACAACCAGGTACTAGTGTAATGTGTTTCCATAATGCTCGTTTATTTGCTCTTGTTCCCACTCCTCTCCAGATTTGGGGAAAATCGCCAATCCAGACAGCCCTCAGGGTCACAGATTGGCCATTAGTGGCATGCTTTCTCCCCTATCTCTCAGGATTCAAAGAGAAAAAAATTGCATTTACTACCTACTGTTACTCCTCCCAGTCAGACATCTTGGACAACAGCTTTGCTCTTGTGAAGACTAGCCCGCGGTCTGTGTTCTCAGTAGTGTAATGTTAACTCCTTGTTCCTTGTGTCGCACATGAGACTGCGCTGATGACAGTATCATCCCAACTAGTTACTCAGTTCTGGGGAATTTGGTTGTGGACACTAGATTGTGAGATGTAACTGTGTGCTTCCCTTTTGTTAAGTAGGCAAGCAGCACATCCTGTCCTTTTCCCAATGGTTTTGTAAATGTATAATGATCCTAGTTCATAGATTTAAAATTGGACTAAAATCAACCAGGGCACAAGTTTGGCATGTCATGATTGAGAGATGTGTGACTGTTTTTGTAAGAATCATCGTGATAATCAAGCAGAGCATGGATGGAAAGACAAAAAGATCATTTGAAGTTGCTAATTTCTTTACAGTTTCATTTCAAAGACACATATTTATTTCCAAGCAAAGGAAATGTTTAATTTGACACTGACCATTTACAAGTAAGTAAGAATGGATCCCTGTGATATCAAGTATTACTGGGCCATATTATCTATGATATAGCCCTCAGCTCATTTCACCACAATTATGTATTATTTGCACAGCCAAGACAATTTATTGGTGACTATAAAGAAGAAAACAACTTGCAGCTACTTGCATTGAAACCTTGACCTGATCAACTTTTCAGTCAACAGACATATGTAAACAAACACAGAGGCTAAAATAAAATGCAAGAGAAACATAGCTTTTGCACAGTATTAAAAGGTCTACCAAGTTTAACAATATGGAGAAGAAAAACATCTTCCCAGCCACAATCCACTTTCCTCTTGGCCTTTGCCTGCTGCACTTCAAGGAATTTGGCAATGCATTCATTTCATTTATGCAGCATTAACTGACCAATTAACTTTCCCCTTTAACCTCACTCCAACTAATAGAGTTTCCTCCTCAGTTTAAGTGTTTGTCCCATTATCATGTTTGTAGTATTGGCATTACGCTTTTGCACCGAGGACACATTTTCACCCCCAATTAAAGGCCCATAAAGGAAACTCTTTTACCATTGACCTCGGAGACGATCTCTCTGCAGTGTCCTTCACAGAGTTTTGAGGAGTTTGACCTGCATGGATTTAGTTTTAGAGGCATCATTTGGTCAGAAGGTACGTTTTAAGTTAAATCCCCAACAACACATGAGACGAGCACAAGCCAAGCTAAAGTGTTCAAGACAACCAAGAATATGAACTCTCTCAACCAACTGCTATGTGACTGGAAAGATTAATAATCCCCACAGAAGCAAATATGCATAATATGCAAACTTACACAGTGTTGTATTTTGCACTTTCTGTAGATGACAGTGATCAAGAGGATAGTAAGTTATTCTGTCAAGGGTAGGTGAACTCATCATGGTTAATGTCTCATTTCCAATGTTAATGTCTCACTGGTCATAACTGTATGACCAATGACACAGCCTGCATTTTTTTACAACAAGTCTGATTAAAATTATTGGGAATGTCCCTTGTAATGAGCAAAATTTATTGCTCGGCAGAGGCTGGTGTCATCCATGCATCCCATCTCAAAATTGCGCCAAGCATATTTTTCACAAGAGTGAAACTGTGCTCTCAACTGATCTTAAATGAAACAGAAAGCAGCAACAGAGGAAGCTGACAGCAAAATAATACTCAATGAGTGAGTGAGTGAGTGAGTGAGTGAGTTTACACCATCGGTTGGTCAAGTGGATTAACCATTGGCCATTGCTCTTTCAAAATGAACAGGCACCAACGTTAATTATGTACCGTAACTCCAGATTCCAGATTGTGTAGTGGGGGCCTCTAAGCTATGGGCCCCACTGGTTCCTTTAACTAGCTGAAAAGTTGTTTTTGAGGGCCAATGGTTCAGTCTCAGCTAAAGTTCTACCACGTAGTAGGTGGGCCTAACTTAGACTAAAAGTCTTCAGTGCTGAGCGAGCGAGGAAATCAATAAACAGCCCATACCTCGCCAATGCTTCACAGCGCAATGGCACATCATGATATCATGTGTGCACAGATGGCACAGAGACAGTACAATACCTGATATTCACCATGAAGGAATGAAAATGGAAAACAACATAAAACATGCTACTGTGGGACGTAGACCAATGGTTTAGCACTGTAATAGTCAAGCATAGAGCAGAGTAGGATCGAAAACAGCTCTCCAAGCGCCGAGAGGCATGAGGGAGAGCGCACAGTTAAAGCACCACAAATAACAATCACTCTGACAAAACTCTCAGTACAGAGTGAGTCAGAGACTAACGAATGAAAGAGCAGGGGGAGTTAATGGATAATCAGAATAGTTATAATTATAATAAGTTCTCTTTCAAATCAAACATCTGAAGATATGCCAAAGAGTAATCATCCTATTCTAAATAAATTAAATAATTATCTTGAATATATTTTGACTTTAAATGATTCTTAAATTGTTTTCATGCTCCCTTGGCAGATAAATGCAAGCCTATACAGTAGGTTAGATACGGGGGTATGTGGTCTCCATGCAAGATGTGAACTTAAATGATGAACATGTAAAAGGATACATGTTCACTCACAAATTATGAATCTGTCTCTGACTAAAGTCACTTTCTGTGGTGTTCATCATGTGCCATAACACTGCACTTTATCTGGTGTCTACGTCAGTTTCATGATGTTAAATGAAAAAGAAAACTTTCACAGATATCAAATGATATGAAATACTTAAAGCAAATTAATTGTGAAATGAACTGTGAAACATATTCTTCAAAGCAGTTTGGTAATTCTCCGGGGGGGGCATGGTGGCTCAGTGGTTAACAGTCATCTATAGGACATAGATTCAAATCTTTGTGTGAAGTTCTCTTATTTTTGCTGTGTTTGCACGAGATTCCTCCCTCATTACAAAATAATGCAGGTCAAGCAAAATGGAACATCTAAATTGCCCGTAGATGTAGATGTATTATCTGTCATACTAAAAGGACGCATCAAAATACATGGAAACTAATTGTTACCTGGAGAGTTTAATGCATTAACAATCTACAGCATTATTCTTTGGATTAATACTTGGCAGTAATAAAAAGAATATGTAATTTAGTATTCCAGTTTGGTATTTTATATAAAGCAACTCACAAAGGGACTTTCAGTGGACAAGCTGTGACATCCTTATTGGCTTCCAAATACAAATAATGGTTAATGGCTGCATGGGTGTTGGAAAGTGGGTGGAAAATGAACAATTTTAACATCTCAAAAGGCAGAGTGGAAACAGCACAAACACCATATTGTACACTGGCCCATGAATGTATACATCTACTAAATGGTACTTCTAAGAGCAAATATCCCTGCCCAGAACCTTAAAATTAGTACCACAAAAGCATCCAGTATGCATAGATGCATTAAAGAGAACATGCAAATATTATAAATCATCTTGACTGCGAGGTGGGCCAACCAAAATGTAAACTTTTTGAATGTCTTTTTGTCCTACCTCTGGTATGGCTGGGGACCCTCCGGCGGCCTGTCGAAGAGCTGTGCATGACATGCTGGTAGTGAGACATGTCTGTTGGCGTGTTGGGAACACGGAAACTGTCCTGGAACCTCTGCATCAAATCCTCTACTGACTCCGTGTTTGGGTCAATGGCTACAAAAAAGAGATCCAAAGTGAAAATGGCAGGCATGTCAAGAGGCTTTAAAGTGAAAATCATTTTGCAAATAGTGACAGACACACAAGATATAGTGAAAAATACAAATACATACACAGATACATAAAGGCAAACACCAAAAATAGATTGCGTCATTTTTTTATTTCTTTATTTTTAGGGGAAAGATAAGAAATATGATATGCATCATGAGCCACAAGGCTGCCCCATTTGGAAACTGTAAAAAAAGCAGCACAGCGCTATTTCTTCTATTCCATTTTTTTTCTGGCCTTTAAATGATTCCATCAATTCAATATTGCCTCATCTCTACAGGGATCCTGCCAACGCCTCCCCTGATGGCTCAGTCTCACTCTTCCTGATGAATGACCCCAAAACAACTGGCTGTGGGGAAAGAGGAGGTTGTAGAGAGAGGAGTTTGATTCCCTTTTCTTAAAGTAGAACAATTACAAAAGGAAAGGACAGGAAATTCTAATGACCTGTGTAGATATGTTGTGGCTCATTTATGCCTCCAAAGAGACAAATTATGAGTAGAAAATATTCTCCCCTTATTGTACCTGACACACACACAAAGGTCAAAACATGCGGATATCTAAAAGTGATAATGATATTCAATATATATGTATCTATAGCCTTTGTTAATAGACACTGCCTTGTTTTATACGGCGTGTGAAGTATTAGTTTAATTTCAGTGAGATAGTTAGACCTTCAATTTATGTAAGAAGTAATAATTTGCCAATACTGTATGTAGGCTATCATATCTGAAAGTAGCCTGCACTGAAAGTATAGGGATGAACAACTGTGGCCCAAAACAAAGAGCCGCTTGAAAAAAACTGTGAAAAAAGCTCTGTCCCCAAACTTACAGGATCTCTGAAAGATGGGGCCATTTATCACCCCAACCACCACTACCCCCACCTATCATCAACATCTTTTGATCTGTCAGTCTGGCTCTGAGGTGTACTCTTTCCATGAATAATGGTGATGTGTTGCTCCCAGTGGACGCTCATCATGCATGCCAATGAGTGTGCAAGAGCAGAGCCAAGAGGGAGATGAAGAGGACGAGGGTGAAAGTGAAGAGGCAGAAGTATTCACATTGTTTGTGATATTATAAATGGAAAGCTAACAATAACAGAGGCGTTGCAGTTTGCTTCAGAACAAATATTATCCTTGCAGTGATACATGTTTGTTTGGATTAATTTGTGGTTTAACTCAACTCACTCTACTATGGTAAATGTTATGACAAACAGGGCATTGCTGCGGTACGTTGGCAGTAATAGGCCCCCGTAACCAGATGCAAGAGATGATGCAAAGTGGCCGTGACCTCATTTGGGGGACAGATGTTGGCTTATGATATTTTTGCTTTGCAAAGTTAGCAAGAGTTTTTTTTTTTTTTCCAATTTGTTTGGTATTTGAATACACCTGCAACAAAAGGGGCAAATCCTGATCTGTTTCTTTAAACCAGCCTCATGTGTCCTGGCTTTGAGCCATCATACAAACTATGGACCCTTGCTTCATTATAACTTAATCTTCTGACACTGTATGCAGTTACAATGATGGAGTGAAATCCTCAAAGGGCATTGGCTACAATATGTTGATATATAGGTCTTCTGTTTGGGTGTTAGTAAAGCTAGTCATCCATTTGTCCTTGAATGTTAGCAAAACAAGAGCAGAGCTATAACTCTAATCACATCCATGCAGCACACCCACTGTTGACCAACAATTAGCAGTGAACTCATACCACATGACACATATGCCTTTAATTCATTGTTTATATAGTTTTCTATTACAATACAATACAATAAAATACCTTATGTACTGTACATGGGTTGTTGACTAGAACCCCAGCCAATGGCAAGAGGTCTTATATCAAAAATTCTATTCATATATGATTGAAAAGAGGTCAGGCAGTCCAGCCATGTTTGATTTTTTTCGGAGGTATCTAGACTTCTCAACAGCCAGAGGGATGGATACTTCCTGGAGATATTTCCATTATAAGAGTGTGTTAAAATGTTGACTTCCTGTGTTATCACTATATAAATTGATCTAATATGCCCAGAAGGCAGTCGAAATGCTAAATGGGAGCCATGCACACTCAAGCAGTTGAACCACATGGTAAATTGAGCAAGCAAGTATGAACTCTGTGAAAAGCACTACAGTAAAAACGGTACTGTATGTAGTGTAATGAAATCAGCAGTAAGTTAGGATGATAATTGCGTGTTGTCTTCCACTATGTTGTCATATGTGCTGATACATGAACACTGAACACTGAACACCAGTCTCTGCTAACTCTTTTCCTTATATCTTTTCCTCTGCCTAATAGGAGAAGGCATTCCTGTTGGGCAGGGAAGCTGCTTTGAACAGTATTTCCCATTAATAGTACAATAAAGCAAACAACAATAATAAACAAAAATATTTTGACTGAAATAACTCTTAGTCGCATACTGGCCTTAATGCTGAAGCAGTTATTGTTGCTGTTGCTTCTGGCAATGTTACTGTAAACTGAAGTGCGGTTACACCAACCCTTGGCTATGAGTGGGATCTTACTTGTGCTGAAGGAATGCTTTTGAACACATGACACAGTAACTAAAACAGAGTTCCCTACATTTCCTGGCACCAACTTGCAAAGGATTTCCTATCAACACCATTTTCTTCGAAGCAACGCAAGTCAGGTTTTCACACCACTGTAAGTCCCACATGAGTGTATAGGATGGAGTGCACTACACAGTACAAACAAAGAAGGCAAAGGAATGGACACATTGTAAGTCATCCTTGTAAGCAAATGTAAACAATAAGTTAAACATTTATTAAAGACTGGTATGCTTTACTCCAGTGATGTTGGAGACGCTACCTAATAAAGTTTGACAGTAAGTAAGACCTGGCTCAGTCACTACAGTCAGTGTTGCGTTGTTAGTGCCCAGCTGCACCAGAAAATAAACCCAGATATTTTGATCCCAGAAAATATCCTACATATTTTGACAGTCACACTTGATTCTGTCCATTGAGAATTGAGCTGTGCAATAGCTATATGGTATAGTTTTGGACTACAGTACAAAGAAGAACAAGTCAAGACTTTTTACATTGGGGACCTGGGAACTTTTTTCTTAATTTGCATGTCTAGTTGTAGACCAAAGCTTCCTCTCCTTCCCTCTTCATGTGCATCAATGTAGTGTGAATGTCCTTTGAAGAAGAAATCACATTTGAAGGCTGTAATGGAGCTTTCTCCATTAGGCACAGCAGAATGTGTCTGAGGGTGTGAATGAGGGTATAGGCTTATACACGTTCAGCCTACCCAGGTTCAGCTGACCACTACATGCAATTTTTTTTGTGTTTTAAAATCCAGTGTCCCTGTAGCCTGCGGCAGGCGGTGATGCAGCTTGCAATGCATCTTGGAAGATGATTTAGAGTGCTCTGAATCCACACACATATATGGAAGTAGTAGACTCCAGTAGAATCTGTTCCATATCATGTCACATTATATGCTAAACTGCCTGTTTTAGGGCACAGGGTGTTGACCAAGACCCTACAGATGTTGCCTCTACACTTAAACTGGCCTTATCCAAATGTGTTTATATTCTTAAGGATGTCACTGCATTACATGTTGCTTCCATTATGCGTCTGTCAACCATTGTGTTCCAGACAATTATCTGAACAACTATTGGATGAACTGTGTTACCCTGTAATGTATTACATCAGACAAAGCCCTTCACATGTGTACAATAAACTATTTCTGGTTTTCTGTCATTTAAAATATACAGTTTAATATCATCCATGTATTATAGCAATACCCACCTAAAGCCAAGAAGAACAACAAAGAGTAAACTAAATAAAGTTTACCTGAAGTAGAACAACAACACATTCAGTTTTTTGTGTGCTTTAAAACCCATTGGGCCTCCACTTCACCTGTAGTGTCAAAACACTGGGCTAAAACAGTAACCTTGAAAGGAAAGTGTGTAGACAACTGAGGTACTCAAAAATGGTTAAGTGAACTCCATTCCCTGTGGGCATTTATGGTAGTGCTAGGCTAATTCAGGCACTTGAGGTTAGCAAACAAACAAGAGGGGCTGCAGCGGATGGCACTTTGACCTGCCATGACTGAGGAGAGTCTGTGATAGCATGTTTGAGGTTAACTGCTTGCATACATATTTCATGGCCTCCTGGAACTCTCTTTATCTCTGTTTCTTTGTTCCGTTTCGAGGAAAGAAGAGATGCTAGGCCAAGAAGAAGTGCCTAGAGCCACAGTCTCCTTGAAACAAATGTAATTTGTCTCTAAAGGTTGTCACGACCCTTTTGCCGCTGTTTGTTTTCATCTTCACTAACACGCACATCTTAAATGATGAAACATCATGATTGAAAATGTGTTTGCACCGTAGAACATGTTCTTTGGCCAATATTCAAATATGCAGAGCAATCATTTGACTTAGTTACCAACAAGATGGCCTTCCATGTTATCACTGATCGACCTCAAGACTTCATAGTTGGTACAAGGTATTGGTAAGACATGCATTTCTGCATTAATCATGAATACGATACATAAATAGTTGCAGTATTCTTTCTAAAGTATATCTCTCACTATGCTGCTGCTATTCCCCATTTCTCACTTCTGTCACAAGCACCTACCAAGATATACTATTCTGACATTTGTTTTTCCCTCGACTCCAAGTCCACACTGGCTTCTCATTTTGAGTTCAATGTCAGCTAAAGCTCTGGTGCCTTTATTTTCTCCTTTTCATCTCCCTTATCTGCAGTTACTCCCTTATCAGTGCTGAGTTTGTGTTAACAGTGTCTCATAAGCAATGGATGTCAACAGCATGCTGCCTCAGTCAACGTATTCCTGGTGGTCTCACAGTGCCCAGTTCAAGAAGATAACCCTACTCGATTTTCTGCTTTTGTTCGGCTGCACTGTTCTGTTTATGCAGACTTTTTATGAAAGTGTACATACATATGCATGTGTTTGGTTTTGTGCATGTAAATGTTTACACATTTCTTATATCAGGAATAGATCTCTACAAATCACAACTCCCGCCTCCGCTTACATATTTCCTACTTCCTGTCCATTAAGTATACTGCTTTCACAGCTGTGTGGAAAACACAACAGTTTACATAAAGCGGCTTAACCAGAGTATGAAAGTGACCATCAAATGAATTGATTTTCAGTGTAAACACGGCCAAAAAAAACAAACTAATGTGAAGCTTGATAACCTCCTCAAAGCAGACAATTATATTATATGTACACCATGGAACATCGAACATCTGAATATGATGTTGGTGAAGTGTCCACTCCAAACATAATACAACACATCTGCTTATCCCTCCTCCTCTTTTTTCTGTATCTCTCACACTCTGGCCTCCCCCTGGGACCTCATTGGTGAGCAATGCACTCATACAAATATGCTGATGGACATGTACTTAGTATTCTTACTATGGGTCCACTAAGGTGATAGGACCTCACTAGCCAGGAAAAACACAAAAAAGGGATAGCATTAGCAAGCTACTCACTGTCAGGCTAGTTAACTGCAGTGTAATGGTTTCCACATTGGGAATAGGTTATTATAGATATGCACATATGCAACACCAAAAAAGCCAAGGGAATCTGTTATTTGTTTTTGTATGTTCAGTTGACTAACACTCACTCATTAATACCTCTCAATACTCATAGAAACCGAACTCAGTGGCATCCTTCAATACTCAAAATAGAAATTGCTATGTTCCTTCTTTAATGGCTAATCCAAATGAGCATTTTGACACAGCTATTCACTTATGAGTGCCAAAGCAATCATTTCAGGTAAATAACTGCACGGGTGTATGCCTGCATGGTGAACAGAGGCACTGCCTAACTCTGTTTTCAAAATGACTCTTCATGTTACCATTACTGAGGTAGAACCAGTTAATAAAACAACAGTCTAACAGTATTGGATGAGTCAAACTTTAATTATTTTTGTGTTATAAAATGCTGACATTAATCTCTCCCATAAGCTTATGGCAAGAGACCCTTCCAATTTTGACAAATTTGACAAGTATTTGACACCGTCATTTTAGTTTGATTGGTGAAAACTATTTACATAATAATGACAAGACAAAAAAGAACAAGGAAAATGTGGGAGGAATAATATAGCTTAAATTATCATGGTAAATTTAGGAGATGACAAATGATTGATTTACCAAAAATGTTTCCCCCAGTGCAATTAATTTTGTAGTAGTCATCGGTTGAGAATAAAATATACTGTATACCCCCATCAAATCAGTTTGATTTGTTAGTAATACTTACTGACAATACTACTGCTCCTTCTTCAGTTGTTGCTACAACGTGTATTAATACAATAACAACAGTAATAATAAATGGTATGATATAACTCACAATCAACAGAGGAGGTAGCAATAGAGGGATGAACAAATACATGTTTTCCATAGAAATATTCACTGGTCAAGCACTAATTTGCAGAATCAGAGGTTTCTAAAAATATATTTCTGGGTATCACGACAAAATCGGATGCCTGTGTCTGATGCCTGCACCTTCACAGAAAATGATACCCAGCACCAGGAAGGGCAACAGTTGTTCTGTCAGCAAAAAATACACTGAAGGACTAGCTACTCCAAAAAGCCAAATGAACAAGACTAGGCCGGCTTCCACCAAATCGCTGATACAGCCTATGGGAATTACTGTCTGCCAGAAACTGAAACCTTTGACCAGGCCTCTCTGTCCATAAATAGTGCTTGACCCTTATTTCTCTTCGGCTCAAGAAGATATTTCCTCTCTACTGAAAGTCACTGAGAAACAAGGCAACATTTTCAGGCTCTTCAACAATGTCCAATGCCCTGAGGCAGGTTGGAAGATGGATTAGAGTGCTCTGAATCCACACACACATATATAGTAGTAGACTCTGTAGAATCTATTCCATCATGCCACATTTCATGCTAAACTGACCAAGACCCTACAGATGACCTCTTCACTGGCTTCATATGTGTTTATACTCTACATATTCTATATTCTATGATGTCACTGCATTACATGTTGCTTCCAGTCTGTGTTGGTCAACCATTTTGTTCCATACAAATGTGCCACAAGCTGTGTTCCACTGTTATGTGTTAACATCAGACTAAGCTTTCAATAACTTCAATATCTAATTTGGTAAAATTTTAATTACAATGCTATTCTTGTTTTATTGTAAGAAAACTGGGATGGCGGCATTTAAAATATACAGTTTAATATAATCCACACATTGTAGAAATACCCACTTGAAGCCAATAGGAACAATGAACAGTAAACTACATAAAATGACAAAAATGTAAATACATTTAAGTGGAACTAATGTGTGATATCACTTATGCACATATTAACCATTTAATGCCACTTCTTTCACATGAACGTTTTAATAACTGGGAGTCAGTCATGGACTTTTCCTATTCCAAGCCAGGCGGGATGGCAGCCCAACAGCATTCATATTCACAGAAGTAGATGTATCCACAAGGGAAATGATGGAAACGTTTCTGTAGATCTTTGGACCCTACAAACCCCTGCTGTTTTAATTTGGAGCAAATCTGCAGGAGGAAAAGAAACGGAGAGCCCAAGAAATTAAATTCCTGCAGATTTCTATTTTCTATTACATTTACTTTTATTACTCCCTTTCTCACATCTTTTCTTTGCCTGTACCTCCAACACATTCCAACACACACACATGCACACACACTCTAGCAGCATCTCTATTCCCTTGTTTTCTCTTCTCCCCTTCATGGCTTAGGGAGCAAATGAGTGCAGGGGAGATCAGTGGAGAGGAAATGGGGGTTCACCCCAGCTCTGATTCCCTCTGTGATTTATTAAATTTGCCATTGTTTCAATAGGAGCAGTCCAGTCTAGTTCTCTGGGAAAGCTTTGACAGCACTGCTTCTGGAAGTGTGACAGGTACATGAGAAAAGAGTAAGAGGTTAGACAGATACAAAGAAAAAGACAAAAGTGTCGGTGAAGACAAGGCATCCAGTGTCGGAGGAGACAAGGGATGCAGAGATGAATGGAGAAAGGCCAAGAGAGAGAAAGAGATAGGGCCAGAGATGTGTGAGGAAAAGATGGGTAGACAATGGATGCCATGGGAGTTGAAGGAAAGAGAAAGAAGATGATGTTGGGAATGAGATGCGGATAAGAGAGTCAGGAGGAATAAAGAGCAGAGGGTGAAGGAGTAGGCCCTGAAAATATGAGATAGACAGGTAATTGATAATGGGGAGAAGAAAGTGATCGCAGAGGGAAAAGAGCGAGAATGAGAGTCAATATACAGTGAACGGGAGAGACAATTAAAAAAAAGGGAATCAGTGAGAAAGAAAAAAATAAACTAATCGGTCAAAGGCAAATTATTCATATTGATACTGAGGGAACGGAAGGTAAAATCCTCAAAGACAAACAGTGCTGTTATTTGCTGGTGGTTTATGTGTTGAAGCACATCGTGACAGAGGTCGGCAAGAGCTCAGTAGTTTGGTGGTCTCTCTCGTTCTATCTTATTTCATATTAAGATATCATGATTCTCAGCTGCCATGTCTAAATGAATGGCAAGTTAAATTCCTGAAAATCTGTCAATAGTTGCCTTTGTTATCAGTATGAGTATGATTTGTAAACGTATCTTTTATCATGTGGCGTTTAATCGAAAATATCTTGAACATTGAGCTAATTCTGTGATAAATCACAACCTTAATTTTGTCAGTATTGCTTACCACTTATCACAAAATGGCAAATATCTTGTGCACTTAAAGTTATCCATGAATTAGCAAATGTGGTGATCGCTCCCCTTATATTTGAAAAAATAAAAATAAAAAATAGAAACAAAATCAGGCACAGATCTCTAATCCCAAACTAACTGAGATAAATACTGAAGGGACCATGCTAAAGGCATTGCCACAGTTTAATCCATGCCATTGTAGAAGAAATCACTAAACAGTTGGAGGCAACACATTTTAAAAGGGTTTGACAGGAGAGAAATGCCAGGTTTGACAATTTCTCTCTCCTTGCATCATAGGAAGAAAGGCATGGGTGGCACTGCATTTGTATCCTATGGCGATTGCCAAGACAGTACAAAATGAAAATATATTGACAACTGAAAACACTTTAAGACATCTGGAAGACTCAGAAAAACACCAAGAACAGACAGAAACCCCCTGTCTGTTCTTCTCTCTGCAGGATTTGAACATTTACTGTCTCATGCCTTGTCATTCCCAGCCTCTGGAAAGCATGTAATGTCCCATCTTTAGTCATTTACTTTTCCTTTCGTCTAGCTTTTGCCTCTACTTGTATATTATAAAGGCCTCTGCTGTTTGCAGAGGAGCAAGAATAAAGCGCTATCTATAGCTCGGCTCTTGCCATGGGCCAGAATAAAATATGGATGTGTCTCCCCGTGCTGCACCAGCTGAACATTGCAGGCCAAGCACTGACCTCAAGCTGCTCCAGACAGGCTGAAGCTCCTGACTGACAATCACAAACAAGCCCAGGTCATGAGATTTGAGAACAAGATCCAACACATGAGATTATTTTGAATACATGTATCTGTCGTGACAGTGTGAAAGACGGTGACTCAAAAATGTGTGGCTGAATTATTCTGTGTCTAAATATTTAACAATGCCTCAGTGACGTGCAGCCTATTCCTGGCAGGAAACACCTGGTAACACCTACTGTAAAGCCTGTGAGCAATATTCTGCTCAAGAAGATTGTGATGGCAGATCAGCAGCTGGAGGTGGTGAGTAAATGGTGATAGCAAGGTTCAAACAAAAGATTCCTATATTGTTTCTATGACTTTTCCAAAATGAAAAAAAACAAAACAGTGGAAGACGTTATCCGCAAGGCATGATCTCTTCAATCAGATATCTTAGATCTGCGTGTGAGTTAAATGGCTTTGGAAGTGGTCCAGCGCATTCTTATACGGTGCTGGGAGCCAAGATCATATGCATATTCCAATGCACGCAAAGACACTCTCCCTGCACACATGCATACCTATGAAATACGCTAAGCAACAGAAAGAAAGGCAGAAAGAATGTTATCTTCCACAGTGACATCCTTTGAGTACCAACTCTTTCCAGGATGTGTTGTTGACAATGTTTTGGGTCTTCTAAAACTGAACCTGGGTGCCATTTCTT
This sequence comes from Enoplosus armatus, assembly GCF_043641665.1. Lineage (NCBI taxonomy): Eukaryota > Metazoa > Chordata > Actinopteri > Centrarchiformes > Enoplosidae > Enoplosus > Enoplosus armatus. Next base: position 8,810,360 of record NC_092197.1, on the reverse strand, counting down.
GAGCATGTTGCTAAAGATTTTTGGTGGTTGTTGACGCTTTGGCATTTAGATTTGGCAAAGTACCTTGCCCATCTTCTGCTTGACCTGGTTAGCCCAGCCATTTTGCCAGCTTTTTGTCTTGTACCAGACATCACTAGAGCAGTCAGATCACCTGCTTTGCTTGGGCCATTGCAGTGGTGTTTGTGAGCTCCCTATCCATGATTAGCATCAATATTGGTTGCAAATTCTTTGGTGAGTCATCCTTCTAACACGTTTCACATAGCTCATCCAGAAGGCCTCTGACCTATTATTTGTGGTGGGGTCAACCCCCCATTCTTTTCTTTCACATTTAAAAATGGATTCATATCATAATTAACTTTGTTTAATTGTCTGATTGTGATTTTTTTTTTATGATTATTAATGACACTTTATGGCAGTTTTATACAGTGACTTTGCAATGAGACGCTGATGAATTTCTTCATGGTACTAACTATGTTTAATTTTCAGATTCCAAAGACAACATATTAAGAATTAATCCCAGAACTTGCCACAGTGTTACTGGGAAATTTCCGGCACATGTAGGAGCGGAAATGAAGCAGAAAAGACATTATGCAAATATAATTACGATAGGGTGCCAATTTATCACACACCGAGATAATTCATCACACCCAGAAACAATCCAGTTAATTTAATACGCTGCAAGCAACAGTATTTTTCCTACAATTGCATATTGACCAAAGGCGGGCTGAGGAGAACGGCTGCAGTTATGAATTCTCTCCTGAAAATGGAAGTATATTCATGTGTATGGTGGCTTGGACAGAGGTTTTATACATAATATATTTTACACATAAAGGCGATATAAAGCACGCACATATTCAAACCTGTAACATTTCAATTGTCTTATACTTATGATGGCATAACCTGACCTGTTAATATCAACTGTAAATACAAAGACCATATTTCTCTTTTCATTCCCTCTGTTTCAGTTATAATTGCAGGGAGACACTATAAATGATTTAGGGGTCGAAGCATGAAGTTGTGGTGCCTATTAGTCTATTTTTATTAGATGTTTTACTGCCTTTTGTTCTGTAGCTTTTTTTTGTTTTCCTCCCAAAAGTAACTGCATTCAAACCTTCAAAGACACTGTCTATGTGAACTGTTTGAATAAGTAGCATAATAACTTTAATGAACTAGGAGTCTTTGAAATACTGGGAGCACAGAAACATTGAGGGATATATTGACCACTATATGTGGGTGAGCAGCCCAAACCACATTTCAAAACAGCCTCATAAAGATGGCTCATGACTTGGCATGCGATCAACCCACATATATCGATCTGGCATGGCCTTGGTGCATACAAACCCACTTCTACTGGCATGTCTTGTTTTTTTCTTGTCTGTTTGTCTCTGACAAAGGCCTCATGTCGGCTCAGATTACTAAGGCTTCACTTATCACTGGGTTACTATACCTGGACTAGTTCTCTTTTTCCCCTTATGTTATCCTCGTCTTTTCTGCTGTAAATCATCTCTTCAGCTGCTGTGCTGTGCATAGAGGGGTTTGCTCATTTTATGCTCCTTTGAAAATTCCTGACAAACACAATGCACTAGAGACAGCAGAGGCTATGATTGATGAAACTGACACTAGCTGTTTTCACACCAGAGTGGGCAAGAAAGACTAGAATTTTAAGATGAACTGCTTAAATGCCAATTGAGTTCACATTTATTGGATTTATTGCCTATAATTTTAAACATACAGTCTACATGCTTTATCTTGACCATGCAGTGCTGTCTGTGCACATTCATACATATGCTGCGCATGTGTATCTTTAAATCATCTTATTCATCTCATTAAATTGCCCTCATTGACAATACACAAACTTTAATGCTTTCCGTAGATAAGGCAAAAGGAAGAATGGGAAGTCTTTGTAATTAACTCCCATCTATTTATCATGGGAAAGGATGACAAGCCTGATTCAGCATTAATCAAAACATTACCCTGAGCTAGCTTGAGTGTGCCAAGCTGGCAGCCATTTCTCATCAATGATGTCACATTAGCGATCTGAAGCTTGACACTGGATTATTACTCTCCAGTCTTGAGTTCAATTAGAGCTCAGTAAACACTTGAAAAGCTTGGTAATGACAGTGGTCTTGTGGGTGATGAAACAACCCCCCTTTCTTTGGTTTTGTTTTCTTGGATGCTACTTGATTTCTCCCATGAATAAACCTCCCATAATAAAAGATTTTAGGCACACATAGTAGAGCTCATTACCTTTGTAAATCTAAAAGTAGTCTCAAATTTTTGGCTGGGCCAATCAGATGATTCATCCCTGCCATGACCTTGTTCTCCACAAGGGAACTGAGAAGTTCCAGATAAAAACAAATCGAGATTACCACTAACTGGCTAAATCATTGTTCTGGTTATTATATATACTGAATTTAGGCCAAGTTATAATTATTTGCCCAATCGTTCCCCCTCCTGTGCTTAGTTATAGAAAAACTTGGGGGGAAAAAAGACATGCAGATTCACTGTAATTCTTGGAGTCAGGAGGGAAATGTGTGCTTTTTGTTCAGCTTGTGTGGAGTGGCTCCACAGAGGGGGAGGGAATTAAAAAAGATCCACTGTGCTAGCAAGGGATCTTTGTACTGCATGTTTCTCTTTTGTCTATTTTTAAGCAATATCTAGTTATATGTTTACTTTCTCAAAGTTGTAAAATCTAAGCATCTATCAGCAGTCTCTCAGTGGGTTACATGTGGTGCCCACGGCTTTATCTGTGTTTACAATGTAAAATAAATACCCAGTAATTGCATTCAGCAGTCTTTATAAACAACAACATTGCACTGAAAGGAGTAAGAGGCACAACAGGAACAGCCTTTTGAGATATTAAAATGCTTAACTACAGCAGAAACTTTAATTTACTGGCCAAGCTTTTTTCATTAGCTACAGTAGATTAAAAAAAAATATCAACAACCCTGGTGCTTTCAAAAGAACAAACACAATGACGGGATAATGTCTTGGGTCATTTGTTTTAGATATTACTTAAAGCTCTAACCGACTTACTTTTACGTACTATGTTTTTATGTAATGTGTTGCTCTTGACTCCCATATATATATATATATATATATATAGTTTAGCTTAATACGTTAAATTATATTCAAAATATTACCATTATAATATATTTCTCAGTCTATTGGCATTTACAAGCACCAGGCGGCACACGCTTCCATGTTTATAACTTAAGTAAAAACGCAACAGACTGCAGTGACCTTCTGTCCATAGTGCAGATATTGTGCTAAATTATCCCAAAGAGCTTTGAGCGGATTTGGTTCCTTCAGTTAGTGCATTCAATTAGAAGATAATCTGACCTTGAATTCTGCTGTCTCTATCACTTCTTGTAAACAAGTGAGAAACATTAAGCAGGAGAAAAAAAAAAGCATTATCGTCAGTAGTCACAGATGAACTCAGGCAGCTAAATGCATTATGCTGCTCACCTCGCCTTAGAGTGTGTTGGGCTGATGAAAGTCATTCTACATGGGAATTGGATGGATTGCTTGTTATTACTGTGAGGACCAGTTCAATGGCCCCAGCCAAGACACCCTTGGCACTGTGTTGGCAGATAAATTGTTGTGAAGTTTTAGCGCAATCACGTCTGAAGTAGTTGTTCAACTGTATGGACTGGTATCATATTTGGTTGTGCTACAAGAAAATAATATTCTCTGGATCAAGCTATTGCAATTTTCAGCTCAGTCTCTTTGCATACTTGTGGACACCTTAATACACAGATTCCACAGACTTGACAGATCTCCAAAGGGGAAGAAAATGCACGGCCTACAGTACATAAAAGAAAATAATAATAATAATAACAAAATTAACTATTAATACCTTGTCTGTAAACTAGTCATATGGTGCAGCTAGAACCCAATAGAAAGACTGGCAGCCAAGAAGACATTATGTGTGCTTTTACAGTTGACAGTAATGAACCACAATACAGTCTCTATGCCTTTTGTCCTCCACACAGACACATTGAGCCTGGAGTTGTTTCATCCCAGAGGGACAATGTTGTTGAGCAGCATTAGTTGTATATCACCTCTGCCATTAGCTCTGGTCCCTGCTGCTGTGATTTGGTCTGTGGTTTCTTTAGCTTTGTTTGGTAAAAAACTTAAGACTTCTCACATTTTTTTGCAGATGTAAAAAATCTGTTTTCACTGAATCTTCTGTAAAATGCCATATTGAGTCCAATTTCATCCATAAGCAATGTGCAGCAATATGTGAGTGTGTAAACTAAAAGCTGTATTTTGTACCACCTGAAAGAAGGAGCATGATCTCTGGTGAGTATTACAGTAATCTCAATTTGATAAGATAAAGGCAAGGATAAATCGCTCAAGGTCTGTGAGGATAGAAAGCACCTCATTTTCAAAATGTTTTATAGCTGTGGGACAAAAGAAAATAAAGAAGTGGCCCTCTTGACTCGATTATTGAAAGTGTTGACTACCTGAACTCTGCTTGTGTTCTCTTCTGTGTTCACTTCACTTCATGTCTAGAATGACTTTTACAGGCAATAGGACAGGTAACGCATAATATTCTATTTATTCTCTGGTTCCACAGTTTTACACCTAAGCTCACAACAGGTTTTGACCTGCAGTTGAGATGTCCCTCTTTCATTTTCTATATACACATAATTCATATTTGTATATTAAAGCGTCCCAATATTGGGCACATGAAGTGTCATCCACTTTACGTGTCCTCAATTCTCCAGCAATGATGACAAACGTTTTGAAGCTGCAGCTGAGATGCAACTGCCTCTTCTCTAAACGTTTCCAGGTTTACATTTACAAAGAACCACAGTACTGACTGAATTATTGTCAGTATTTTTCAAACCCAAACTGGACCTCCATAGCAAAAGTACAACCTCTAAAAAAATCCAAGTAGATAAGAAAAGATTATTACACATAATGATGCTAAGAGGAAGCATTTACAGTGTATATAAAAAAGAATGGGGCCTATTAATTAAAAATGGGGTATTCTATTGTAACTAGGCTGAAGAAGATGAGGCATTGCTACAGACTTCAAAGAGGGTTTTTTGTGATGTAAGAATGAAACCGATAACCATGCAGTTTACATGGTGCCAACATGATTACGTTCTAGCAATAGTAGGAGTGGTTGTGGTTAGAAGTAGTGGTAGGGTTGTATCAGAGTCAGCCTTACTTCAGACCAACGAGAATGAGCATTATGCAGTTGCCAGCTACTAGGAAAAGTTTGCTTACAACAATGACGCAAAGTCAGGATTCATACGTAATAACAGCTGTTAAAAAATCATTCACATATCAGACACATCTATGATAGGTATGATTTGCCCTTCTACCAACAAAGGCTACACATGTAGGTTAACAGTGGAAGATACAGCTTGCTGCTGTACACTGTAAACTGAGAAAGAGAGGTATGTGTGGTGATGGCAGTCTGATGGTGATAACTGGTCCCAAAGCGCTCCTCACAGAACAAGATTTCCAGCATGCCGCTAACGTTTTTCTGTACCTGATTTATACTGTCCATGTTGCCCAATACATTCCCAAAGCCGAGGGAATCTTGCTAAATTACGAAATTGACAGGCCTCATTTGTTTGGTTGTCTGTGTAACAAAAGCCAATGCCATGCACAACCCTGTGAGGCATAGCCATAATCCCTGGGGATAATACTATTGAGTTCAGTTGAATGGGGTTATCTGTCAGCAAGGACAGACAGATAAAGGATGACTGGTATTTGGAGACTTTTGGGATGCCGAGCAGCATAGAACAGGTGGGACAGGAGTTAATCGCCCCTGTATTCAAATGTCGCCGCTTTATGCAGAGTACAGATGGGGAGGCAGAGGCATCGAATTAAAGGGTTTGTGTGCTATCTCTTGGAAAATGCCAGATTGTTTATGAGACTGACAGAAGGATATGTCAAGAACTTTATTTGGGGAAAAAAAAAAAAACATAAATTAGCCACTTTTATGCAGAGTGAGTCCTGGTGTACCCTGGACTGGACTTTGTATTACCCACATCACCTAAAATTTGACCTCCAAAGTAATTGTTAAAATATAAAAAAAATGGGGCTGGAGCTCAAATTGAGCTTTTCAGTGCCTCTGTAAAGAACGTAGCCAAGGAGGCATTTTGATTCAGGATCAGAATTCCTTGCCAGTAAATCCTTAGATACCAGACACTCGCTTTGTTGCACATTCTGCCCACTGCATGTGCCTTCTGCAGCACATTGCAGCAGTGGCTAGCACCATTAGCATCACTGTTAGCTTAGATGCTATTAGCCTGTACACAGGACTCAGGTAATTTTGTTGTTAAATACTGCTTCATAAATGTTTGGTTGTTAGAGCTTGAATTAAACTTAAGTTTGATTATTATTATTTTTTAATGGTTGAATATGTGGCACGTGTATCATATTTAGGGAGGTAGACTCAATATATTCAATACTGATTCAAAGTTTAGGTTTTTTATCAGGCAGCATAGAAGACATTTCTCCCACTTGCACACTCAAGATAAATTACCAAATCATAACCTTGGTCTACTTTATGTTACACATGTTGTCACTCGAGATTAATCTTTACATGTATCTCAACCTCAGTAAAAGTGCATTTAGTGGCCCATTCATTGCTGCTAATTATGCGGTTGATGTGTGTGCTTGTGTTATGTCTTGCTGCTTACAACCCGTTTGGCTTGGCTCTTTTCTTTGGGCGATTTGGCCTTTTTGTTCTCTTGTAATAATGGCATAATTTGGTGATTAGCCCAAGAGACAGACTTGTATAGTAAGAGCCTTGACCTCTCTGCCCTCTGCCTCACTTCTCTTTTCCCAGTATCTAATCCCTACATTCTGCCTTTCCACTTGAGAATAAAGCAGAAATTAACCTCTATCCTGCCACCTTGTTGCATAATTTTCTGTTTCCTTTTTAAATAAGGGCTACTTTATTTGAAAGTGTTTCAACACTGGGATGAGAGCTCTAAATCGCGTTAAATAAAAGTTGAAATAGCAGGTCAGCAGACAAAACATCATCAGACCGATAAATATAAGTATGTCCTAATTATAATGGGAGGGGAGACAAAAAAGGTCTCTTCTTTTGTTAGCTAACCCACTTAAATTTCTAAAGCTGAAAAGGTAAGGTCTGTGTAAATAAGGCAGGTCATTGCATGAATTGTAGTGATTGCTCACGTTACTTGTCCCTGCAGTGAATCTGTTGGGATGTTTGAGTAAGAAAATTCAAGAAATTCATAGATAGAGAGACAGATGGAGGTGATCCTTAAGGGTGAACGTGATATATTAAGTTTTTCTCAAGGTTGAAATGTTTGAATTTTACACACACAGACTTGGATCAGCAATGATGCAGACAGGAGAATGAAATAATGTTAACTTAAACAAAATATTATTAGTTGTTTGTTCCTTTTTCAGCCTTTTTTCAGTGAGTTATGTACACAGTAAATATCGTTATGTAGAGTGATAAATACTGTGGGAGCAAGAGGGGCATTTCCACAAACTTCATCCATGCATAATTCAGTATGACACGAATAACCAGGGCACCCTCCAACTCAGTCAGCACCCTTCAATTATTAAAGTCCGACTTTGCAGAGGAGCACCCCGGGTTCAACTGGATATTATATCAACAAATGCTACACAGGATGAGATTATAACGTTCGTCGACTTCTCTCTCGAAATCTCTGCAGCGGACAGTTTTGGAGCGTCACCTCCAGTTTTGTCACTAATGGCAAGACAGAATTTCTGCCCTCGCTTTAAGTGCAGACCCCTGACTATGTTTAGCAAGGGTCATCGGGCCACCCACTGACACACCTCAGCATCTAATCCACCAAACCGATAGCCCCTGTCACTTGACCTTTACACAATACATTAAATTGCATGACACCCCATTACATTACATTACTGCTTGACACACAGTCGATGTCTAAGTTAACCGAGAGGGGGCAGTGGGTGTGAAAGAGTGTGGTTTCACGAGGAAATACAGGTCACACTTAATAATATGACTCATGGAACACAGGATGCTTATCTTTACAAGCATGAAATAATGACGTGAGTCATACAAAGCAGCTTATTTTTGACAAAATGTAAGCAGAACATGCTGTGCTATCAAGAACATGGGTGGGCTGTCCAGAGCCAAAGTGAACTGTCCAGGCTGGTCCATCTGGGGAGCTGGCACTGAGAGCCTCCACGGATGTACAAATCACGCTTGCAAAAGCAGGACAACTACCACTGAGCACAACAGATTTTCAACAAGACACAAAACCAGCATCCTGCAGTTAATTTAACAACTATCACATAATTAATCTCCATTGTTTGCATAAAGTGATCATGTTTCCATCAAACCAAATTGTTTTTCAAGGGAAATGTATTTAGACAACCAACCTACCTCGTTTTTCAAAATTATGCTTAATCTCGTTATCCTTGCACATCATGTCTGTGTGTCCAATGTTAACTCCATAGTCCTCCTGGATCTTCCCATCACTCAGCTTGGTGTGGAGCTGGTTGGGCGTGGAGTTAAGCGAGTGTCCACCTGGGTCCTCCTCATCACAGTCGTAATCATCAAGAATGGGGGTCTCGCGGATGGGCATACCAATGACAGAGCTCCCATGCTGGTGTGTGCTTCGAGAGCCCCGGTAGCTGTCACGGCCCTGGGGTCCGAGCAGAACAGAGGGAATGTAGTGGATCTCATGGGTGGCCTCGGTGCTGGCACTCTTCTGGGGGATACGGCGACGCTTGCACCATCGGTGGCGGGTATACAGGACGAGGGTGAAGAGGAGAATTAGGAGGAGGAGGGCGATGAGGCCTCCCTGGATGAAAGCAAGAGAAAAGAGAGAAAGATAACGTGAGGGAAACACAGGAAGTTAATAGGGAACTTAATAGGCAATGTCGATATTTCACGTGGCACACAACAATACAAACGCGCAATAGAAAGAGGACTTTACCTCTAACAATAACAATTACAATCACTGCTCCAGTGCCAGTTATATTAGGTTGAATGCCAATTAGCACCATTTGCCAGCTATTGAAGAGGCCTAGCAATCAGCACTTCAATTTGTGAGTTCTCAAAGCAACATGAGGCAGCTAATAGGGTCCTAAAGGGACTCAATAATTTGTGCCCAAACTACAAACAAGTGAACTGGTCAAATACATAGTCAATTATTTAATATGTAAACAACTGCACCTTCAAAGTTCAAAGTTAAAGTCCTTTTTTCATTAAATGTTCATGTTATTTTGTCATAAGACAAAGGAAGCTGGTGAGTATTTCTGGACTTATTTAGGAAAAGAGAGAAGAATGAAACACAGTGCACCCCTGTAGCAATGATGACATTAGCAGGTAATTAGAAGGTAGGAAGGATACAGACACACACTCGTTCACATACACATACATACAAACACACAACGGTGCTAGCCACACACACAATGAAATTGCTGTACAGCGCATTATATATTTTTAGTTCTCAAAATCAGCACTTTGTTAGTACATTGTGCACTTTCAGCAGTCGGCACCTGCATTCATTCACACATAAATGGACATGCACAGGAGATAGACAATAGGTCAGAGTTGAATAAGCACTTATTAACAAATTCCTTCTCCACAAGATTCAAAAATGATGAATTTACTGCACGGCTACTAGTAGGGATTGCATTATATTGTGCAAGTGTTCCTGTTATTGTGTCCATTCCCTATACATGCAGTCTCTCCAGCACGTATACACAGAAATCAGGCGGAAATTATTTTCTTTGTAGCAGTGCTGCAACTAGACTCCTACCTCTCAAGTGTCACACGCACACACACACACCAGTGCACCAGGGTTGTTAGCCTGTTTTGCCCTCTCTTGCTTCCCCAAGCCCTCACTACGGTCCTGTAAATTCACCCAGGAGCATCACCTTTCTCCGAGGTTCATTCCATATCTCACCATCACAGAAAGATCAAACACCCTGCCATTCATGCTGTGGCTGGATGATAAAGTAAATCCATATGCACAGACAGAATAGGGGAAAGAAAGAGAGGGCATGACTTATCCTTTGATTTTTTCACAATGACATCCAACAGGTGAGACGTAGTATTTGATTCAGTGAGACATGGCACCCTAAAGGTGATATATTTGACAGGGGTTAGACAGACAGAAAATGCAGTGGCAGCACTTTTGCAAGTACATATTTAAAAATGTGGTGATATTCACCAAATGACACACATTTATGCATATGTGCATGAACTTCAGCCACAGGAGCATGAAAACAGGGAACATGTGTGCACACACAGTTGCACACACATCACGACAGAATAATAAATAAAATCCACAAGGGGTCATTCATCACAACATTTAAAATTCCATCTTCATGTGGAAAAACAAACCCCTCTGAAATTATAACTCATGCACTGCTGGGTGTCCATAAATCAAACTATGCTGAGAGGAGAGGCAGCACAGAGAGGACTAGTACCACGGACAAACTTGTTCATTAATCTCCAATAGGATGGCAGCTTTGCAGAAATGCAGTCCCGCAAACTTCCCTAGCCTGCACTTCTACATTAATTCCCCCTGAAAAATGGCAAAATCATGTGAAGGCTTATGTTTCATTTTAGCAGCAGACTGATAATGGAGTGACATTGTATGGCTCTGCAGCACCACTGAAAAATGGCGATGTAAAATTGCAATGAAAAGGTTGAAATCTCAGTTTAAAATAATCTTCCTTTTGGCAGCCTAAAACATAAGGCAGAAATATTTTCTGCAGCTCAGTGTCTTTATTCATCTCTGTTACACGGCTGTAACACGTCAGCTGATTGCCCCTGGAAAGTAAAGATGGAATTGTCCATTTGTCATGGAAATGTAAAATAATGGCACCTTGTACAATTACCGAATGCACTGGCAGGACACATTTGACATTTAACACCTTAATTAGCCTCTGTATATTTAAATTTGAATACTACAGACTTGGTGCGCAAGTACTGTTACAGTACAGACAGTCTAAAAGCTTTGCAGAGTGCAAGCACTCCTCGTAAAAAGCGGGACCACATGTCATATCTCTGTTAATTTGACTCTGTCTCTGTCACATCAGTGCCCTTAAGATTCTCTTTTCCTGTATTGTCTCACAATGTTTCTCTCTGCACTTCCCACCATTCTCTCTTTTTGTTCACTCTCCCTCTCGATTACTGTGCGTCTCTCAGTCTCTATTCCCCTTCATGTTTGATCACATCTGTCTTCCACTCTTCAGTACAACTGCCATATAAATTCACAGTGGCAGATGTAGCCATGAGGGAAAATGGGTTTTCTGTTCATCTTCAGACCCTACAAATCCCTGCTGCTTTAGTCCTAAGTGACTTCACGGGGAGGACAGTGGCAGGAAGCCCCATAATGCCACCCTTTTCTGTAGCATAGGTTTACTTCACTTTGATTATTTTCCTTACTTTGAATTCATTTTTTCCAATAATGTTCCCTTTTCCCTTCTGAATCACCTTGCACATTATGCTTTCCTCTTGCCTTTGTTCTTCTCTCGGCACCCTTTTCCCATCAGCCTTCCCCTGTAAATTTCCTGTCTTTTTCCTGTTGTCCCTGCTTTTTACCTCTCATTTCCTACCCTCTCATTGCCCCTTTTTCCTCTCTACTGTGGATCACGTTGCCTCTTTCCTTTCATCATTCCCTGCCGGGCTCGCTTGCAACCGTTTCATCCCTTCTCACATACTTTTTATCCTCATTCTTTTACACATTGAATGTAGACTTTGGCTACAAACACCAGCAATGAATTATTCATCACTTTTGCCAACCTTTTTTTCAAGAGACATAATACCAGCAAATTCCAGAGATTAAACTATTACCCCGGTTTAAGCCATGACAGTCATCTTATAGATGAAGCAGAAGGACAGCAACAGTTTTATTCTTTTTCATTGGTGTACATTATAACGACGGTCATAGTCAGAATGCTATGAGGTGAGTGTACGACATCAGAATGAATCTGTAAGTGGTGGAGAAAGCTATGAAAGTGAGTTATTAGGGGAAAAACTTTTACTTACTTTTAGATTTACAGTTTTTAAAAATACTAAATCATGCTCCCACTGGGACACTTTTACTGTACTACTTTACATTATTCTAGTGTTTACTGTAGTTCATAAAGCCCTGCATATAAAAAAACATTCTGATGCATGGCTGGGTGAGAAATCAATACAATTCATTAGCAAATACGAGCAAAATACATTCTGGTAATTTTGTTTTCTTCCACATTCAAAACACATTACAATGAAAATTCAACAAAAGTAATGAACAGGATTTGTTTAGATGGCTGGCTTAGACATAAATGCTATGTAATTAACACTGCTTCACGAAGTTAACATTTGCTTTTCCTGGCTGTTTCACAGACACAACTTGTTTGTTCAAATAAAATCTTGCAAAAGTTACAGTGAAACGGAGGTTAGATTGTCTGTAGCTTCTGTAGAGTGACGTATTCTGTGTGAAACAGAATGTGTGAGCAGCGTTTAGATACAAGAGTGATTTAAATCAAATCCGTCAGACGTGGGTGTGGTTTAGAAAATACGATAACGAGCTGTGTTAGATAAGGAGATGGAGGATTTATATGATGGGCAGGGTTAGCTAGTCATCCCAAATCACATTTGATTCGATACATTTATGTAACTGCCTCTGAGTTCAAGATCTGTCATCAAAAATATTTTGACGTTTTACAGAGAGTTTTAAAGAGAGGGTTTTATACTCAACAGTGTTTTTTGCCACACATTTAGCATATACCAAGCGATGAATAAACAATTTACACAGAAACACAGGGTTAGAACTCAGTGTCATGTAATTTAATTTGACACTGAAAGTTATCATGAGGTTAACACACCAACAGCAGAAGCCATAACATCCCTATAGGCACAGTAGAGAAAATCATTGAGTTACAATGCAGCTTTTAATGTTCAGGGTCATAATGAACACATACAGAACTACACTTGATCGCCATAGATACCTGGTTGTCGCCAATCTCACTACATTAAGGAGTAGAGAGTCAAGAGGTTAAGAAACCCAAAGCAAAACCTCATTAAGCTTAATCATCAAGCTTGATTGAAGTGAATGTGAATTAACCCTGTAAAGCCTGAACCATGAAATAATTGCCAGAAAATTCTAATTTTTTGAAACTGGAGTGTTTATTGAACCTTCTGACAAAAAAAAAAAAAAAAGAAATTAAATATCAATTTGCATATATGCGTTTTTAATTTGTATCATTTTTGTACAAAAACATATAAAACACAACCTTTTTAACCCATTAAACTTTGAGTTTCAAGGCCATCCTTTCTCACATCAGGGGGCACACTAGAGGTTGGCCTTTTGCAGGGGGGAGGTGTTCCTCCTGCTTCTGGAGAGGATAGTGGTCTGCCACACTTGATTTTGCCCTTTCCTGCACTTGTGAGAGAGATGCCAACAGCAGCTTGAAACCTTCGCAGGGGCATGGGTTTCTGCTTGGGCTTCAATTTCTTCTGGTGCACTGCATGTGTCTGATTGTATACATCAGGTTTTTCAGGAAAAACAAATATCACACTGATGATGTAGAGGTCTCAAAAACTCATGTATCAAATATGATACACTTGGCATTACAGCGTTATAGATATTCAATCACTGATTACTTGTAGACAGCCCCTAGCGTGTGTTAATGAAAGTAACACATACATGGTTGGGGTTTTGTTATACAATGCTTTTTGATACCATGCTGGCATAAATTAATTTTGTAACATTTCAGCTGGTAGTCTGTTTAAGAGTCATAATAGAACCTGAAGATTGGACTTCATATAAACCTTTTATATTATTTGCATAAGCTATTTCCAATGCAATTTCCTGTTTTATATTACTTCTTTTCAAGCAAAGCCTTGATGTACCCAGAGAGTCATCTATATTAGTTACATGTTGTCCTAAGTTCTCATCAAAGTCTTGATATTAGAGTCTGTTTTTGAACATTTACTTTAGCAACATCTTGCAAATATATAGCAACATCTTGGGGTGTTTGTTTAGGTCTTTCTCTGTGATATTCTTTCTGCATATGTCTGCTGATGTATCTAATCTCTGCAATGTGACTCTGATTTTGATGGCATTTCCTCTGTTGAGGACATAAATAGCACTGTCACCATGGATCTCTCAGATGTGTCACTTCTCTTTGGCCCATTCGTAGGAAAAAGGAGCTTTCAATAGCAGATGTCTAGGCAGATGCTTTGTTGCATTTTGTATTCAAAACAAAAGTGAGCAGCATGAAGTCAATAAAAGCAACATTAATTAATAATACATTTAATAAAATAGCATCATTCTGTATTAAATGTGCGATAACTGCAAAATCACGTATCTAGTTGTTCATCACTAAGATGAAATGGTGTGTATTTACTTAATTGTAATGCATTCTCAAAATACACATAATCATATATTGTGATGAAGCATAACATACATGGTAGTTTGTCAATGATGTAAAATAAATAATAATTCTAAAAAATAATGTAATAATCTAAAATTGTGTGATGCAATGATGTTTATGTTTCTGAGAGATTATTAAAATCTTGCTGATGTCCTTGACCGTGACACTTTTGTATTCCTTCTCTCTTCCTTCTTGTTACATGTTGCAGTAAAGGAAACAGTAGGAGTATGTGCCTGAGTAGCAACACAAATTCCAAACACTTAATTGGTGAAAGCATTGCCCAATCAAACCCTCAAACCACAGCAAACTCTTTAACAGCTAAGAAGTTTGATGATCAATTATATTGATCCACTCTTCACTCTTGGTTCAATGATCATCGAAATGTAGAAAAACTGGACTGTTTATGTACTTTGGCACAACTAAGACTGCCTTATGATCCTAATAAGCTTCTTTATGCGGCGAAACAACACGACACAGAGGCAACACATCCAACACATGCTCTGTGGTTTAGCCACCATCTGTGCACAGAGGAGGCCGCGGACCACTGAACCCTAGTAAGCATCCACCTCCTGCTCCAAGGGAAGACTGGACTGGACTGGACTACAGCAATCTTGAGTGTATTCTTTAAAACAAGTGTGCCACTGTGAAATAGTCAGGTGCTCAATTTAGACAGTCAAACAGACACAAAAGTAGCAGATGACGGGCATGTATTATCACAAAAAGCCACAGATGACATGCCTAGAAGCACTGGACACTCATGAAAGCTAGCACAGCCAAATGCACACAAGCGCAGGTGTACACAAGGCCATATACATGGGCTGCCCTCATACACAAACACATCTTTAATGGCCTGTTTCTGTGTTCATGTCACTGTGTGTCAGGCAAAGACCTTCAAGAAAGAAAAACATCCTTTACCTATACCTCTGCAACTTTTTTTCGCCCCAGTCACCATCTTTTATTTGTCAACCTCCCACTCTTCCTTACCTCCCCTCTCGGTGTTGTATCTGTTTCTCCCATCCCTCTCTCCCAGCAGGAAGTTAAAGTGGCATGTGCCCTAGCATCTGCTCTCCATTCTCTCTGTCCGACTAGAAGTCGCAGCGTGAATGACAGGACTTGGCTCTCTGGTCAATATTTCCACTCGGCTAATTCACCTTGGAGAAACCATGCCTGTCCATAACCTGGCCACATGGAGAAATAGCTGCTAGTCTCAGACACATAGCACAGAGACAATGTAACCAGGCTGATGTTAGCTTTACAAGATCTGGTTTTTAAGATGGCAGAATGGTAGATTTTAAAACGTTGATTCATTGTGTTTAATTTATGGGTGAAAACAGGTTCAGCTGCCTGTCTCATTCATTCAATGCCTAACTGAGTCTGAGTGTGTGTTAGTGGCAGTTTTGATGTACAACAATATCTACAAACACACTAAACCAGGATCATTTGTCACCACCGCTCAATACTGCATAGGTGTGTAGGTTGCTTTGCGCCAACACTGTTTGCTCTTGCTAATACAGTATTTGTTTGGTTGTTGAGAAATGCAATGTAGATAGAGACGTGTTTTTAAAAGGCTTTTTTGATACCATGTTTACTTATGTTTTGTTATATCTCAATTGGAAAGGTACGGTTTTTTGATGGAAGTGAAATAATCTATTCTGAGGGAACTGAAAATAATTTAAAGTCCACAGCCCTGGCTATGTAAATCACTAGAGAAATTACACTGACCAAAAGCCCGTACCTAATCATAAAATCTGATTACACTGAGATTGAAAACTGAATGAAAATCTCCCACAGCTTAACTGGAAAGCACCAGGTCGACCTTTCCATTTTGTCCCTCTCTCCATGGGAGCTAATACATGTTTCCATGGCATCATCCACTCCCCATTCCCCAGTCCTATCCCTTCATTACTCCGCCTCTCTGTCCTCCCCTTTCACATGCCATGATGCTCTATCCCACACCGGGAAAAGATTTGAGGGCAGATAATGCTGTCTTGAGCCCTGGCCTTGTGAATTATAACGGAGAATTAGGGCTGATTTGCTAGTGTGGTGCTCCCGCCCACCCAATACCTCTCTCCCAGCCTTTTTCTTGCTTTAGCCCATGCCCCACACCCACCATTTTCTTCTGAGCCAGCCTAACAATAAGTCTGTTTCAGGCACTCTGTTCAATGACTTCCACACGGGAGTCAAACAGTGGTCTCCTGGGTGAAAAGGCTATGCTAAATCCACTCCAGCCATCAATCTCAACATGTTCAACAGGCGGACTTTGTCGCTCTTTATACTACGTCACCTGACTTCCTAAAGCCTATCTGCCGCCGCGGCAGAGAATAATATAACAACCACCCTCGGTCGACACTCAACACTCCCGGCCCACAGACGACGCTCATGTACTGTATATCCACAGTGCAACAGTCTTGTTTTAGTCATAACCTTCATGACTGAAAAATAATTGATTATTAAAATATTGTATCCTCCAGCATTCTTCTAGTGTGTACTTGTACTTGAAATGTTTCTGTTATACACTACAGAGCATGAAAGCAATGGAATTTGTTCTGTTCCATAAGAGGATATGGGGCCTCTGCATTATGTCACATTCAAGCTATAGATGCCATGGCTGATCAGTTCTCACTAAAATCTACAGGGGCATTCAGTTAAACATTTTTTCCATTATACCACCCAATGGGCATCTCAAAGTATAATCATGTGCATTTCCCAATGAATGAAAACAGTTAACTTTGTTTTCAGTTCTCCCAGTCTGTTTGTTTTCCGGATGTATATGGTTCAAGGTAAATTAGGCTTTTCAAAATGTTTTGATGTATAAATGATGGTCTTTGAGTATTTTTTGCCCATTACAAACAAAACAATTACAGAGCGAACCACATGGAATCCCTCCATGGGTTTTATTTGGTGTAATTACACTTCATGGATAGCAGTAAAAAACAACTAAATAATAAAGACAACTGAATAGATAGACTGAGACTGAACACGTGTAGAAAAAAAAGGGTCTGCATTCAGATAATGGCTAGCATTTGTGTTTTCCCCAGAACTGTAATGGAGCCGGGGTATATTTCTCAGTATAATGACATCCCATGATGCTCACTGTTTGCATGGTAACCAAATATAATTGCCTGATGACCATGCACCGCTGCTTGCTCATTACTGTGGCAAATTAGTACTGCTGGAAAAGAAGAGACTGCAATGCCCCCACATCCTAACACCACCCCACCCACCCACAGTACATTATGGCTCTTTCATTTGCTTTTAGAACAGATAAATGATATCTTCACATAGAGGCAGAGAAAGCCAACTGTAAGCACACATGCCTGCCTCTGTGACATTTCAGGCAAAGAAATGTGATTAGAAATGTAACGCCAATATTTGCAGTGGTGTCACAAGGGACCAATATAGGCTTGCAACAGCTGTTGATAACAAGGCCATAAGAGGGTCTGGACAATGAGGCCCTTGGGGTGACTTTGATTGAGAAAAAGAAAGGTCTGAAGAGTGAAAGGGGCAGGGAGTGGATTTTTGCTTTTGTAAAGATACAGGCATCAGATTGTAGACAATGGTGCATACTTGTAAAGGGCAGTATGTGGGAAAATAACGGTGGACACATACACAGTCATTTTGTTTTCCCATTTTGCTTGGAGGGCCATATTTAAAAAAAAAAATGTTTTTCAAGGCTTACAAGGATTACTCAGATTGCTCTTTTTGCTGTGCCGTCAGGAGCAATTGTGTGGTATTTAACAGAATATAGAATAAACATAAGATTAAAACTGTGAAATGAATGGCTTTGCTCTCTGCCGGAGAAAGAAATATCCCTGCCTTGAAAGCTGGCAGGTGCAATCGAGCTATGTGTGATTATAGGTGTTCTTATGTGTTAGCGTGTGCTTGTGCCTGTGTACCTCCATCAGAGGCAGCTGGGGCCTCAGCCCTTGTTATATTCCCTGTCGTTTAGCTTGAAGTGAGGCCTTTATTTGTATCTGCAGCTGTCGGCCAAGTGTTACCACAACAGCTTGTGAGAGTAGACCTGTCAGCGAGTGCCAGCAGCTGAAGGGGAAGGTAGTCTTTGTCCATTCGTGCCAAATGTAATCAAAACCTCACTTTCTCCTTTTCTCCTGCTCTCCCCTTCAACCATCCCGCCATCCCTGGTCTCTCCCATGTTCCTTATATCACAGCAATGTGTCATCACTTCACTGGCAGCTCCACATCCCATATTTCATGTTATATACAGAGTGTTCCTATTGACACTTGCTTTCACCTGGGCACACTGGAGTCTGTAAGGAACAGGTCAGTCTGTCAATCAGGCTTGGGAGAAGAGGAAAATAAATAGAAATACACGGTCCTGCAGTGAAAACATGTAATGATTTCAGACTGCCTTGAAAATATTAAAACATAGCATAGGTCTGAATAACACTTCCAAGCCCAATTCAAATAGCACAGATGTTCCCAATTGGTGCTTGAGTCATTAATGGCTGCTAGCAAAACACATCTGCTGTCATTAGCACTAAGGGGAGGGAAAACAAGCCGTTCAAATATACATTAATGGGAGATTTCCCCAAGACTTTAATCACTGTGCTTCAATGGACCATTAAAAGAACAGCAAGGATTGGGATGAATCAACAGTGAGATGTAGAAGGAGATGAGAAAAAAAGCTGCTTGTCTGCCAACTTAAGGTAGTTAGCATGGCAGAGCTTGGTGGTGTTATCTTTCGAGTTCATAGAGGTTAATGAGATATGCAGTGGGGATGGTCTAATTCCCATAAGTAAACATCTCGGAAGTGATGCATCAACATATCAAGAAGCATCTCAACAGAACATTTGCTAGCAATGAGTGTCCCCTGGTTTCAAAACTGAATGTCTACCTGAATAACGCTTTCATGGTTTCAACTCGGTATTGCAAATGAGAGTGTCAGGGAATGGCTCTGAGAGAAGTCCAAACAAACAGTATGTTGAGTAAGAAATATGGGAATGTTCAAATAAATAATATCAAATATTACAAAATATATGATGTTGACTACAGTGACAGGGAGAGCTAAATAACTATTGCTCTTGTTCCGACTCTAGGACTACTTCATACCAACAGTTGAGATGTGAACACACTACACATATTTATGTGCTTCAAAGTAAAATAATTAATCTTATAATTGATTTTAAAAACACAATAACAAATTTTCAAACAAAAATAATAACACAAATGGTTCGAACTGACTGTCAACTGTAGACAGATATGAAGTCAAGTTAGGAATTTCAGGTCAACATCAGGCTAATTGTTTCTGCATTTCTGTGAATTACAGGAATGGAGACAAGGTTTCAGTTTGCAGAGGTTTTTAAAGTTCATAGTGGCTGCAGTTAGATATTTCTAAAGAGACTGTATTGATGATTGTTCAGTCTAATGGTGCTCAATTATACAGTTTCCATGAAATGTTCATTTTCATTTTCCCTGAACTATACATTGATTACAAACACACAGATGTTGTAAGCCATTTTATGTACAGTGCGCCATGTTTTTTAAGGGGATATGTTGAATTCTTAGACAAGATAGTTGAACTATTTTATGAACAATCAGTATCACCTCTCAACACTTACACAACCAATTATGTACATGTGCACATCAGCTCTTTAGAATGACAATATGCAATCACATCAATCAAGCATCTAAACATGCATGCGCACACACAAGCAGTCAAAAGTGCATGCTTTTCTTTTGTTCCCCGAACTCCTGGTCTCCATCGGTAACTGTTACCCAGGCAACAGAACAGACAGAGAGAAGGTGAGTGAATGGGCAGAAGAAAAAAGGGGAAAAAAAACAAAGATGGGGGGATGCAGTCACTTCTACCTGAGTTTTGTCTCTATTAATAGCATCTTCCCTCTTTCACTTGCACAGCAACTGGAAGTCTGAGGAGAACTAATTTGCTTTGGTCATGACACTTGCCCAGCCAAACAAGGGCTCCATTACAACGCTTTCTGTTTTCAAGCATGCACGTGCTGTGTGTGCGAAAGAGGGACAGCCAGATTGTGTACGTGGTGCGGATCAGTATGTCCTTACATGTTTGTCTCAAGGGATTTTCCTCAAATAGATAGTTACAAGGATAATTGTTAAGATAACTATCTAAACAGTATCACAATGCTCTTAAGAGTTGTAGACTAAAAAACTGTGTGTGTATATATATATACACACACACACACACACACACACACACATTTTAAACAAGTTTAATGCACAGAGGAACCATCAAACACATAAAGAACAATAACCTTCTTTTATGCAGATGTGCATATAGGGAAAGTTACATCCTCTTGCAATCAACTCAAAAACTCCCACATGCAATACAATATATACAATTCTGCAAGAGGTGAGGCCTGCACTATGCACACCCACATATATA
The DNA here is from genome assembly GCF_043641665.1 of Enoplosus armatus. Classification (NCBI taxonomy): domain Eukaryota; kingdom Metazoa; phylum Chordata; class Actinopteri; order Centrarchiformes; family Enoplosidae; genus Enoplosus; species Enoplosus armatus. The sequence continues at coordinate 8,789,605 of NC_092197.1, read as the reverse complement.
GTTCAACTGCGTATAATGTAGTAGAGGAATATCTATGTGCATAATCACAATAAAATCTACACAAAGCTTAACAACACAACCAGAGAAACCTCAAATCTCACACTATGAACTACATTTTTATCACTGTGAGCTGAGCACAGTTGAAAGTCCAATAGTTACAATTTGCATGTTATAAGAAAAGAGTTCTGACCCTGAAGTTCAAGTTCAACCAGTGCCACCTTTAGGCAAGAACAGAAGCATCAGTTTTGACCTGCAGATTCCATGGAACATAGTAGCTGCTGCAAATTAAACAGTTTGTGGCACCGCTGGACAATGATTACAATCACAGTGTCTGTCTTCTGTGTATAGCTTAGAAGCTAGTGGGACTGTTAGACCTAAAACAATAGATTTTAATATGATTAAAACCAGGCCTACCTGGTAGGCTACAGTACAGCTACAGTTACTCATTACATATACAGTATTACATATACAGTGGAAGTTTATGTGGCACAGTGATGTTCAATTTATGTTGTTTTACTTAAGCTAACGTACAATCCCTAAAAACACACACAGTCATAACGAAGTCAGGAGAAGAAAAAAATGAAACTACAGCTGCAACACTGATTGCCTGCAAGTGGTGTTACAGACTGCTGTTACAAATACAGCATTATTCTCTTTGCCAATAGGAAGTGACATCAACATGCCTACATGATTTCCTTTCCTACAGGTGGCGCAGGTTGGCATGCATATAAGTGATCTGACAGTGTCTGGACAGCTCCCCTTGTTGAGAATATGCACCCTGCTAAATTTAAATGGGTGTGTTTTTGCATATTGGGTAACAAACCAGTTCCATGACATGCTGTGCATCTAAAATTCAGATGGCTATGAGTCAATGTGCACTGGGGTAACGCCAAAGCACACACAAATAACCACTTCCAGAATATAAACTCCCATTGAGACATGTATTACAAAGAAACTGGATAGTGGCACAATACAAATGTGAAGCTACATACTGCATGTGTATGCAGAGGATTCTATGGAAGTATATCCAAATGAATTCATACAGTATGACATAATTTACTAAAAAGCCAAAGACAAAGAAACAATCCTTTCTCTGCTACACTCATGTCATAACCAAAGGCCTGGACCCAAGCCATCATGACAGTGGCACAGTCCTTGAAGCAGCTCCACAGCACCTGACCATGTGTTTAGTTCCCTGCTAAAATCTGGGAACAGAGCAGCTATGAATGAGAACATGTGGGAACCATGCCAGGAAGCTTCCAAGAAGAGCTGCGTGTACCATTCTCTCCCCTATGGATACATGTAAGAGACAGAGCCACGACCAAGCAGAACACATGAAGAACACCTTGACCTAATGCATACACATATGGTGTCACTCGCTGTAGAGGATTATAGTGAATAGTGGTGTAACAAGGCTCCTGTCCTCCTTATGGACTAATTAAAGGAAATTAGACTTTTTACACTTGCCCCAAGTGTACTACTGGCCTCATATCCATGTTCAGAGTGAGGGGATAGACCACTGTTAAAACAAGTGCCTGCTTGGGCAGGCTGCAGACATTTACAGTAAAAACTCAGAGCTTACTACATGTCACTGATTAAAAGAGTCATCTTCTTTGTTACTTAAAAATAACTATAATTAGAATTTCCAGCAGAAACAGCATTTATCCCAGCCTGATTTTCAAAAATTTGCAAAGAGAGGTCACAAAATTTGTAAGACGATGACGGATCCAAAGGACGAACACTGGTTTCTCAGGAAACTGATGACTTAACTGTGCAGCAGAAAAGTTAAAAGGAGAAAATTATGAAACACCATGTTCCTTGTTTCCTAATTACAATAACAGTACCCTCCCCAACAGTATGTCATAGCACTAATGGCTGTGGTTAAGAACAATTAGCAAGGCAGCAAGGTAGGCCATTCATTGAATTGATGGACAAGTGGGGAAGGCGAAGACCAACGTGTTTGATACGAAAGCAGTCAACATCCCCCTTTTTTCATGTATCAGGCAGGAGTTTCAGTAGGAGAGACTAAAGCCTGAAACATGCTTCTCCATCTGCAAATACAGTACTATGTGAAAGTATACTCAGACATTAACATAGTTTCTGCCCCTATATACTATATAGTCCCAAATGCACATATTGTTAATGGGGGTAATGTCGAATGAACCGGGCCAGACAAAGAAGAAACCCAGAAATAGGAAATAAACCATCTGTGTCCTCTTGACATTTGATTCTTTGTTCAAGCTGCAAGGTGAGTTTTTATGTTACCCCAATGCTAGCCTTTACAGGGACACGCAAGGCAAAGCAGTTTCATGTGAGAGGACAAAGAGTCTTTCAAAAAGAACCCTATGACTTCCAGCAAGAACCAAAAGCAACTATGCCCGGAATAGGGACACCAAAGCCTAGGCACATTTAGAGAGTCCCAGTGGATGAGAGGGTCACCCCAATGTGACTGCATGCTGCAGGAAGAGGAGAACACTAAGCGGTTTTTATATGAGCACCTAATAGGAGGTTGAAGTACTTTGCTTTCCTGGAGAAGCCGCTAGACAAGGATCCTTCTTGCAAATCTATAGTGGTACTTGAAAACACAAATGGCCACATTAGTGACTCGGATGCCTGGAGGGGTATTATTGGAAGGAATATTAAGCACGCTCTGTTAAGCACGCATGTGGTGCGTCCTTATTGAACATCTGTGCTTGTCATGGATTGTCTATAATGAACCTGATGGCAGTCTTCATCTAAACTGTTCATCTCTACCAAGTCTTCTGTCTTATCTCCAATGGATTGTTGGGATGACATATATTTATTCGATTTGTTGTAAAAAAAAAAGGTCCCAAAAGGTCCCAATGACCGGATATTAAAACTTTAGTACATATTAGTTGTTGTAAATCACTTTTGATGTTTCTCACGCAACTCAAAACTCCAAACTGAGGAGAGACTTTCCAGTAGGTTGAAAGACTGGAGTTGCAGCAGAGAAAGTTCCTGTGTGGAATGAGTTCATATAGGTTGACTTTCAGAAGACCTCATTTGTCGAAAGGGGTATGGAGAACACTAGGGGACGCCCTTAAACTAATAAATAAGCCCCATAGACAGAAGGCAAGGCATTCATCAATGGAGGGAACTCAGGGGTGCTCCCCATGTCAGCATTCACTAGGTTTGTAGGAGAGCTTGAGGGGAAAGGCCGTGGATATTGTTAGGTTGTCACAGATTAAAATGTCTCTTCAATGTAGTGTGAACTTGGGAACAGCACTGTGCACATGTCTTGGCAGACTGCAGCTGCAAGATAGCCAGAGATGTTTGTGACAGCTACATGTCTGCCAGACTTCGATGGCATATTGGTTAAATGCCAATATGCCCAATCTTCCCATCCCAATGCTTGCAAATAATACATCATTTGCAAGTCTTTCACTGACTGGAGAGAGTAAGACTTGGTCATTGTCGGAAATGATGAGCAAGGCACAGTGCTTGTCGTTAGCTAAGTGAAGTGTGTTAGTCCACTGCTGGCAGCCGAGGAGGAGGTGACTGGTGTTCAGTCATTATTCAAGGAAAAAGCCCCTTATGCTCATGAAAGCTGAAATGGAATGAACAAAACTGAATTGGAGTCAGGAAAAGTCAATTTAAAAAGAATAAATATTAAATTCAATGATCATTTTTAAGCCATTTAATTCAAAATGGTTCCTTGCAAATTAAGTTTTGAATTCATTTAACAAATACTTTCTGGCTGGACCCCTTCTTGCTGCAGTCACTATGTTTGATGGTCAGTCTGCCCTACCTAAAACTTCCAAAACTTTTTACTTTTGACTGCGCAAGTGAGACACAAAGTCGGAAAGAGAGAGACAGATGGCGCAATTATTTTTTACTGATAGCAATACATGCATCAGGATCTGAAACAGAATGCTGTTCTGTTCGGTGCTACAGAAAAGCAGCCTTTTTTCCTAGCTACTGTAACTTGACATCTTTTTTGTGTCAGGTGATGGCATGAAATCTCTACGGACTTCTAGCTATGACAGGGGACAAGGAGAAGTCTTGGTTAAATAAAAATCCATCTACGACCCCACAGTCATGGTTTTGTAAATATTTCAAAAAGGCATCCTCTGGTAAGATCCTTCTCTTCAGGTGAGGAATCAACACGCAAAAGACTCCCGACTCAGGAGCAGCAGTCCACTTGTAGACATGCCGCTGCACGACTGATGTGTGCTAGGGGCGTCAAATGATAAGTGTCATATGACATGCTGCTGCGCTGCAGTGGCAATGTGTTTTAGACTTGAGGCACATCATCACTTTAAGTCTGGGTCAGTTGGTAAACCACAGGTTTCTTTCACCAGGAATCAAGAGTTCCAATCCAGAGTGATTCAATTTTGCAAAATTTGCTTCAGTTGTAACACAAATTATACATTTTTCACAAGTATTATTTAAATCATCAACATGGGCAAGAAAATAAAATGAAAATTGCAATTCTCATTTAGTCTGTGGTGGCACTTATTTCTTTTCACAAAGTGCTTCCAACATTAAAAGAATATAACAAAACTAAAAAAGATTATTGAAAAAAGGACAATGTGTGCTTCTTTCTGTTTCACATAACATTCTGTTTTACTTTTGCTTCTTACACACATTTTGGATTTGTCGTCTAACAAGGAAATTTGTGTACAAGGGATTGGGGAAAAAAATAAATATACAACAGTAATACATCTTTGAATTATATTATTATATTATTTCACTTTAATAATAAACTGTATTGTTATTATTATTATTATTATTATTATTATTATTATCAGTATTACTTAGGTATCCTTCAAAATAATGCAGAAGAACCTGGAATCAAAGGAAGGAACTTTAAAACCATCTCACAGAGTAACATGGTTAAATCAGCCTGTTAAAGACTGCTTTAAAAAGAAGCTTAGAAAATACTAATGCTATACTTTCAATTTATGCAGTGTTCAAAGAGAAAATTAAATCGAAAAGCTACAGCTAACAATAAATGATTTCTTTTTGAGAGTGCTCCTCACTTGACATTAGAATGGCCATGGACTCTTTCCAGTGCTGATTACAATTCGTACAGTGAATGGACAAATAACAATAATGAATACTTTCAAATTCAAATTACTTAGACAAAACATTCATCTTTTAGAACCCAATTCAGATACAAGCATAGATCCCTGACATTCGCTTTCAGCTAACACTCGTCTTTTCACAGTGCTCACTAAAAAATTACAAATGTATTTCCCTGTATTGATGTCAGAGTAGAGTACCCTTCTCTCTGTAGATAATACAGTATACTGTATACTATATTGACGATTGTTTTGTCATAAACTAACCTTCACATAAACAATTCTATTTTGGGTTATTCAAAGCTGCACTAATCAAGATTTTTATATGAACAATGTGTCAAAGGGCTATGTGAAGGGATCACTCATAGTGGTGAATCACAGAGAATTATCACCCAGCTCTGCAGTTCCTCTCAGCTCGATATTGAGCATTTTAGCATCTTTCAGCTCATTGTTTTGCTTTCAGGGCCCATGACTTTATGGTTACTTGTGTTCAGTCTCACTGCTCTCTTCAGCTTTCTTTCCACTCACAGAAAACAGTTGCTTTTTGTGTGAAAAAGCTCTAACACCCCACTGTACGCTACGTCCCCAGCACCAAACGGCGGACAGACAAAGTCAGCAACTAGTTGGTGAACATAGTGGAGCATTTAGCAGCTAAAGAACTGGACATCAGGTTCTGTTCTTCAGGTTGCATGAAACATAATTCCAAATGAATAATAATGTTGCTCTGTGTCTTCTGGATGTGTAAATGGGCAACTGTTTGCTAAGATGTTTGCCATAACAACTTTATATGGTGACAATATGTTGCAGTATCCAACATATGGAGCTGACTTAGCAACAGTACTGAGACTTCGGCACTTTCACTAAATAGCTAAATAACAAAAATGGAACCACATTAATTTAATTTGTAAGTGTTTGTTATTGACAAAAACTCCTACAATGTGGAAGAGAGAGGACTTTTGCTATGGTGAAGGTGTTGTATGCTGCAGGGTGTGAAATTTCTAAAATCGGATACATGCAACAACAAAAAAAAGGACAAAACACATTTAAATGTTCTTGTCAATATTCATTAGAGCTATTAAAATGACTATTTGTGGTATAAATGTGATATACCACTTAAAACTGTTAAGTGATGTTCGAGTATAATTTAAGCAGCACACTGCACAGTGATGGCGTAAAAAAGCTTTATTAATGGCACATAAGAATTATTAGAAGTGATTTGCTGAAGTAGTTAATTGTTCTCAAATCTAGAAGCTTCATGTCAGTCTCTTAAGCTGCTGGCTACCAGTGATTTTAATTAGCACTGATTTTGTATTCACAGTACAATAACACGCATGTGTGAAGTTACAGAAACCAAAAGGTGACTGAAACAATTAAAGCTTGGAGCAATTAAAATGTAACTCAATTTAATGTAATCACTGAAAATGTCATCACCCGCAGCAGCATTATGCCTGCTAATTTATGTAGCCCCTGATTCTACAGGAGCCACAATTGCCTCAAATGCCTCGATGACCCACCACACTGATGGTCATATATCACCAGTGACTGCTTAATTATAAGGAAGCCATTTCAACCGTGTAGGGTGCGCTGTATCTTCATGCATATCTATCAGGACAGAGATAAGAATAGTAGTCCTCCCTTCACATTGTGGGGGCTCAGGGATATTAAATGACCCCAGGCATATGCTCAATTATAAGAAATGAGCCGGACTGATTTTAAAAATGAAATGTTTTGTATTCTATTTAGTTAGTTTAGTCATTTATTTTGTTTTGGTGGTTAGTTAACTGCTGTATTTAGCATAATGTCGGGATAGTCAATGAAACATGTCTAATTTCCATTTTGTGTTGTCCTGCAGACACCCAGATCTCAGGGAATAGATGACTATGTTCTGTAACGTGGCATATGAAAGGCTCTGAACTGCCAGCCTTTATTGCATCTCATTCTGGTAAAATACTACCTGTCCTCCCAGTGAACTCAAACATGCCATTTCTCTGAAAAATCCTCCACAGTGCTACACACAATATGACTGATTGCTGTTTCCTCAGAACTCCATATTCAAATTCCCTCTGCATTATATCATTCCCAGTGCTGAGAAAGAAATGCAATTATGTCTCACCTATAATTATTTTTTCCCAGAAAACTTTTTATATTGCATCATGCATTGTGCATCATGGATGGTTTCTGGTGTAGAGGTTGCATTGAATGGAGAAAATTGCTTTTTCTTTGTGATCTGTCTTAGCTGTAGGATGGGGCCTTTGTTTAAGGGCTGCTTCAGTATATCTCTGATCAAACCACCGGTGTGACTCCTTTCTGGAGGCGAACTGTATGGTGTTAGATGTTAATAATTCCATGAATCACATTATGTTTTTCTCATTTTCTTTCTGCAGCACTGTGAAAGTTCCTTCTGAAATGGTTTAAATTCTATCAATCATCTTTGCCTCCGATAGTGTTAACAGATTTATTACTACTGTGTGTGTGTGTGTGAGTGCAGGTGACACTGCCTCTAATGTATGATGAAGAAAAACTAGAAGCACAACTACTAGATTTCACTTATCAACGCAGTGTCTGAGGCTGCAGTAAGACAGTGACAGACAGCAGTGAACTGCAATGAAGTACTTCACTGATATTGATATATAGAATACTACCCTTCCAATGATTTACAATCACAGTTTGGCTCCTACTAGAACATCTCTCAAAAAAAGGTACAAATCAAACAGAGCAGAGCAAAGACTAAATGCAGTTTGTCAAAAAGCCGACCACAACAAATAACATCCTTGCAATAGTTGCTAAAGTGTGTGTGACACAATGCAAATCAAACGTTTTCAGATAAAGGCCTCCAGGCATGGCCAGGGACCAGTACATGTTGTAATACCAAAATGCAGCAAAACAATGATATAGTATTGCTAGGTGCACTAGATTGGATTACGAAGGAGGCATGACTCAATGACAGACTACTGTAGTATACAGTAGGTCACAGTAAGACAGAGGGTACAAGGGTAATGAGGTCAGGGGAACTAATGCCTTCAACTCTGACAACCCAGGTTCACTTTTTAACTCATAAAATATGACTAAACTGGCCAAAACAAAATTTCATTCTGTTAATGATCTCAAATATGGAAAAGCACTTTTTTATATTTTTGGACAAAATATATGTCATTTCAAAGGCATCCCGACGCAGGCTGCCATCAGGTTTTAAAGAATATGATAGTTATAATACATACAAATGGCTAATAATACATACAGCATGTTAAACATGATTTCAACATACACATGAATGTACTATAATGTACTTCATGCAAGCATCTAGCGAGACGCTGTCCTCATGAGCAGCTCTATAGCTCACTGTGTCGGTTGGTCCACAAAAACTTCCCCACCCTTTGGAGGCCACTTTTCGCCCTAGGAGGCTCAAATTTGGCATGGATTGTGTGTGAAGGTGTGAATGCATGAATGCGTGGATGCATGCACATACGTGATCGCAGCTATTTCAAATTTGTGCTTGTTTTTTGACATGTTGTTAAATGTAGTTTATCAGTACATTGAAACTAATTACAGCACCGTCAAGCAGCTGAATATTCTAAGTCTAACATAACATATGCCTTCCTCTGAAGTTACTTTTCAACACCTCACAATCAAACAATTAAACTACATGTGACAGGCAGTAAGTGTCTCCGCCGAAATGTGATTGATTAAACCTCATTTACTAACACAAAAATAGATCAGTCAGAAAAGTGTCTTGAAAAAGTATCATCAGAATATAAAGCTTTGAGATGTAAGGTATCTCTGCATATGTGATTATGAGCAATGTTTTGCAGGGAAGTAAATCTAAATTTAGGCATTTGAAATATATTGTCACTGTACCATCACTCAACAGATGCTCACCACTCAGCGTCCCCCCTGTGATGTTTTGGATTACTGTGATACACACATACATTTTTGTATATTAAGCATTAACATCATCAGAAATGGAAGAAGAAACCAACGTATACACTTAGTTTTCAATGGATTCAGCAGGGTTGCTGAACAGTGTCAAAATCTTCACCATGAGTCAGTCATGAATACATTTAATAGCTATATATCATGTAATGTATTCATAATAGCAGTGATTTATTTTTTAGTCTCTGAAAACCATTTGAAAATAACATAACCAATGTCAATGGTTATGTTGTTATGTTTTAGTAAGTTTGAAGTTTGAAGTAGAAGAAGAAAAAAAACTTTATGCTTTATGTTGACAGCCTTGCTTCAAGTCTGTAATAAATCTTTGCATAGTAAACATGTCTTTGTAAGCACCACAAAAAAAACATGTATTGCCAAGGCCAACAAATGTCAACACAACCATTCTATGAATTATTTCTATTGATGCTAGCTTTGACAATGAAAACAAGGACCACAATGACCATGGTAAAAAAAAAACAAGTGCAAATAGCTGCAACCACATAGGCACATTCACGCATTCATGCATTAACACCTTCACACACACACTTGACCTCCATGCCAAATTTCAGCCTCCTAGGGCGTAAACTGTGGTCGACAGAGAGAGCAATAAAACTGCTGGTTGCAGCTTAAAAAAAAAGTAAATAAAAAAAATGAATGTTCAATTGTAAGAATAATGAATTCTTACGATGAAAAAAGACAATACTGTCAACTGATTATGAGTGTGAGTCGCTGATCGCTACGTCAGTCAATTGTCATTTCAACCTGTGTTAAAACTGACGCCTGTCCCTGTCTGCTGCTGTTATATGACGGTATGACGGCGTAGGGGAAGGACAGCGAATGAGCAGGGAGAGTGGGGGAAACGATTGCTTGAGTGAGTGAGAAACTGACAGCTCAATGCCAGAAGAATAGAGTGCTCACACTTCAGTCTGGGCCAGAACTGACATCACACATTGTGATGTTCACTCAAAGAGCCAGGAGACACCTTGGGGCCATGAGGCCAAACCACCAGACCTTCTGCCCCATTATGACTCGATATGCTTCCCCTGTCCCTTCCCTCCTTCTTTGCATTTTATACACTAAAGTATATTTTTCATACAGATACCAACCCACATGATAAGATAAACACAACTCCCTACAAACATAAATATACAGCAAAGGCAGTATAAAACTATGTTTAAAGCAGCTATAATATTGTTATACCACGTGACTTCTTGTATTTTAAGGTGGTGGCTGGTAGTAATGAAACCACAGATAATTATCATCCGACTCTACAGTTCCACTCAGTTCTACAAAGCGTTTCAGGGTCTGCAGCTTTAGTGTTTTGGTTCACTCTCACTGCTCTCATATGTGTCAAAAACAGAGCTCAGAGGAGAATGAATATTTGACTTTTGTCAGGTGTCCAGACACACCGCTCCAACAAATACTAATGTTGCTCTGTATTTGCTAAATGTATAAATAGGCAACCGTTTGCTAACAAGTTCGCATATCGACATTGAAGGTGGTAATGGTGGTAAGGTGCCAACAAGTGACCATACCACTAGAAAATCTGGTCTAGCACAAACCCCATGTTTAAAATACGAGGAAGGTTGAGCATTTCATGAATATTAAGCTTAAATGTGATACATAGAGCCATCCATGCTCATACAGGAAAAGAAGAGGTTTGGTCTTTCATTGTAATGTTAAAAGGTAGCATGTGGAGTTTTTCACCCACAGTGGAGCCATGGAGCAAAGTTGAAACAGGTCCCTATTTTGTTTTCTTGTGCTCTACTAGCATGCACACAAAGATGCAGGGGTGTTAGTCAGAGATATGGGTTGAAGATGAGAGGGATAGTAGCACAAAGGAAACAAGTTCAGCAGAGTCTAATTATAAAGATGAATGAGAGAATGTTGGGCAGAGGACAGAGAGATGCAACCGAGGCAAGAGAGGAAAGAGAATAATAATCAATCATTATTAAAATACTTACAATAACATCATAATTAATGGATCCAATATCAAAAACAAAAAAAGGGACACCAATCCATCAATCTTCTGTAATGGTTCTGCTCTGGGCTTATCCCAGCATCCACTGGGCATTGGGTAAAAGGCAGGCTACACCCTGGACCATTTTACAGGGCTAACACACATAGAGAGACAACAACATTCACACTCACATATGGTCAATTTAGAGTTGCCAGTAAACCTAAGCTGCATTTCTTTGGACTGCCAACAAAAGAAGCAGTTCCAGGAAATGAAAATATATATGGAACAAAATGGACACACCAAAACTAAAATATAGAAATATGTTAATGTTAGTTAATCAAATATAATACAAACTACCAAGTATAAAATCAATCTACAGCATTAAGGTAAAAGATGAGATGACAGAGATGATGGAGACTGAATTTCTTCACCAAGGCTGATCTATATAATGGTCAGATTTGCTTTTGATGTAAACCTCAATATGCCGATGTATGTATAAGAGGTTACATCTGAGTAAAAGCCTTGAAATGGAAAGCTGTGATAGGTCTTATTGTTTAAGTGCTTTAGCAGTTATTCAAATCTATTTGTTTTAATAGGGAGCCAATGTTGAGAAACCAAGATTCTACTTTTATTTAGTTTTACTTTGTAACCTCTGTTCGGTGCTGCATTTTAGACCAGTTAGCTAAAAGGGCCTTGATACTGAAGGAGGAGTGCAGAGGACTCTGCTGTATGGAGGAGCAGACAAAGGTGTGAGTGGCTGTTTTGGAAATACTTTTAATCTGACAGAACTATTTGCAAATCAAAATGAAGGTCACAGGAAAATGATACGCAGATTTTTAGAAGAAGGTTTTTCACTGTTGGCAAGACAGGATTTGATAATAAGCTTTTTCATACGAGAGCCCTGAAAGGAGGGTCACAAGGTGCAGACTGAAAAAATCAAAAGAGAAATGGTGCAATTACATTAACTTATCTGAAAGTGCATGCATAAGGCATGAAAACAGACCTGAACTTAAGTTCAACTTTCTGAATGTTTACAACTATCATCACTGTCACTTTCAGTGCAAAGTTGACACTGTTCTGAAAATTCCCCGTTTTGACAGCTTGACATTGGGGACATAGCCTGTCATAAATATTTCATGGCAGGTTTAAATGTTACTTAACTGTCAAATATTTTTATGACGGTGTCTAGAATAACGTTTTAAGTAATGGTGTGATTATAGTATGCACAGTAACAATAATGCTAAGTATACTAAAGGACTATAGTGTAATAGTTCATGTCAAGTTGTCAAGACAGAGATGTCAGGTTGCAGTGTCAATTTAAAGTGACTTAAAACAAATGTCACATACACACAAGTCATATTCATTCATTATGCTTGATGTTCATGTTTATGTCCGTTTCTATGGCGTAGTCATGACAGTGTGATGCACACCCCTTAAAAATGTGTCACCAACAGTGTTTCGAGGGTGAGAGAGGAGGAAGTGGGGCTGTGAGCAGGAGAGGTGAGAGGATTCGGGAGAACGCGGAGGTGGATAGAGCGAGGAGATGGTGCACGGAGTAGAGGGGAGAGACAGAAATAGAGGAGGTGGTGGGATGTGCAAGGAGAGGTAAGGCAGAGAAAGGCAAAAACAGAACAGGTGCGAAACATGAGACCCGAAGCCGGAAAAACACAACCAGGGTTTTTTACAATAACTTAACAAGAAGAGATAAAGCACTTAAAAAGTATTGACATCCATAAAGGTGAGATGATGTTACCAAATACAAAGAGAGAGAGAGTGGTCAATTAAAATACATAAAGTGGTGAAAGAGCAAAGGTTGGTCTTAGAATGCTGCAAATCAGAAGTATGTAGGAGGTGAGTTAGCAGCTGCATTGTAGTGTGTGTACATGTGTATGTGAATAAGGTACTTCAACCTAGATTGAAAGCAATAGCAAATCCTTATACACCACAGTCATAAAGCTGTAGTATGGTGATGATACACGTACAAGAATACAGCACTGGGCTTAAGCTTGGATATATAGAAAACTCAGGTCTCCTACTGATCACTGCCTAACCAGCTTTCTACTCCACCTGCCAACAGTTAGTAATTGCATACTTTAAAACACTGAAACTACCCCATACTCTCACAGCATACATTCAGCAAGAACTAATATACCAAGAGGTGCACCACTGCTTAAGCTATGCAGCTTTAGTTCTGTCTTCACCAGACTGTTGAGCCATTTGAAGATCTTAACCTCCATACCACACTTGTTGTCTACGAAGTCATTACTCTTTCCACTCACTGCATCAGTACAAACTAACTCCAATGCTTCTGGTGAAAAAAATACCAGCTGGTAGGACGAACACTATAAAAAAATGATCACCAAACTCATTATGCAGTATGGAGTGAAGTCCATGCGTATTTGAAGTGTATTATCACACCAACATGACTCAGCACACTTAATAATAAAATAAGATTAACAGGAGCAACAACACACACAACTCTGGCAGACTGCTCATCAGTTACCCTCTATACATAGATCCTTTATCACGCCAGCATTTAAAACGGCAACATTTTGTGGTGAAATAAGTCTATTTCGATGGAATCGCTGTGATAAATTTTTCTCACGAGGGCAAGTTAAATCCATGCAAATTTTGTGCATTGTTGTTCAACTTTGAAACACAATTTCACCTTGTTGACCAATAGCAAGCTGTCTTGACTGTATAACCTTTTGGGAAACGGAAAGCTAGAGTGTCCAAAAGGAGGAAGCTATCATAGCTTATTAGCTTTGTCGCACCATCAACATAAATAAACCTCCTCTGTCAGAGTATGAACTGCTCTTCTAAGGAGGAATGGTTTGCAGACAGTGATGGGACAGGAGTCACAAATATGTCTTTTGAATAAACTGTGTGAACTTATTGTCCCATTAGTGACAAGCTTTGTTTCCCTCTTCCATAACTGACAAAAATGCCATGGTGGAGTAAACAGCATTTTACCATGAAAATAGAAAGAAGCTTGAGAAGATACGTGACTAGCGCTAGCATGTTAGCTGTTAGCTCGCCAATTACAGTAGTACCCCGTTGAGTATTCTCTACATCACCAAGATTTTCTGTGCCACTTTCTGCGTGACCTTACTTAAGTTGACAAAAACTCATATGATAACCACCACATGAGAAGATCGTCCCCTATACAGACTAAAATGTCACTATATGACACTCCATGAAAAGGACCTTCAGAACGAAGAAGGTCCAAACACGAGCAACCACCAGTCGCACATTCGACACTGTGGATGACCACATAGAGGACTGTCATACTTAACTGCAAAAGATAGTCAACAACGGTGTGTTTCTGTATGTATTTGCCATGCTACACATGCATTCATATCTCTCTTAGGCTTAGGTGACCGTAACTTACCATAACTGAGATGTGCAGCAGATGCATGTGTTCATGTAGGACATGAGCAGGCTCCCGGGCTGTGGGTTGTGTTGTCTGGGCTAGAAGCTCAGCCTCTGTCAGGGATACATGGAAGTACAGCGTCCCATTTTCCAACCACTGCTGCTTCCAGTGTACCTGAGAAATATCTTCTCCTGTACCCGACATCTCTGCAAAGAACAGGGAGAAAGAAAAAAGGAGAAACAGTTTGTGATCAATCAACATTTTATCCATGAGAAATTGACAGTTAAAACTGTGTGCTGAAGTACATGTTTTCCAAACCTTATTATGTGAACATTTGAAAAAAACAACAACATCTAAATAGCCTGTGAACAGTGAACCAAAGTTCAAATGTTAGGTTATGCATTAGTATTCTAGTGCAGTGCTCTGTCTCAACGCACATCAACACTGTGCTTCAACTAGAAACCTTGAACTCTTGAATAGCTGGACAGACTTCTTAGGCTGTCATAATTTTATGCAGTTGGCACGGTAAGAATTACTGTCAAGCCATTGCATTGCTTAGCTGCTTTGATGAAATCTTTATGATGACAACTTTTTCACCCATGGTATTAGTCAGAGATTTGTCTAAATTCAAAATGAGTAAGTGGCAAGCATCACAAATGTTTCAGCCATTACAATCAATACAGAACTTCAAGACAAAATGAGTCACAGATGGGAAAGGCTTATTCCTGTTAATATCCATTTGTTTACACTCCTCTTTTTTGTCAGGCAAGAAACACAGGCACAAAAACTCTACAAATGGGAAGACAATGGATTTATCAAGCTCGATTAAATTCACATGTCGAAAGCAGTTGTAGAAATGCTGTCTCACCATTCAATGTCTTCTTCTTATCTGCATAAATCGTCGTACATTTTGTACCAATATAAAACCATTAGCTCCAGGCCAGTGCAGGCATTAAGAATCCAACATCAAAGAAAAGCTGGAAACATTTAAAAGCAAAGGAAAGAGAAAAACATGTAAAAGGAAAAAATAAAAAAATGAAAGAAAAAAAACTGCAAAAAATTGCAATTTATGGGGCAATGGAAAAAGGAGATGAAAAAGAGCAAGGGGATCACTAGTTTATCTCGATATGGATCATGGCACATGAATCTAATGCTATCAAGTGGGAGTGGTTGTTCAGTAGAGGAGTACTGAGAAGCCTCAGGGAGCCTCAGATTGCGAGGCTTGATACAGTATTTGTCATGTGGCTGGGTGACAAGGGCATAGACATCTGCTGACATCTCCTATCAGTGGCAGGTAGCAAATGACAAATGGCTTTCGGTACAGCTGGTTATTAACCCACTGACTCTGGGTCAGAGGACATGGATGGCAGAGGAGGGTTATGTGAGCTATGCTCAATAGTGCCATGGCCCCTCAGGTGCAGGGAGGGAGCATGCAGAACAAACATTCCCTCAGAAATAACATAACAGACCTCATCTTATAATGCTCTACTAACTAGTAGGTAACGTTACTTAAACATAGTCAATGTAGGGCTGAAATTAACAATTATTTTCCTTATGCTTTCCTTTATCCTTTTCCTAAATTGATCTTGATTATTATTTTATAAATTCATCAATTAATTATTCGATAAGAGAGATAAGATCTCAGAAAATAGTGAAAAATGACCAGCACCGTCCAGTCCGTGGCAGCATCCTCAGATTGCTTGTTTGTCTGACCAACAGTCCAAAAGTCAAAGACATTCAATTTACAAATAATAATGTGAAGCAGCAACCAGCACGGTTTTTTTTTCTTGATAAATGAATTACATGATTAATAAATAACATCAACAACATTTTTGTGAAATCATGTATTCTACTCATTGATTATTTCAGCATTAAGACAATGTACACGTTATCCTAAATCCTTCTGAAACAACCTCTGAAAGTACATTTTAAACACCCCCCCCTTCCCCGTTACAGTGAGGCGTTCTCACCTCTTTTGCTGACTACAGCTTATGATAAAATTTTGTAGGGTGTGAAATTCTTAAATGCCATAACTGCTGGCTATTCAACTCTTTATGTATAATCTGTGTGCTGAAGACACACTGCTTGACCTTTCACCTTGACAGGAGATAAAGCTTTGTCTGCTGGGCCAACAGTGAGGTGCCTCCTGCCATCTGTTCCTGTTTTAAACAGAGCTTATCAAGCTCCTGTCAAATTTACCTTGGAACTTTGCTCACAAGCTTTATGTGCATTTTCATAGCTTTAAATAACTCTGATTATGCACAACACTGACATTTAGTTTGATCCGAATTAAAAGAGATTTTCATTTTAAAAAACTGAAAAGCGAGTCTTGCAGTAGGAGCAATCACATGCAGGATGGATGGACAGTAATAGTTTCTAGGGCTGTTACCTACCCTTGGTACGATTGTTATGTAGATGAGGAAGCTCAGTAAGCATGCTATTTAAAGACAAAAGGATTGTGTGTGCGTGTGTGTGTGTATGTGTCCTTGTCTTTTGTGCTATGAGGCTTGTCATTGGGCACCAAGCCAGATGTTACTGGGATATAGGTGTATGGCCTCAAGGTCTGCTTGTAATTCATTAGGAGGAACATTATTAATGTGTATATGCGCATGACTGTGTGTGCACGTGACTGCTGTGTATGTGTGACTAAAGCCAGTGTGCTCCCAGCAAGGGTGTCAGCAATATAGTGTCTCCCAAACTGAGACCCAAGGACAAGGCAAAGGAATGCCATAGTGAACATTTCATAGACCCAGGCGAAACGTCTCCATTAACTGTATGGATCACAGATAATCAGATGCTTGGATCTTTATAGGGTAAAACAGCCCGTTTGAAGCACTTGTCTTGTTCTTATTGGTTATCACCACTGTGGCCATAAAGCTCCAGTAGAAAATAGACAAAAATACATCACATTATTCCAAACTGCTCAAATAACAAAAAAGTGGCAGACTGCTGTTGCGGAATCATCCATTAATCTGAATCTATGAGGGACCATACTCGTGGTTTTGCATAGTTTAGGCCATTAAGCACAAATCGTGTATTCTTTACATTACTCCTGACCATTTTTCAAAGCATACACTACATGCAGTGTACCAGAACATAGATGTTTTAAATTCATTCCAACCTTGCAAGCAGCCATTGATTTCAGTCAATGAAAATTACAGTTTCTTTAGAAAGACATCATCAGCTAACATTTGCATTTTTTGTTGAAGTCATTGTGTAATGATGGTACAGCTCTTAGTAGTAGCCATTTTCAAAATTATTCTCAGTGACCTATTTTTCATACTGAAGAACATTGTAATGATGAGCTTTTAGGAAACATGGATGTCAGGAAAAGGATCAAGTGAATTTGCATGTGTCTTGCATTAAAAAAGCTTGCTGTTTAGCAGACAAAACTCAAAGTATCCTCAAAGAGTCCAATTGCACCAACAGGACATGTTTTGAAAAGTAATCCCTGGCTGGTCACAACAATAACTAACACTGACACAAAGAATACCGGTACCTTAAGTAGACAAACTCTGTAACAGCTACTCACTGGGATAAATTCGGAGAGGAAATCTTTTTGGCCTCACAGCCCTGATAAAGCTACAAACTCCTGGTTGAATATGAATTTGAAAGTTTAAATGAAAAAATAAAATATATTATTTTTTATCCATTTGCAGCAATCTCCAACTTCTTTGGCTTATTGTATATGTGCATATTGTTACGATATTCATAACTTATTCAATTACTGATCTTTTTGTTGAGCTCATGGCATTTGGCCATCAACCCAGTATTTCCCCATATACAGCCTCTCTCTATGGGATGAATACACTCTTGTCTCACTTTTGTACTCCATTGCTTTCCAGCCATGTGCAACATGTGTACATTAGTAATCTGCTGCTGGCTTATTTACATCTCTAGTTTTAGTGAATATCCCGCTAAAAATCCCGCTTGAAAATGTTGTGCCACAGGTTGTTATTTGCAGCAGGCTAAGTAAATATTCCCCAAATTTAACAGAAAGTCAGATTTTACAGAAAGTAAAATATATTGGTTCTGACTCAGTACCAGGGAGGCCCCTCCACATTGCGAATCTCGAGGGCATAATCCTTATTTGTTGGTAGCCGTATCTATATGTTTGCAGATGTTCATTTTTTATTTTTTCTTCCCTTGGCACAGGGTTGACATGAATGCTGTAATGCAGTTTAAAATCACAGTGTCAATGCATTCTACCCTTCTTATTTGACCGAGGTCTCAATTGAAAAGGCCAAAACAAAGGATTAGTAAATCTTAATGTGTGTACTATTACACCAAAGCCTCCCACTTTGGCACTGGCAGACAACCCCCATCGGTGGACAAGCCTTACATTATACTAAGAGAGAAATCAGAATAGGTCTTGTTAATGGGATTGTAGTGTTTTAGAAGAAGCCTATGCACTCAGCAGATAAGGGGACTGTTTATCCTGTTAATGTGTCACTTTAAATACATTAGGAGTAGGAGGGCTCCTGATTTTTTTTTTTTGTGTTTGGCACTTTGCCTCACTAATCCTGAGGAGCGCAAGGGACAGAGCATTTAAAGATCCAACCATAAATTACACTTTAACTGGTTTTTAGTGTGTTAATGGTGCTAATTTCTGCCAGTAGAAAACCAAAAATATATGTTGATTTAATTGCACAATAAAATCAGCAAGGGTTCATTTTTTTCAAATAAATTTAGTTGGCCTTGAGCAACAATGGAGGTACGGACTCACAAACATACAGTCGATGCGCATGCGCACGTGCAAATGCACATACACACACAGACACATGAACGATGACACACAAAGAAGAATGTATTCACTGCTGATATGAGAGATAATCCACTGTCTCACCGTGGGACCAATGGCATGCAGCTATTTGTTCATTCTATTTACACTGTCACAACAGGTTCCCAGAGGTCTGTTAGTCCCGCTATAAAACAAATGCTGTTCTATTATTCATTGCTGACTTTGCACTTGTCTTTGTTTTTGGAAAATATGTAGGTGATGATGTTTAGCAATATTTGTGGATAGCTATGTTTGGATTTTTTTGTTTACATTTATAGTGTTTTTATTTTTCTGTAAAAATCCTCAGAAGCAAGATGCATTATGTGGCTGTGACTTTCACTTCACTTCTGGGATGTTTATTGGGGGAAAAAAGGATGAAATATCTGCTTTCTTTTAAACACTCACTGCGACTGCCTAATACTGTTACTGCCACGCCTTGGTTGTGTGTTCTGAAGTCATAAGTCACCTTCTCCTTCATGCTGGGAGGCTCACTGGCAGTGTCTCTGAAAATATGATTGGTTTTCTGTAGGAGGTGGTCAGTGTGCAGTCTAACAGCTGCCGCTGTGATTGAGCGCAGTAGGAGCTAGTGTGGGTGTGGACATCAGTGATAAGGCCTGAGTGGCATTGGCAGGGTCTCTTGTTAGCAGGAGATCCTTCAGAGGACCCCACTAAGAACTCAAAGGACAGAGTTGATCTCAAATTCCCTAACATTCCTCCTGCTCCAATGACATTAACTAGAAAGGGTGTTTTCTTTCTGCAGAGCAACAATCATACATATTTAGAATGCTTTACTCATTGTAAATACTTATAAGACAGTCTGTCAGTGACTAAATCAGAGACAGATTTAGATAACAGGCCCATGGAGAGTGTGCCATTATATTAGGAACATGTAATCATCACAGAAAATGGTATAAAACACATTTTTGAACAAATTAGTTTCATTCATGAACTGCTGTAATTTAGTGGCTAGTAAGACTATCAGTGGTGGTGTGAGTGTTACTGATACATTTCATCTTGATAAATGTCATGTGTAAAAGTGTATAAAGTGGCCTCTGCAGTCAGGAGCATGCAGGGAAGTGAGGTGAAAAACAGGTCATATAGAGAAACAGGTGGTGAGTCAACAGAATTGGATCCCACAGTGCTGATTGAGCTAGGAAGTATAGCGACAGCAGTCTACAGGACTTGGAAGTCTGAATGGAGGAGAGAAATACAGACAGTGTTTTCTTTGCTTTGCTTGTTTTTGTTAATTTCACAACCTGAATGTTCAATAGAAACCCTAGTACTAGATTATTATTAGAACTTTTGTAAATATGAACAGGACAGTTTAAAATCACCTTTAATGCTACCACTCCCTTTATTTTGTGTGTTTATTTGTACTATTTAAAACCAGAGATGAAACACCACAGCAACAAGTAGCCAGTGCAGACAGCCATTCCATTTAGATAATTTAGTTTTGTTGAGAAAATGTCAAACTTGCGTGACATCACAGTCTATCAATCTATCACAGTGGATAAAGTGACGTTAGTATGTGTTGGCAATGCGACTAAAAGTGGAAAACACGCACTAGACTTTTCATAGGCTTGATATAGAAGACTTTAAGCGATACGCCACTCAAAATCAGTCTTTTTAGTATTTAGTAGGTATTTTTACCAGTTCTAAATTTGAAATCCTAATTCAACCAAAATGCCTACATTTGCACCAAACACAATGCGTAATATCTGTGTGTCAGGCCTGTGTAGATAACACTCTTACATTTCCTGAAAAAGAAAATGCATTTTTAAATGTGTTCATTTTCATTGGTCTTTATGTGAATGCCAACTATTTCATTAGTATGTAATGAAATAGTAATGACACATTAGGGTGACATTTAGTTACACGGGTGTTAAATTGGAAAGGGGAACCCTGCATGTCATTTGAAGCTCATCCTGTATTTGCCTAAATATTCCATAGCTACCATCAGGTCATTATAAATGGTAATGGCATAATTAGCATTTTGGAATAGGAGGATATGACATCAAGACCATTTAGTAGCTAATCAAATAATGCATTTTTTCAGCCTTTGTTTTGCTGCTGATGAACAGTTCCTGTTGACAGCCGACAGTGGTGTGAAGTTAAAAAGTGAAAACATGTAGAATTTGCCATTGTCACAGCTGACAGGGACGTTTTGAGGCAGAATTTGAATGTCTAGGAGGTATGCTAATATTCTTGAACACTTTTGATGAGTGTCAGACTGATAAATCCCCTTCCCCTTTCTGTCTCTTTGTCTCTGTCTGCTTGTCTCTCTCTCTTTCACACACTCTCACCTCTCCTTTTCTGTCCTTGCTTTCATTTTGGGCCGAGACATTTGAAACCGATGAATCCAATCCTTATTCTCTCGTATGAATTACTGAATATTCATCTGCATATTGTGTTGTCACAAGACATCCATGCTATAGGCAGCCTGAGCAATGAGACGTGGGGTGCAGTCAGTGGAAGACGGACGCGTTACGCCACGTATGTAATGACAGCCAGCAAAGTGCCTTTAGGATGCCAGCTTTCATCATAGTAAATGTTGATGACACTGGCTTGTTGCCGAGCTGACAAACTGTCATGGAGCTGTCAGGCTTGCACAATCACTGACTCTGCACTGCTATGATCACCTTTAAACTGATGAGTGCCAACCTTTTGGGAACGCACTTGTTGTGTGGGCAGCCAGAAGGTTGTGTATATATGTGACAGCTCCTAGACAGTATATTGTAATGCATGAATTTGTACCCAAAATGGCTTTGACCCCATGTCTGCTGTCTGTTAGACTGTTGGAGGCAGTGCAACCTTGATAGTGATTATCATTATCTACACACAGCCTGATTGTGCTATGATTGGTAGTCATGATGTTGAATATATTGTTTAATGTATGGTGCATATAGTTTGGTTGTAGACTGAATTCAGAGGACACTCCACTTCTACTTTCAGACATTAAAGTGAGTATCTCCAAACACAGACTGCCATCTCCCTTGCTGGAAATAGGAGCATTGAGGATTGAATTGTAGATGTATTCATGTAATACGTTTTGGAGATGGTCCATTGACACTGAATTAGATTTTGACTCTGTGGGCTCGTAGGATTTTTGAGACATTCTATTCAAATGAGTTCCAGCTGTGATTCGTAAAATATACCCATATCCCAGTAAAATCGCCATGGGTATCATCATAGTGTTGAATTTTTCTGTTGTTTATGATCAGTGGAGCAGCTCCTGGATTTGTCTCTAGATGACATCCTTCCCTCTTGTTCAGCATAAGGAACTACTACTTCCCACTAATTCAAACACAATTTTAGAACTGTAAATGTATTCAGTTTTAAGGCGGATTTTATGAGCAAATCATCAAGGGGCAACAACTAGCCCATTAAAAGCTGGACAAGCCACACAAAGGTGGGATTTGGATTTTTGCTTTACAATAGAAAAGGTTTCAGTGATTAAGAGGCCCATAAAACAGCAAAGCAGTGGGAGCAAGTTAAAGAATTGATATTGACGCTAGCTAGCCCTGCTAGTGACAGAGGTCGCTAAAGAAGGGATCAAGTGATCTGTACTATCAACTCGCCTACATTCACTGATTATTTCGGCCACTTGGGCCGGCGTAGGCAAGCTGCAAACAAAACACTGACATATTATCACCCTATAAAGTTGATATGGCAGCTGCTTATTTACCCATCTAGCAGATATGAAGCAACATTAGCATTCATTTGGAGTTGTGTTTGAGTCAACCTGATGAATTCACTCGATTTTTAGCTGTGGTTTGTTCTCCACCAAGTTCTGAGGGAAATTGTGGAGGACTGTGTCTGGTGTTTGGTGCTGGGCAGGTAATGTACAGCGGGATTTTAGAGCTTGCTTGCCTTCTGCAAAAATAAACTAATAGTAAGATGGCAGTTACATTGGATCTGCTCAGAATGCTGAGCTGATCAGCATAGGGGGGAGAGGTATCTGTACAAAGGAAAGCAAACAAACACCTGGTTTAAGGTGAGACAGCTCACTTTGTTAACACATGCTAATGTTTATCATATGTTTAGTGCATCAGTTTGTCAGGCTCTATGATCAATGCTGTGCTAATCAGGTATTCCTCTGATTCCTCTTCAGTTTCACTGATTAAATCCTGAATTGACACATGCAGGTGCTAATGGAGAAAACTTTGTGTTCAATTTTTTTTCAGTGGACAGGTTTGTTTATGCCAGGCAGCATGAAATTAGGAAGCAAATATTCAGGGTTAGGGTTATCTCCACTGTGTGATGGCTCCCAGGCCTTTGTGTTCTTACTCTGTGGTTGTGGGCAACCTCATCTCATCAAATATCCAACTCTGAGAGACAGTGCTAAGTGGAAATCACTCTCGCTCAAGGCAAAATCTAAAGAATGAGAAAACTACAGTATGAACTCAAAATTGAGCTCAGCACTTCTAGCCAAAACCTCGCAAATGATGAAAAAAGATGAAAGATCTTAAAGAAGAGACGGATAAAAGAAAACGGATGAGGAAAAACACAGTAAGGACGCAGAGTGAGCACTAAAATGAACATGAGCCCTTGTAATAAGGGTTCTGCTGACATTGAGTGTTCAATAGATTTCACTTGGATCTTGAGCACCTGCAGAGAGGACTTAGTAAAGAGTAAGAAGGCTTTATCAAGGATTTGGGCCAAGCTTTCAATATCTCTGTCCCGACTGTTATGCAAAGTGAAAAGGGACTAAACCAAGGTTTTCATATTTGTTGTTACAGCTTTTTTGCCTCGGTTTTATTTTTAACTCATCCAGTAGCTAATGGAAAAATGACACGCTGCTCCCTAAAACGTTACCACCACCACCACCCCCCCCCCCAGTTTCCCCCACACAAGTTATTTCAGTTGAATCGCCGCACTGTTTTTTGCACTGTGCACAGCAACGCAGGATAACAGCATAGCTAGCTATGAATTTTTACAGTCTTGTCTCAAAATGACCTTACTACAAATTGAGAAGAGTGATGAGAATGCAATGCAGAGCGGCAAAAATCAGTTTGCATTCATTTCGCTGCTCCGACACCATGCATAGCAAAGTCAGTTGAACTACAGGTGAAAGTACTTTGAACCATCAATGAACTCTCTCAATAAAGAAAGCTTTCACGATCAGTCAAGGAAGAAGAATGAGGTGAATTCAGCATGAATTCCTGACGATGTGTGTATATTGTCCAGTTTTTAACTGATACATTTACAGTTTCCCTTTCAAGGGCAATTACAATGGATTACATCCTGTATATATTACTGCTGGTCTGCCTGCTTTACAACAAGTTTCAAAAGCATACATTTTCAAGTCATTCCTTCATTTCATACAGCATCAATTAGCTTCAGTTCTTTTCTTCTTGGTAAGAAAATGGGAGTGGGAATTTTGATGTGGTGTGGTAAGTAATCAATATGAATCACCAACTTTATGAAGTTTGGGTTGATATAGGTTTTGGCTTAAAATTTGGATGAAGCTGCCAGTCTGCTTTATGAGCTGTATCGTCTTGGTCACACAGATCTCAGCTGGTAGATGGTTTCTGTGATCACCCTGCTTGGGTCGCAGTTCCAGGGCCAACAGTAATGGCCTTCGCCAACAGTAATAGTCTAACAGCAGACCATGATGCGTTAAGTGTACCCAACTGAAAACTCGTCAAGGACAATTGTATAGTGAGAATTCAAGTGGGAGTCTTCCATATCTCAGCATGCTGTTGGGGAAGAGGAGAAAATCACAAATGGCTTGGTCAAGGATTTGATACATGATGGGTCATGCCTGTCAGGGGTTGCTACATGGGATGTTTCTGTCCACAGCCAGCTCCCACTTGGCTTCAGGCTACTTTCTGTTGTATTCCCATTCTCTTGCTGGACTTAAGCCTCTGCTCACTAACCTCACCCTGAAATAGCTTCAGGATTATAAATCAAGTCCTGCTCTAGTAATTGGGTATACCATTGAGGATTCTGTGGTAAAGATTCAGTGGGCTCTATTGCTTCTTCTGTTCTCCATTTCCTCCTTGTCTGCATCTCAATTACCTGCTTCTACAGTATTCTCTCTCTACTGTATATGGCAGCATCATCCTCATATCCGGAAGGGTCCGGAAGTTGTACCTTAGCTTGTTCCTGTCCTCATAGAGGGTCAGAGAGTGACGCTACACAGGCACTCTGTTGGCACTCTCAGTGCGTTGTGGATGCGGTTCATGGAGCAGGCTGGTGGATGTGCATGTGCAGAAAGATTATATTTATTCCAAATATACTAAGTAATCAGGGTAGTCCGAATTAATTATAAAATCTAAACCACCCTTTTAAAACAGAATTAAATATCTTTCAGATTATGAGGTATTCGCACTCTGTTTGGGCTCTCAATCAGATTATTAGCAGAACCAGGCTATGTCAAATTATTGGCAAAGATTATCATCCTGAATTGATGTTCTTTGATATTTATGCCTTTGGATCCATATGTTCTCCATTTTTTGCACTATATCCTTCACCCTAGTCAGTGGCAGGTCTTCAGATAAAATGCCACTTTTGGTAATATATTGCAGCCAAATCTTGCTCCATAGAATCATCACAGTAGATGCTTCATACGCTTGCCAGGTGGCTAACATTCTGCAACCTGAGAAAAATGTTTACTGAACCTGAAGAGATTACCATTTTTCCCTTCACAGCCCTAAAAACCTGAGAATTATTTGCAGAGCTGCCATTATTGTCCTATTTTTCTATGGAATGTTTCATAAATCTCTGCCACAAGTTTTATGATGAGTAGTCGTTGCTGGCAGTCTCCATACCATGTCTCTCTTGGCTAGTGGTTCCCGGGCACAACCTCTGCTGCCATCAGTAATCTTACAGTCACTTGATTCATTTATTGTCTTCTTGAAATACTTAAAAGGTTCCCCGGTCTGGCTCTTTCTCAGTTTCTCTTGTTACAACACCTAAAGTGTTGTGTTGCTTGCAGTTGTGCATTTCATTCTCAATTGTAAAATTTTGAGGCATCTAACACTTACTTGTCCATTACCATGTTAACCTTAGATCTATTGGCTCTTTGTGACCAGTGTGCTCATCCCTTTTATCCCCTCCCCACTATTCCCTCAGGTGTTTGTTGTCAGTATGGGTTTCCTTTTCTAAGAAAATGTTGCTTGGGCTGACAACCCACTGCCCTAGCTGCCCTTTTCCCATCTCTCAAGTGGTTGGCACTACTGTAGTATGTCAAAAAGGACATAATTCATACATCATTGTACTGTATTGACAATTTAAAAATTCTTACGACCCAAACTTGTCCTCACAGATTTCCTCCTCCTGGCACTGCAATATTTAATATGCCTATGCGGTAAATGTTCTCGATAAAGCAGTTTTATGAATACACTAAAATATTCTCAATCTGGTTCAAATTTATCCTAACATAGACACACTTAACATGATGAAATCCTAATGCACTGTCGGTCTTTTAGTAGATAGAATGCCCACTATACTCTCAAGGGGCAAGTATATATTTATCATTTACTGACTTGGAAAAACACATAATTATATATATTAGCACTCTACAATCAAAGGGAAAGTGAAAAGAACATTTTTATATTTTTATCATTTCATTGACTCTGTAGGGTACTTCAAAGCAAGCAAAAGGGAGGGGAAAAATCTAGCAATAAACTGGCAGGAGTCAGTCCTTGGCCAATGGGGGCTACACATGGTTCCAGGGAGACTTAACCACTGGATTTAGCTGGGAACACAACATGTCCAACACTGGCACTGACTGGGGCTAGCCACTCCAGAACATTATACTAAACCTTTTTCCAAGTCCTTCAAACAGTAGCAGTTCCCTCCAAACATCCAACTATTGTCCAAATGATTTAGAAATAGGATCTGGCAATCAAATCTGATCTACAGCATTTTATTGGCTACAGAGTCAAAGCTAAGGTCCAGCAAGTAGAGCTACTCCTCTCTATATTTAAAGAACTGGTGCCATTTCATAAGGTCCTGTGTTCTGCACTCATCCATGTCATGGACAGACGTTAAGGAGTGTGTTCTAAGCTGCTAAAACTGTTCATCTGGAGCACTGACAGTTATTCAAAGCAGAAAATTCCTACACTAATTAAAATCAGTGCAAGGCACTTCATTGGCATTGACTGTCTTCGCACTTCTGTTCCTCTGTCTCAACTGTCGCCCTCTTTCTTTCTCTCCTTACCCTCTTCATATGTGAATGTGGGGTTATATGGTATGACAAGACATGCACAATCCTGCGATAAATTACCCACTATAAATAATGAGCCTATGCTGATTTTTAAGAGTTAATTAATTTCCTGTGGGCATGGCTGTGTCTCGCCTGATTAATGATGGTAATGCCATTGGCATGCTGAGTTGGGTCCCCTGTCACTGGATATAAATCAGTAGTGCACTGTAAGGCGTCATGCCCCAGCTGTGTCCAACATGTTCACTTTAACTGGCTTCCTGACCTACAACGCAATAAGGGGGTGACTGTGAATGTACATGATCATAAGTCAAGTACTTCGTTTCTCATGAGACAGTGACACAGGGAAACAAATGACAAATGTGCATGGTGGATCCCAACTCAGATGGTTGGATATTTACCTTATTTTGTTCACTCACATTCCACTGTGGTGATGTTTGTGGTATAGCAAGTAAAACACAAAACACAGATTTTCCGGAGAGTCCGTTTTCAAATTGTCATTTCTAAGGATTATTCTTTATAGTTTGAAAATCAATTCTCACTCAACTAAGCTCAACTAATGTCAACTAGCTACAAGACATGGATCACTATGTAATCAGGAAGAGGACCAGAGCCAAATTATCAGTCTGCTAATGTTAGCCGTGTCAATTCCTTGTAGACTACTAATGCCAGTATTTCACCTTCTGAGCCCTCTAACCACCAAGCAGATAGCCTGTTACAAAGAACACAAAAAACTGGGACTAGACCACACTATAAGTATTAGGTCATGTCCTTTGGGTTTGTGTGGAGCCTTAAGGGAAAAGTCCTGCACTGTTTCACAGAAATTAATTCTGAGTCAGACATTACCAGCCCAGTATCCCTATTTATAATGATAAACATAAACAATACTGATAGAGTTTGTGGTGGTTGGTACAATTTTACACAAAAAGTCACCTGACCTGATGACTGTGGATCTTCATGTTCTAACATGGTATCTTTGAGAATTAAGGACATTTCACACAAACTTTATCAATAACCTACTTCAAGCTGCACATCACCTCTCAATCCAACTGAAGATTGTGCAGATGTTTCAGACTAGGCAATTTTATTTTACACACAAAAGGACCAAAGACAAAAATGATGGTCCAACTACTGATTATGTAGTTAAAAAGTGTAGCTAAATTAGGGAAACTGTAAGACCATGATAAGGGCAGAGCTGTGTAAAGATGAAAAAACATCAGTTGTGAGAACATCAAAAAGGCAGTTGGCAAAGACACAGTGTGGAATCACAACTTTTTACACTGAGAGATATTGATGAAAGTACGTCTTCCAAACATGATAAAGAACTCAAAGACGTTATCAGGTGCATGCCCATGGAGGCAGAACATGTTCTTAATGTTCCATACAGATATCCACTTACTGTCACAAAGCAGAGTGCCTACTGGGGTGGATGAATCCTTTTTAGTATATTCTTCAGTATATTCATCATACAACAAGCTTAATTTGAAATTGCAGGGACAGCTCAATGTTTTTAGACATATTCCAGACTCCAAAATTCACTGAGACTCTAGCTTGCGTGATTTAGAATGCATCAACCCTGCCTATTTTTTTTTCTATTTTAAAATTACTCATCCTACAACGCAACGAAAAACAAGAACTCACTGGAAAAGGACAGTAGAAAACGAACCAAACAGAGCTGTGGTGGAGCCGTGATGATGCTGAGCCACGTGCGGTATAAAATTGAGCCCAATTCATCTTAGAGGACTGATTTGCTAAATTTGACCAGTGATGGCACCTTAAAGTCAAAATATAGACATGTGAAATTACTTTTTTTTAAGCCATGCTGCTAGCATGGCTCTAGGGATGGCAATGTCGGTCTGTCTGTTGGTTTGCACATTCACGGTTTTGAGTAAAATGTCTCAACAAGCATTGAATGGATTGTCATGAAATTTGATTCAGACAATCATGATCATCAGGATGACATTTAATGACTATGAAACCCTAACTTTTCATTTTGAGCCATCATCTGGTCAAAATTTATCTTTAGTTTTTAACTTAACACCTGAAAAACCAATTACACTGTCATGTCTCTCATTTGTGCTAATTAGCAATTAGCAAATATCAGCTAACATGCTAAACTAAGATGGTAAACATGGCAAACATTACACCTGCTTAGCATGCTGGCCTTACCATTTAGCTAGAGGCACTGCTACGGTGGCTGTAGACTCCTAGTTTTGTTGAATAGAAAAAAAACAGGATATTCTCAGGTTCTCAACTGAAGATCAAGTACTGCAATGAGCGACAGCAGCTTTTTTCTTTAATACTTGTTTCCTTCAAATGTTAAACAATTATAATTTGTGATATACAATGAAACATCTAAAACCCTCAAAGCATGACTTAACAGAGCTAATTAACGATGTAATTTTATAAAGACTTAAACACTGAAACTGGCAATAAATAAAATGCTGCTAATATTCCATTACACTTCCAAAATAGATTAATCCATAGCAAATAATCCAAATGTAGATGGTTTCCAACCATCCCTAATATCCTCAACACTCTGTCCACCTCCTTGTGAAATGAATAAAAACTCTAAAGACCTTAATCCCACCTAATTCCTCTCTTTTGTTTTTCCCTCCTTTCTAGATAAATAAATAAGTGGGGAATCAGAGTCAACTTGGCATGGTATACTTTATTAGCGTAAGAGGCTTATCGTCAGCATATGAACCCAGTTCCAATATCACTCAGTACTGTATAAGCTTCCAGCTCTGGATAGTGTAGACACTGACAATGAAAATGAAAAGTAAAAGAAGATTAGGAAAAGCTGCAGAGGACCATGGAGACTTCAGCGGCATGGTTGATAGAAAGTGACAGAAACATCATGAAAAGTTCATGCAACAAGTAGAGCGAAATAAGGTCCACTTGACAGTCTATGCTACTATGAATATTCACACACACATCTGTTCTGGGGGAGGAACTGGGAAAATATCTATCACATATTAATTGCAGGCAATGAATCAAGGATTATTCTAGTCCCATACCAACCCGTTCATCACTGCTGATAGTAAATAATTGGTATTGTAAGGAAAGATTAATTCATGTCTATTCATCTACCTCTCTTTTGGAAAGTCATGCTTCACAATCTTATGGTCATTTGAAGTTAACTCCTCTTTTGTAGCTTCAACCCATCTTTGCCCTATGATCGCTGCTGCAATCAGCCACTCATCACTTCTTGTATCGATCATAATTCATCATGTCCCTTATGCCAATATACATCCAAATATCTCAGTTACTTTCCACTTTTCTCGCTTCCATTTTAATTGTTATGGGGCAGTTGGTAACAGTACAGCCATATTCCAGTGGCAAGTTTCAGAGGGTACCTCATTTAGTTTGATGGTACTTGAAACAAACTGTATGTTATCATAGTGACTTGAATAGAAAAATAGTCTAAAAGTCCACAGCAACAATGGCAGCCCTGTGAGGCTCTACTTTTAGCCTACTAGAAAGCAAACTTGGTTGATGGATGAAAGATGGATGGAAAATATATCTACTGTACTCTTACAACAGACCTTTACCATGAGTGGGGCAAAACATGTATCATTTTGCCTGGGTGGGAGCCAGAAGAAAGGCCAGAATCAAAAGGGTCTATACTCAGAATGACTCACAGTGGTCATTCCAGGACATCTGCAGCTTGTCAGGTTAGCTCCACTTTTTGAAACTCAATCTTAGCTGTACTTTGGTAGCCTGAGGTGTACTCCACCGCCTTCAGCTGCACTCAGCTGAATGCTAGCATGTACCTAGCATGTGAGGTTAATTAGCTAATGTTTAGAATGTTAACACTAGCATGTTAGTGTGCTATTTTAGCATTAATTTAAGAGCACAGCTAAAGTTGATGGGGATTTAGTCATTAGTTTTAGTTGAGTCTTGTTTAACTAAAGTCTAGAATAATAAGAGGATTGAGATATAAGAGGCTTTAGTTACACAAACAACACTTGTTATAAGGATACAATTATTGGTGGTTTTGGTCTTTTCATGGAATATGTTGATAATAAGAAAAATCCAAACTAATCATAGGCCTTATGCAGTAGGTTAAGTGTTAGGCAAGTGAACATGTTGACCAGTTGGTGATACAAGATAAAAAATGTTACCAAATCATTAGAATTACTCTTTTGGATACAATGAATTTTGAACCAAATCCATGGCAATGAATTTAATTGTTGGACTGACCAATCAACCAACAGTCCTTGCCATCGCTGGAGCTACACCAATTTTTTAATACATAGTTTTGACACTAGAACGTGTTTCTTATGTCGTCTTGGCGATTTTTAAATATCACTGTTTAATTTGTGTGAAGCATACATTTCCCGTTCCACTCACCCACCTTACTACACACAGTGTACATTTCAGGTTAACAATTTTCGACAGGTTATACTTCGACCCATGCACACCACCAGGGCAGTGACATGGACAGGCACATGAGACAGAACATTTTGACAGCTTGCTCCATTTCCCAGAAAGGAGAAAAGTGCATGTCTTTATGATAATTAAGCACTTAAAAAGCCTTGCTGACGCAGACAGACAGCCTGCCTGCAGACTGCATTGGGCAGACATTTCACATAAAATGTGCTGACTTACAACGACACTTTCACCTGAAGAACTGAGCAGGAGACTGGTCTCAGAGTGGAGTTGTATGAAAGCAATTCAACATTGATTGGAGACGAATGAAAGAGATTCTCAAATGGGTAGCTTTAGAAACCATTAAGATATTCTCTACAGGTTCTTAGAAATGTATGTGTGTAAATGTTGATTGTGAGTTGTGCATACCAAGCAAATTGAGTATGTGCAGCAGAGGTGAAGTGCCATTGTGAAATGTCCATATGCATCAAGGTGGGAACAATAGGTAGTGACAATTCCAAATCACAAGGACACACCTCCCTCATTTCACCCGTCCCTCACTCAATTCAAAAAGCATTTCTCAAAAGGAGAGAGACTGAAACACTCAATGAACAGTATTTCATTGATGCTACAAGGTGTCAACCTGCTTCCAACATGAAACAAAATGAAAGAAAAGAAAGATCATCTTGTGCAGGTGTGTGTGCCTGTTTTCTAAAGACAAAAAGGCAGAGAAAGAAAAAAAGATACATGGAAAAGGAGTGGCTGAGAATAACTGTCCAACAACAGGGATTCACAATAGGAAATGTCATAATGGTGTCAATTCTTTGTCTGGCTTCCAATGTTTCTATCATCCTACTTTGGCCTGCTACTGCAGCATGATATCAATTATTTTCTTTGGCCAACAGTCTCCTGGAGAGGTCTCCGGCAGACGGCAGGCCCCACCAGCCAAGGTAGCTAAGTGGTCTGGCACAGACGTGAAAACAATACAGAGACATTGTATGCAGTCCCTTTAGAAAGGAAGGGTATAGGCTGCATCTTAGACAGGCCTAGTTCTGAAAACAATGTCATACTTGGGATTAAGCATGATGTATGCGTTTGTCAGATACCTATAACAACTCGTCTTCAATATGCATGTATTTTAAAGCACAATACAAGGATGATTTTGAAAGGTTTTGTGTCGTGTTATAACATTGTTTCCAATTATTTTTCTCGTGGCAACATAATCAGAAGAACATGTTTTAAAATGACTATACTGTGCCTTTACACTGTAGCACAGCACACCACAGGATACCAAACTCCAGTGTGTTTTTATGTACAAGTAAATTCAAACACAGCCAAAAGATATTAAAGGAGACATTAATAACCCTTCATGTTCTCTGACTTAACACTGTGTTATTCATGTAGTGATCACATCAAAAATGTTACCCTGGTGTGCTCTCCTGCTGATTTCCTCATTGCACAAAATCACATTTGATGGCTTAATATCTTGGGGGAAATCTTTTATGTAACAGCATCCATTTAGGACGTCCAAACAATCTGCCATTGAACAGTATACACATAGATGCAAACTCATTAGGGGTGAAAAAGGTGACAAAGATGCCAACCCCCTAGGGGGGTCCGGGAGTATGCCCCCCCAGGATGTATGCTCACAAACGTTAGACTCCATGTAAATAATGTTTTACTCTTTTTTTTTTGACAACTCAAAAGGCATGGTTCTCATTTCATTCAATTTAGCTTTCTTTGTTTGAAAATCGGTTTTCTTACACCTACACAAACAAACCTGATGTATCAGTCAGGCAACTGCACTCATAGTAGATCACTATCACCACTCATCTAACCTACACCACATACTAACCTGTCAGTCTGTGTTAGTTCTCCGAATTCAACCCTATGTGTTCTTTCCTGAGCACCACCAGCACCTCCCACAGAGCAGCCTGCAGAGTCTGAGATGTAATCTCCTCTGCTTTCCCTTCCATAGTTGTCCCCCATTGTGCCACGGCCCTGTGTTTTTGAAGCTAAGGTAAACCTGCCTCCATGTGGTTTCTCCATCACTGATTGTGATCAGAGGTCTGTAAGTGGATTTCTATCTCACCTGGATTCACTTGACTGGTACATTGATTCATATCTGAGCCAAAGCAGTTTCAGATGAGGAGACGTAGGCGTACGTGATGGATGGGTGAATGAAACACTGTATGTGCCCATGTGAGTGTTTTTGCATGTGTATTTATTCATGTGTGTCCAATGAAGCATAATGATTCAATGTGATGAAATGGGTTGATTTGCTTGCTTGGCCTAAGACTTATTATTACGTGAAACGACAATTTGACACGTGTGTGTGTACCTTTCCATTTCTGTTTAAGCTAAGAATTATTTTCTCATACAAAAAAATACACTGGTGTCTGCTAACTTTAAACCTCTGTTCCATTTCCTGCAACAATAGTTGATGACATACAGTAATTGTTATATGTACCATTTCAAAAAGAAAATGCTTTAAGCACACATTACAGATGTACACAGGCAGTGGTTTGGCTAAATGAGTACTGCTTGACTTAATGTCATGCAAAAGGAGCGGGTGATCTTCTATCCCAGCATTTATTATTACATATAGCAATATAACCATAAAGCAGTCCTGCTCATTGATCTGCAACATTGCCCACAATGGTCCAATACAACCAGAAATGTTATAGAGATAGGTAAAAGGCATGGCAAAATCTGTTGTTGCTCTTCATGGTCAGACCACATCTCATAAGCAGGCCTCCGCTGCTCTGCGACTGTATCACGTGACCATGACAGACGGCCTCTGTCAGATGTCATTAGCCATCAACTCTGTTTCTTTTAGACAGCAGACAGTGTTAAGACGCACACACTGCAAGGGAAGAGACACAGACACCAGAAGCCCAGAGCACAAAGAATGAATGCATGTATAAATACTCACACATGCAGCTGTTTTCATGCCAAGAACCAGGGGCCGGTCTCACACAGAAGGATCAGTAAGCTGAATGACTGCACAGAGTAAAACCTGAAACCTTTTTTTTTAACATCAGTCCAACATCCTGATTTGAGGGGAGTCAGGCTTTTACTAAGAAAGGTTTTACAGGTAACTGCTTTGTGTGACAAGCCCCAGGTGTCCGTAGACATAAAACACAGTCTTAACCCAGCCAATGACACATATTAATTTTTCCATCTGTATGATAAATGCTTCCAAGGCACGCCTTCGGAAATATAGCTCAAGGTAAGATAAATGTGTGTCTGCAAGTATTTCTTGCTGCGACGAAAAGTAACTTCGGACAGAGTTAGCAACTTCTTTAATTGGTTATAGCATTTGCAGACTTCTGAGTATGAGTAATGCTGATTTTAAAATGTATGTAAATACATTGTGCTCAAACATTTTGTCAAGTGCCAAGCAGTCAACTTAAGCGGATGTTGACCACTTAGATTATCCTCCCTTTGGCTCCAGTGATTTTTTGGCTGTGTCCCTCTCCTTCTGCTCAGCACTCCGTGTTGCCGCCTCCAAGATCCCTCCACATTGAAAAGTAAACATTTTCAGTCAGTTGATATCTTAAAAGGAGTACATATAAGTTCCCCAACACCATGTTTCCCCTGAAACATTTTTGCCTGAATAAATCTGAACCTTTGACACTGATGGATGCCGTGCCACCGACATCAACTGATCAGTCCCTGGATTATCAAACAAACCTAGCTGTTTTTAAGACCAAACAAGCTTAAAAACAGATTGATTCAGTTCAAAATATTAAGTACTCTTTAATCCAAGCTGGAGATACACACAAGAATGTACACAGGGTTAAACTGCCTCGATATGGCAGGCTGTAGGTAATGAATGTTTATGTCAAGTCAGATCCACAAACAGTTGGGAATTCAATTCAAAGTAATATGTATGCTTCTATCAGATATCCAGAGCTCTACAGTACATTTGGAGTTGCAGAAGGTTTCCTGATGTAAAGCTATCTGCATTCAAATAAACACCAGATTTACAGTAAGGGATATTCAAGTTGTGATGGTTTTCAGGCCCAACACTAACCCAAGTCCCAAACAAATCTCTCAAAAACATCTCTACAATTAAGGAATCATAATGTTAATGTGCCAAGTTATTGCAGAATCATCATAGGCATTGCTAGGCTGCACAGAGCGGGCTGGAAAAAAAGGATTAAATATGCATTAGCTTTAATAGATGCTCAGTGTTTTCAGATGCTCCACATGATGAAGGTCTCAGTCATTAGATAATCTGTCTTTTGAGCAATGGTTTTTAGATTCAAATTAGACTGCCAAAATTCCTCACATGGCAGATAACATAAGGCCACTCCACCTTAGTGACAGGTGCTACATCCACTGCATTAGCTGGACAGACATACTCCCACTGTCTCCTTAATAAAAAATAAATGAATAACAACGTGTGAATGTGTATGTGTGTTTGTGTGTGTCTGAGAAAGAGAATGAAAGAGAAATAAATATACTAAAACCATGACATAGTAAATAGTTCATGGCCCAATTCTATGATGGGAAGGACGAAGAAGCCACGGTTTTAAATAAACCTTAGCACAGGCAAAGGCATAGCCAAAATCCTATGACTGGGTACAGCTTAAAGGGTCAGTTCACCTAAATCACAAAAACATATATTTATTTGCTCAGTGGTATCGAGCCATGCAGATAGTTTTGGTTTTATGTGGAGAAATTTTGAGATATCTGCCACTGAAACTTGAGCTGCCACCAAAAAAAATTGAGGTGAATGGAATTAATTTGTGCTGCTGAAAGCATATTTTGAAAAACTAACAAAAACAGTCTCTTCAGACGACGATAACTGACAGACCCAAATGTCAATGGTTTTCATTACTTTTATTTGATTCTATTTCTTTGGTGGCTCCAGTGAAAACTGTCTCCTTTTTTATTTCAATGTTTGAGCAGAGCAAACAAAATGTAATTCCCCTCCACTGCAGTTGGGTTGTGACATAAATCTCTGAAAATGAATCTCAATAACTGGGCAAATAAAACTGAATACCTTCATGACTAAATACCACTAAGGGTAAGTGAGAAACAATGTTTTTTGGGATTCTTTATGCATGGTTATCTCAATCTGTGAAAGATCCACGTAACTCTACACAGTCTTTTAAAGCACTCTCTGTTTCTTCATAGGAATCAATGTGAAACTCATAAAATGAGCTGTATGGCTTTGTATAATCTGAGAGGCAACTGTGGTAAACAAAGTTCCATTCTCATTTGATTCTTTGTCTTTTTCTGCTTCTCCTGATAATCTTAGTGTGGCGTCAGTCAGAAGTGCTGACTTTCCGTTTCCCTTTATCCATGTAAGGCAAAGCAAGATAAGTTTATTTGTATAGCATCATTCAACAACAAGGCAGACAAAGACACACATAAACTGAATTTTAAAAAGGGCAAAACAAAATAAAATAAAAATAAGCTAAAATAAAATAAGACTCAAGTAGTAGAATAAAAATGAAAGTGCAAGATATGAATAAATAGTCCCCAATTTAACTTAATACAATGCAGCGGCAAACACAACACTTTTGGAAAGTCGGAGCAGATCTCCAGCAGCATTCTGAATCAGTTGCAGCTGTCCGAACGACTTGTAAAGACAGCGTTATACTACTCGAGCCTACTGAAGATAAACACATGGAAAAGTTTTTCTAAATCCTGCAGAGACATAAGTCCTGTAATTCTTGATATATTTTAAGGTGCTAATAGGCTGATTTTGTAATTGTCTTAATGTGGATGTTAAAAGTCCATGACTATACCATAATATCTAGATTGGTTTGTGGTATAAATGTTAGCGTTTGGATGTGAGCGCCGACTTTTTATTTTTCTTCCAATCATTGATTTGTTGAATGCACTTTCTCAGTACTCTCATGGGACCATAGTCACCTGGTGATATCGTTATATAAATCTGTGTGTCGTCTGCATAATCATGGTTAGATATTTTGTTATTTTCCAGAATCTGTGATAGTGGGAGCATGTAGATGTTAAACAGAAGAAGCCTGGGAATGGAGCCTTGGGGAACTCCACATCATCTTTGTACAGATGTGTAATTACTGATCTATGATACCAAGACTTAAACTTTTCAACTGTCTGTGTGTACGTGACCTTAACAAGAGCAGTCTCTGTGATGTGGTCGAAATCCTTATTGGAAAACACCAAAGCCATTGTTTAGGGCCAAGAGGGTGTTGATTTGGGCCTGTAGTTGTTCATTAGTGAGTGCTTAAAAACATGCTGATTAACAGGGCTAAATAACAGTTTTAAAATCATGTGGCCATGGCTTTTTCATTTGGTTTAGTCATTTAAAAAGTTATCCAGAATTGGTTTTCAACCTGCAATTATTAAGAAAAGAAAGGCCTTGAAGGATTCCTTTAGAAATCTTGAGTTAAATTAACACATTATAGGCAGAAAAAGCTCCTCTGGGAGACATTTACATCTCAGGGGGTCAAAAAGACACACACACACACACACACACACTTTTTGTGGTCTTTGTTGGATATCATCAATCATGTTTCTGAAAATGTGGATTGTTATGGAACAAAGTCTTAGGCTCCCAAAGGCCTCACAAATATGAAAAAAACTAAGAGTGTAACAAATGCTCCTTGTCACAGCTTGGATGAGGTCACCACTCCAGACCACTAAATTATGCAGCAGCCCCTGAGCAATGTAGAGTGTGAAAGAAAAGCTGTTACATACACAAAACCTGCCATTAGAAATGTAGATATAGGAGCTTGGCAGTCACTGGTAGTTAAAGCAGTCTCAAATTTAGGTAGAATAGAGGCTAATAATACAGATACCTATGTGAATATAAGGGGGGGAGTACATACAGGTATATGTAATTAGGAATACCTTAGGTAGAAATAATAGCCAAATTACACAACTTACCTCAAAGGCAAATGATCATGTAAAAACCGTTTTCACAGGACTGTGTTTTGGATTGTACAGCCACACTAAAAGTCACCACTGGCCAGATTTATCCATCATATGTCTGAAATCACCCTGCTGTTAATTCATTTAGTACTCTTTATATAATAGACACTCACTTTTCTCCACAGTGAGCAGTAAATGGAGACTTCAGACGTTTATGAATCATCATCATTTTGCGTCATCCCTGACAGGTGAAGTGTTACGTTTGGAATCTGTAAAATGTCATGTATTGCATTGTGGGAATGTTAGGAGAAAGCAGGGTACATACCATGGACACAACTTGTTTTGTTCCGTAATGTGAATTTGTGCATACATTTCACACTTAAAATTCAGACATAGATAAAATGGCAGACACTATAGGGAGTGATATCATACACAGCAAGTACAACTGTGATGCAAGTCAAATCGATGCCTCAGCAATCACTAATAAAAGCAGGTTTGATGGAACTGACTATTGACTTTGGATGTTGTGCTTTTCAGTCCTATAAAACGACAATAGATTGGTTATATTGTCATGGTTTTACAGTTTAATGTTTTGATCAAATGCATAAAATATGTCAAAACGGTCCCTGAGTTTCACAAACTAAATAAATGCAGACACATTTATTTACATTTTGTGTGTAAAATGTCTTCCATTCAATACATTATGTGCTGTTCTGGACTAATTTATGAGCCAAGAGATAAAGCATAAATAGAGGTCACAGGTGCTACAGGCAAAGTTGTTCAACATGAAAAGACACTAAATATCAGACTATACCAGACAGTGAGTCAGAGTTTCACCATTAGACTTTATTATAGCATCTCCTGTGGGCATACCTGTTCCACTGTGTGTTGCTGTAAAACAAGGGGCCACAATGTATGTGCCAAAATGGAAAAAAGGACTAATACAGGACCAATGTGTTGTGTGCATTACATTAAAAATAAAATTTGCTTGCAAAGCAGTGCAACAGTATTCAATGCATGACGGCAACCATCTAGAGACTACATCTTTTGGCTTTTTCACGCTGGCTGCAACGATCAGCTGTGGTTCCCACTTGAGTAAAGCCCATTGCAGTACACACATACACATAGTACATATATAACCTGCTTGACCCTCACCATTTTGTCTTAGATTAACTCAAAAGGCCACTTTGAAGGTATAACATCTATCAATAGAAATGATGTAACCCCAAATCAGCTCTAAATGCCATGTGCCTCAAGCTGATACTAGTGTAGTCATGGCAACAAAACTCACTTAAAAGTAGTAGACTTGCAACATTCGTGGTGTGCCGACTGAGAATAAAACAACAAGGTCTGTTTTATCATACGGACCATGAGGCAGATAAGAAGCAATTACACGCACACCATGCTAAACAAACAAAGACTGTAGCCTTGTGTTTCCCTGCAAAAATGTGGAACAGAAATGAGAGCAACATAAAGTCTTTAAATTGACTAAATCCTCACAATAGGGCATCTCTTTAATTTTACCACTTCTATTAATGGTTATTCAAAACTGGCATGCACATGTGTTCAATGTCAATTACATAATGTAAGACATATTGTACTCTAGGTTTTAATGTAATCAATGCCTTGTAAACCTTGGAAATGGCAGGAGCACAACTTAATTTCAGCCACTGAATAAATGTGAAGTATACAAATATAAAATGTGATTTATGATCAACCAAGAGGAAGTGCATACAATATCTAGTCATGACCTTGCAAATTGAAACTTCTATCTACAGTGTATCGCCATCTATCTATCCATCTACAGGAAGCAGGTACTCCGCTGGATGGAAAATCATTAAGCAGACAGCAACACACGGCTCACCAGCCACTTTGATGGTTTATTTTTAAATGAGAGTCAACATGAGTGAGAAATTAGCTTAACAAGTCAAAGACATGAACATAAACAGACTTGTGATTTAAATAAGAACTAAAGAATGTCAATTCTTATGAAAGAAAATGAATGAAAGCCCCTCCGGCATTCTCAGTCCTGTCACATCTTGAAAGTGTTTTTCTGACTACAATGTCTTCCTTTGCAAAATCAGCAAACGTACAACTGTCAGAAGTAAACATTCAAAATTTGTCGATACAGTACTCCTGACTATGCATCCTAAGACATTTCCAGTCCATTTTCACAAGCTTGTTTGACTTGAAAGGGTTAATTGTTTGCAAGCCAAACAAACTGCCACGAAATGTCATGATCGTGACATGATTGAGGAACTTTCACCTCCGCGTCTGGAGAATATGGACATTTACGAGTGGCTTCTAATGGGTGATTCTGCCTCAGTG
This sequence comes from Enoplosus armatus, assembly GCF_043641665.1. NCBI lineage: Eukaryota > Metazoa > Chordata > Actinopteri > Centrarchiformes > Enoplosidae > Enoplosus > Enoplosus armatus. Next base: position 8,748,772 of record NC_092197.1, on the reverse strand, counting down.
ACAGCTTGTTACAGTAGCCTATCCAATACTCATGGGGAGAGTCCATAAAACCACACAACACATCATTAGGAATCTGTCTGACCTTAGCAGGGATATGGCCTCACAATTAATCAAATGGCTTCTGCCAGTCAAACAGGCTGAGTGCCATACCAGCAATGTAACCATGAACCAGCCATTTTGAATGGCATACAGAGCGAAAATTAGACAGGGAGTACAAAGGTGTGCACTGTATGTCGATTAAAAACCTTGAAATGCAGTTCAAGATTCAGTTAATAGAATTGACTGCAAAGGTTTGATGAGAAGACACTAATGATATGCTGTATTGCTGTATTGCTAAGTATATAACTGGATGGATATAACTTGGATCTAATCAGTCTCTCAGACTGTCTTGCAATAATTTCTGTTGACCTTTAAAGAATGCTTCAGATTCACTGTTTCTCTCTTCTATCATTACACTTGTGAATGCGTGTGGTATCTCAATGTTAGCTCAGTATAACTGAAAATGGCTTAAAACAAGAGAAAAGTAAGCTCTCTGCTTCCTTGTTAAGTCTGGGAGGCATCACTGCAGTGAAAAAAAATCAATACACTAAAAATATGTTTGTTTTGATCCCTGTATATTAGATGTTGACTTTCTTAAGCCATGTAACCTTTAACAGTCACTGGATCAATAGGTTGGAAACTAAGAAGCCTGTTCAAATCTACTGACAAATAGCATTAAGTAGTCAAAGGAAGCAACGTTGTTTTTTTTGTTTTTTTGTTTTTTTTTTTTTAATGGAGACACCAGAAAATGCAGCACTCAAGTTGCAGTTTGCATTGGGAGAGAAAAACATTGGTTCAAACTCAATTAGGTTAAGGAGAAGAGAGCCAGTCTGCAAGCAGCTATCATCCATTAGGAGACTGTAATAATGACATATAAATGCAATTAATATGACTGATGAGTGGCAACATCCTGACAATCATTTGCCTACTTCATCATAATAGTCAGACTGGAAAATCCCATTAGATCAGGGGATGTAACAGTGAAAGAGCTAAGGAATAAATCCCTCATTGGGTTGTCGGAGGGTTTATTAATGTTGAATCATCTGTCTTTGACAGTATCAAAAAAGGCAAAAGTGTAGATACAAATACCAAATACAAGAGAACATAACATGTGACATAAATAATCTTTACTTTAGATCTATAGTAGTTCACCAGACCATCATTAGTCTCCACACTTAAGAGAAAGGTCTGGTTCAACCCATAGTCATCCTGGGACAGGGAGAAAATGCTCTGGCTGGTTTGTATTTCTTTAAACCAATCACAATAGTCTAGGCGCTAAGCCCAGGATGCAGCGACGGTGCCCTTGCAAAACGTTAACACGCAGATAGCGGAAGGGGAGGAGAATTCCGACTGAAATAGTCAGCCAATGGCAGACTTATCCCAGCAGCCTACATCCGGTGGGTCAGACTCACCATCATTGACCTGATGTTGATGTTAAAAGCGGTGTGTAATACTAAATAAAACTAGGACCTTTATCTTTTACCATGTATATTCATAGAAATAGTAGGCTCAATCCTCAATCTTTGACATTCATTTTATATCTTAGACCATATCATATCCAATATCAGTTAGAAATGTTGCCATGCATTTTGCCATCTGATGTGTCGTTTTAAAATTGGATAATAACAAATGTGCAGCTCCGTTAGCAAGACAAAGTGAAGCCACGCTGTAAACACGAGTGGGGTGAGAAAAAAAGAGTGGGATCACACATTGTACAACACCTTCTTGAGAGCAGAGGCAGACAGTGGTGGCAAGCTCTTGATACACTGAATGCAGTGGGCATTTTTGCCTGTTGTCCTTCCAACATTAGAACAAAAGGTTTCAGGTTGAGAATCAGCAAAGAGGCTAATTTGGGTCCCATAATAAAGCTGTACATTAAAAAGGCCTGAGATTCATTCAAATTTGTACCTCAGTACCACTGATTTCCAAATGTGTGATATATCCAATAGGTTTTTAGACCAAAAAGGTTTGCTGTGAAAATATACTCACAATTTCACAAATATTTCAATGTGTTATTTCAATTTTCTGTGGCCATGTTGACAGAAGTGACTGAAGTATTTAAAATAATACGAGTCAAAGTTCTAGTATGTGTATTGTAAGTTGCCTGGAAGTATGAAACAACAAAATCAATCTACAGATTTGTGTAGATTCCCTTCAGCTCAGGCAGAGTACTCTCCCTGATTCTGACAGCCATAGTTACAAGCCTAACTAAGTGTTGATTGCTGGAGAGTGCCATTTTGAATGGACCCATTAATTCTGTTTGTTGAGCTGTCTCATTACAGAGTTAATAGTGCATTTGTCCTGATTGCGGTCATGTTACGGAACAGTGATCACACTGTTGGACTAATGGGTGGAAGGCACACCACACACACAGCAATATATGATGATCTATCTAGTTTCTTTATACCAAAATGTGCGTATACTCATTTTTTATAAAATAATCAGTAACTACAGTATAAGTAATCTTGAGAATCATTTTGGAAATGGGATTAAATCAGTTTAATACATTTGTCTAGGTAGTAGTGGCATCGACACATATAACAGAGGACAACAGGTATGAATGGTCTAGTATGAGTTTTGCTAAAAATCCCTATCCACACCACAAAATATTTTTACAGTATACTTATTTAAAATTGTAGATTTATAAAAAAAAATCTCCACTAAAAACATGTATAATGCCAATCATGTGTAAATAAATTACAGCTTTTATCCAATCAGTAATTACATGTTACTGTGTGTCAGATGATTGAAGTGGGCCATGCCACTGGTAATATTGTGCTCTGCCTTCTGCTACATTTACAGTAACTGGTTCTACCATGGCCATGGGCTGGGGCATTAATTACAATAATTACAAATTCCCACTAAGTCTAAGTGTATATTTTTACAGTGAGTTGTGTACATAGTCTAACAACACATACTACATAGTTTATTTATGATATTGAAAAAAACATTTCCTTCCTTAACCTTACCTAAAGTAACTTTAAGGTGCTAAAGACAAGGACTTTACTTTTTGTTCGCATTGTATTTATGCGTTTAAAATCATGTTGTTTGTCCTCATCTTTGTCAATTGTGCTGTATTGTCTCCTGTATAATTTTAAGGTGAAATTAAAAACAAAAGGTGAAGTATAAAGTTCCAAACTAACTAACTTGGAAGAGCAGTTTAGAGAAGAACTAGAAAACAGATTTGGAAACAATGTCATCATATGTGTGTATATATATATATATATATATATACATATACAAGTTCATACAGGTAAATAAATCTACCATTTAACCCCAACTGTCAGGAAAGGTAAGCGTCAAAGTTGTGATTTCAAAGCTTACAGCAGATATACAGCGCTGACAAAGGTAGCGTCAATATATCATCTTTACCCTCTGGCAGTGGGTATCAGAAGCAAATCAGAGTCCCGACCATCACACACAGATATGTTGCTGCCTTTGGGGATGTTGTACACACAGAGATGTGAGAACATTTTACCAAAAGAGCCTGTAGTCACACAGCACCATCCCTCAACACCTTTTCAATAAAAAAGGAAATGGAAGTTGTTGGTTTCTTAATGTCAACCAAGGCACTCGCACTGCAACCAATGACTATTTTCAATACAGATTAATCTAGTAAGTTTATTATTTTTGTTTAATCTTTAAAACTATAAAATGCTGTTGTAAAACAAATAAGTATTTACCTGGTTGTAACTTTAGTTCTACAAATATGGGGGAGGGAATTGGGAATGCACAAATATGCATCTGTCATATCTATAAATGTTATCGGTTTGCGAGACACTGCTTTACCATCAGACACCTGTTCCTCAATGTAACCACTGAGAAAACAAAATGTCCACAACTGGGTTTTTTCAGAACGAGAGCATAGAACGATTAAAAAACCTCCACGCGCCACTAGAGGAGGAACCTCCCGGTTTTTCTCCCTGTTTGCTTGATGTGTGATTTATTCACATTTATTAATATATTTAGAAGAGTTGGCATTAATATTAAAAACAGACCTGCTACATGTTTTTCATTCTCCCTCTGAACGTGTAATACTGTGAAACAGATGGGCGGAGAATATGTCTACATGCCGATGTGTGTAAGCTACCAACACTTGTTTTATCACCATTGGGTCTATGCATGACTGCATTACTTAAATGGTATTTGTGTAGAGTCTTAATCAAATCAGCTTTCATTTGTACAGCTCGACAAACAGTCCACTTCTCACAGTAAAATGATAATAGTGGACAATCCCTTAGATCCGTACGAAACAAAATAAAGGGCTGCAAATCCATGTGTGTGCATTGCTCACCTTGACAATGCTCTTAACCAATCTGAAGACACATCACCTACCAGTGACCTCGGGAGAGCATGCTATGCTGTGTTACACTTCCAAGGGTAATTGCTGTTAGATCAGAGCTAATCCAGAGCCAGACAAAATACCTGAAAAAATGCACACTGTGTGCTGTGCCTGTGAATGGAGGCGAGGGGGATACAGCTATGACATACCAATGAGCTTCCTCTGGATAAGCATACAATGTGTGAGGCCAAATGCCCATTTTCCCCTGAGGCTTATCAGAAGTGCATGGTTGTGCTGAAAACAACTCTATTCAGTTTCACTGATGCTGTTTGAAAGAAAAGATTAAATCTGACTGAGACATATTCTAAAATGGCAAATAGAAAAGTGTGGTGTTTGATAATAATGACTTGGAAACATATTGCACCCATCCTTCAATATTTATAATGATTTCACAAAATGCCTTCATGAGCCATGCCGATGCATAATGAAAAACAACAATTTAGAATCAAAAACCTTGACAACAAAACACACATTTCAATGAGATGTTATTATAGGCGCCCCAGCTAACCAAACAATTATTAATTACTGAATGTACAATTCTCTTTGGGGCTCTCAAATGTTCCTTTGTAAAACCTGTACAATGCCGCCATTATCTAACAAACCAGCAAAGGCTCATCTACCTGAGGTCATACACAATGTTATGTCACATCTTTTATTTCCTGGAAAGAAGACCACTGTGGAAATAAGTTATCCTATATATGTTTTAGGTCAAATAAATTAAATCAAATCTCAATGACTTCTCAGAGTGGAGAAAATGTCTATGTTTTGTTTGAAATCAATGGGCCGATATTATCCAGACTGACAACTGGAAAAAAGAGGACTTAGAACATGTGTCCCTGTGCAGATAAAGCCAAGTCCACCAGGAACGTGGACAGATGTGCATGATGGAGCATAAAGAAATTGTGGGAGGGAACCTATCAGTCGAGGGGAGATTAATGGTGCACATTCTTTATCTGAAAGGAAATCTCAGAGATTGTACAGCTTGGAGGGAATGCAAATAGGTACAAACACACCAGCATAGATAAAAGGTTTAAAATCTTTTGTAGGAAGCATGGGCATATGACGGTAGTGAGCTGTGCAGAGCTGGCACGTTTCCAAGGTGCAGAGCAAATTCTGGTGGGAATCAAATTTTATGGGTCTTAAACATCATTGTGACCAGCTTATATGAACAATGACTCTCCTTCTCCACTTTGAAAGAGCACACACTGATAGTCATGTTTGCAAAATAAGACCCTTATGTGATTTCAATAATTCCATTAACTAGGTTAGTTGAGACCATTTAACTACATTGCCTCGGTGATAATGAACTAATGCACACAATACTGGTACTATAAACACAAGCCATACTCTCCTGCATGTACTGTAAGATTGCAGATAGCAAAAAAAAAATACAAACATATAGGAAAACCACATTTTGTTTTTCAAGAAATGACATTGAATCCTAAAACTATTGAAACATAGAGCACAGTCTTTTGTGCAAAAAAGAAAGTATGATGAGTTCAGAATAAAAGCAGAGGTTGGTGAACAGTATAGAGTCTGCATGAAAGGAGCAAGGACAAGAGGGAGAGAGCAACTGGAGCCCAAACAGAGTGAGACTGGGCTTTCATCCTGCCTATGATCTGGAAGTCTAACCTGTCAAGCAGTAGGAGGACATTTACAGGCCGTTTGGTCTGTTTGAAGACGGGGGGGGGGGGGGGGGTTGCAAGTGAATTTTGGTGAGCCAGGGTCTGAGTAAAGCATACGTTTTACTGGCAGTTTGATGCTGACTCTCACTGCCATCTTATTCCTCACCGGTCTTAATTATGGCAGAGTGGTCTGGTAGCGTTTTGCAGATTGCAATTTGATGGCCCCAACCCATGCACTTGCTAAAAGAATAAATATAATTGGAAGCAATTCAATTTCCTTCAGCGAAAAGGACACTTTGACATCAAAATCACCTAACCAAAAGAATAATTTATAATTTGAAGAAGTATGAAAATTCAACATATAACAACGCTAAAACCTAAAAGGGAAAAAGAGGCTACAAAATGAAGTAAAACACTTTACAGCCTATTTTTGGCAGTGCACTGTTTTCTATTTCACATTATTCCTTTTAATCCAGAAAGATTGAATTGGTCTTTGTTGCCATTTCTGTTATTGGCAAGAAGTGGATGCCACAGAGAAGAGGGACTTTGAAAATAAATTGCTTGTACTGATGACTGACTGATCTTTTGATTTGCATTAAATTAATTATGTATGAAAATGGCACAACATCGCTAAAAAGTCTGCATATCCATAAATGGTCTTCAAAAAAATTACATTAGCTTTATCGAGGGCTCTGTAAGATGTACGCAACACCACCATTGGTCAAAGGCTGCTTTTCCTTGTGTGCCACACAGAGAGTTGGCAAGGAGCAGTCTGTAGCCGGCTGGCTGAGTATCAGCAGGTAGGTATGCAGCATTTCCATTACAACTCTCGCAAGATAAGTTAGAACTTGCACACAAGTAAGAGCACTGCCGAGGCAAAGGATATTCCACCCGCTCTTGAGCACTCTGATAGCTCTCACATGAGGATGACATTTTTGAGCAATACTGCAGCTTCCAAGCAGAAATCCAAATGTGAGCATAAACCGCCTCAAGGAGCAAACAACGTCCATTCCAAACACATAATTACTCTGTCTGCTTTCCAAGCCTTTTTCTCTGCTCATGTTTCATTTAGCTTTGACATTCAGGGGTGAACTTATTGCTGCACTATTGTGTTCATTTATGTCATCTGGTTAGTCAAAATTGCCACACTGGGCCAAAACTGTCTCTCCAACCAAAACAAGCTAAAGGGATATAGCAGTAGTTAGTGGTGACTTTTTATTTACTAGCTACCTGTGTACATTGTAAAATTTTTTTTGTAAAAGCAGACACCAAGGAACTAAGCTACTTAAAAGTTGTTGTATTCATTTGAATTCACAGCCGCATTCTGCTTATTAACTGCAATAATGAAATATATATTAAGTTGTTAAAAAAATATTCAATAAATGTTCAAATTTTTTAAGAGTTGTTTTTCAACACTATGTCAGCTGAAAATGTAAGTGAAATAAATACCAGTCTAGTGAATTCAATAATAAATAAAGTAACCCCAGTAAATGCTTCATGTGCATTTGGGATAGCAGCCACAGTCAGCGCCTGGTTGTGTTCTCCAACTGTGTTGTTTCCAAATGTGTGTGAATGAGAAGCTGAGAAGATGTAGAAGTCCAACATTACTACTATTTGCTACATTTCTTTTTTTTCAATTTGAGACCCAAATACAAATTCACTTTCATTAAATATAAAACAACTCTTTGTTGCAAAAAACGCAGAATTGATCTGCCCAACTTTAATCGTGAAATACCAGGAAAGATATCACATTCTGATAGAAGCAGTGGAGGAAAAAAATATTCAACTCAGACTGCTGGACTCACAGACTTCACAAAACCAATACAATCACATAATAGAATGATAGAAACTGAGTTTATTCATCAGGACAACTTCCATTTTGTGCAGGTTCAGTAAAATTCTGTTAAATCCAAATGACGATGATGGTTGTTACAGAGGCACAGGTTGGTGCCCATCAGCTTAGAAACCTGATGAAAACCTTGATTTTCACTTCTTTTTTTTTTGAAATTGGATTCAATGCTGTGTCTTTATTCAATTAACCTTTAATGGAAAACTGCCATTCTATTTCCTGTCTTTTATTCAATCAAATCAGAGTTTTGTTTGAAAGGTCATGGGTGCTCCTCCTGTAGCATGCTAAAAGTCTTTTGATGCAAATGCTGTATTGTCCGCAGATGAAGACCTCCGTGATCTGTAGGCAAATTTGAGCTTTGTAACATGTCTACATATCATGCTTGGTTTTAAAGATATTTTTGTTCAAGTTGATGGATTTCTCCCTGTGCCCCAAATGTCTGGCTCGTATTATAAAAAGTATTTTACTAAGAGAGCAAATACATTACACAGTTTTTGTCACACGGGGCCTTCTATTATGTGGTGGGGGACACACCAGAGGAGCCCAAGGAGCAAAAGGAGCAACTAAATGGAATTGCTTTTATAAATCAGTGTCACATTATGCATTCAGTGCACAGACTAGAGAGCCTCCCTACAGTATACAAGCAGAAAGTTTATGAATCTTTTGGGAATCAACTTGCAACATGCTCTCTTGTTAAATACACCATCCAGGCTGTTCTTGCTTTGATACTAGTCCAGCTTTACACATCAAGATAAGTTGTCTTGGATTTAGAGGTACACCCACACAAACCAATGCTTCAAGAAACACATACAATGGAAGTTAGAAAGATAAACAAGTAGATGGGCAGCATTACATGGTAGCACTGTGAAAATCAAACTTTTACGGGCAGATAGACTGATGGATATGTTTAGGTTGCCTTTCATTTTTGATGCTAATGTCTAAATAAATGCAGGCTGCTGGTTTCAGGTTATATGAAAAGAGACATGATAGTACTGGTGGGAGTCCCTGGGCTTGTCACTGAACCTAAAAAAGCTTTCAAAGCCACAGTGGAGGTCCTGTGTAAAATGCTAATGGTTGAAATGACTGTCAGGTTGGTAACAGTAGTTGTATACACTACATACTTTATTTAAGTATTCTACAAGCAGCATGCTCAGCTCAGATTTCTAAATATCATCTTCAGCCATTACATTCCATAGAGCTTCAGTAATTACATGTATAAGCAGACAGCCTAATTAGTTTGAGACATAAGTAAACAGAGCCCACATTTCATATTTATGTATAAGGAAGGGTAAACACTTTATCAGTATCTGCCCATTTGTTTATTTATCATGCTATAGTAAATCACCCCAAAAGATTGCATCTTAGCTGACTCATTTTAAACATACAATATATGATAAGCAAAACAAAAAACTAAACTAAACAAAAAGCTATTGCATTTTGCCATTTCGTCATTATCTTTGATCTTCTTTGCCAATTAATAAAATAGGAACAAATGTATGAACAATTGTGCATGTTGTTGCTTTGCATAAATCAGAGGAAAAAAAGGCAAGAAAAAAGATGAGCTTGTGCATTCATTAGGAGTATTTACATAAACTTCTTTGTTCAGTCCGGCAAAGATAACTACAATGCGCCTCTCAGCAAGGATAATGATCAAATGATTATCTTGAGATCAAAGCTGTCCAGCACAGCCATGGGGCAAGACTAGAGACACTGGCGGTAAAACAAAGCATTACAAAACACAGTTCCTGCAAAGGAGAGCAACCAGCCCGGGTCACTGACCACAATTCATTCATCCTTTCCATACCATCACTTACACCTGTGACCATTAAGCTAAATGAGCATGATTCTTCACTCTTTGCCTGTCAAATCTGTTTCCCATTGTGTAAGGTGATACAGCCTCACAACCTTTTGTTTGTTTTCCGAAAAGCAGTTTCTTGCAAAAGAAAGATGTATGTTTTTCTATATACACAGCATTTAGCGTAGTCAAGACTACAATCAAACATGGGGCTGCAAGTAAATACCAGCATGCTCGTTATGACAACAGGGACCAGATGCATACAAATCTATACTTGTCTTCTGTCTTTAAACGTGTTAATGAAAAGAACAAAGAAAAAGTGCAATTTCACGGTGACCAAATTGAAAGAAAAACCTGACGCGGACCAATGTGTTTGACAACGCTCTCCACCACCATCATCAAAACACTAGATAAGGGGTCGTCTTTTGGAACGATGGTGTTCATCGCTCAAGTAGAGTTCCAGAGACTTGCAGAATTATAAATCGACTGAAACTGTTCTAGTGGCTCATTATGGCCCAACACCTTACTGAGACACTTAATGTTGGTTTTTCCTTTAATTTCTCACACATTGAATTGGCAAAGCTGTCCGACAACGTCAAAGGTGCGTTATATACAACCGCTACACAAAGCTGTAACTGTGTTTAATACCCGGAGTCGTCAATTCTTCACAAATGCAAGTGTAACCCAGCAGCAATATCTCAATTATCATCAACGCTCAAAGGCATGTAATTAAAAAAAAGGTTATACTTGTTTGTTATATTATAACGGCATAACATTTCATACACTCAGTAAAATTAACCTAAAAGAATAATGATGCATACTAGATTCTGTCTTTCAACATATCACACTTGGCTCGCACTACACAACAGTGTATAAACATGGTCTGAGGTATGAAAATGTACAATCTCAATGCACATTTTTATAAAGACCAATTTATGTGTAGGAAATGCATGTTTTTGTGTGTTTGCATACATACAGAATACCTGGATATTATGTGATACTGCAGCCAACCTGGTGTAAGACACTTCTGACTAACAGATGAGGGGCAGTTATGCTAGCCAGCCAGAACACTGTGCAATGATTAAAACCAATTGCAGAGCTTCCTTTGTGTCGTAAACCTGCCATTTTAATGTGCATGAACAAACCAAAAGACATGTGCAACGCTGTGGCAGGGCATTATATATACAGTAAGTAAGCACCTTTCCCAGAGCAAGGTCACAAGAATAAAATTGTTCAAATTAGGCCATAAAAACAATAAAGAAAACAAAAAAAACAACAGACCTTAAAAACACACATAATTACTAACACTAGACAGCAAGAGGCGAGACAAAGGCCAGTTTGAATAAATTAGTCTTCAGCTGCTTTTTAAATGTTTAACTCTTGATGAGGCAGGTGTAAAGGGAATTGCAATAGTCCAGCCAGGATGATGTAAAAGTGTGAATCACCATCTCTAGCTCAGGTTGCAGGTTGTGATATAACAGACGAAACATGTACGGATCAATGATTTGATATGTTGATTGAAGTACATAGCCTGATCAAATATAACTTTGATTTCTAAGATTAGACTGCACAGCTGAAGAAAGGGACCCAATACACTGTTCAACCTTGGAAACTATGTTTAGTTTTTGTTTTAGTTTATGTCAGTTTGTCAGTCTCATCAGGCTTAAAAGAGACATACAGCTGGATATCATCAGCGTAACAGTGATGTGCCTACCTTTTGCTAATAATATGACCTAAGCATATATGACGCAAATAGTATAGGACCCAAGACAGAACCCTGAGGCACACCACAGGAAAGAACAGCAATTTCAGACATGGAGGGACAAAGCGACACAGAAAAACTATTTTCTGAGAACCGGTCCAGGGCACTCCCAGAAACACCCACCCACTGCCTATGCCCTTCAGTCAGGATGCTGTGATCTACAGTATCAAAAGCTATGCTAAGATCCAGCAGCACCAAAACAGAGCAGTCACCCACATCAGAAGACATCATTATGTCATTGGAGAAGAACAATTTCAGTGGAATGCTTCTGACGGAAACCAGATTGGAATTCATCTAAAATGTTGTGTGCAGTCAAAACTGCAGTGAGCTGTTTGGCAACAATTTTCTCTAATATTTTTTTAGATAAAAGGCAGCTTATATATAGGCCTATAGTTTTTGGGAAAGGATGGAGGTTAGTTTTTTGCAGAAGAGACTGTACAACTGCATGCTTAAAATAAGCTGGGGCACAACCAGATTGCAGGGAGCTGTTTATAATTGAGACCAGGCATGGACCAATAGACCCAAGTACATTTTTAAGCATGGAAGTTAGTAAAATATCTACAGGGCTTGAGGAAGGTTTCATACTTCCCACCAGATCAATCAGGTCTTGCAGGGAAATAAGAGAGGAAGTGGTGCCAAATTGACAGCAGAGTTGGATATGCAGAAAAGCGAGTAGAAGAGGGGATGATGCTAGCCCTGACATCTAACAAAGACATCGCAATCCTTGTTGTGTCAAACATGACTTTAGAGTTGCGTTTAGTGGAGGAAATTAGATTAGCAAAGTAAGAAGCCCTCGCATCCTTAACCATGTTCTGAAACACGGTTACAAGATGAATTGGTGGAGGGAACAAGTCTCATTTTACTAGGAGTCACTTTATCCTAAACGGCGGAACAATGTGTATCAAAGGAGTGGACCAGACTAGCAACGTCAGCATGAGAAGACAACACTGCGCTTGGGTCAAAAGCTGCAGAAAACTTCTCAGCTGAGCGTCGATTTAAAATGTGAAAGCAATTTACAGGTTTACTGGGCAGAAAATCTAAATTAAAACAGAGTGTGGTTAGGAACAGAATTTCCACTACAATTGAGAATGCCTGTAGTAGAGCATTCATCTTAAAAATCAACCTGCTATAAGTCTATCACAACAGGTCAAAAGATGATAAATAGACTGTTGATGGCCTACAAAAGCTCCGCTATGGGTCCTATTTTCTATGGTCTCTTAACACCCTCTGTATATCAGTTAGATGAGCTTGTTTGTAGTATTCCTAACTCGATTCAAAACAGCACTAAATGAAGTGCTAAAAATGTGTGTCCTTATGAAAACTCACACCTCCATCTCAGCTCCACACCGTTGTAATAACTCCCATCTTTCCTGTTGACCTTTTCCCCCTCTTCATTGCTTGTCCAGCCGTGCTGAGCTCAACCCCTGACATAAGATTGAGATGTAGTGCGGTGTGTACATGTTCTGTGCCACAGGGAACAGTGTGCTCCAGTGCAGGCATTCTTTGTTTCACTTTACCACTGTTGCTGTTAATCTCCCATCTCTAAGCAAGCAGGGTTTGCTGTAACTCCTGCTTAGAAAGAAAAAGCAAGGCAGAGAGGTGGAGACGGAGAGAGAGAGGAAAGCGGGTGGTCGACATGCCAGAGTTCGATAAGATGCGTAAAAAATAATAAGATGTGATGGAAAATGAAAAGATTCAGTGCAATACGATGGACAGAGAGGATAAAGGACAGTGAGACATTTGAATGTTTTCGATCTCATGTTAAGTGCCTGAAGGTTTTCAAATAGGTTAACTCCTAATGAGGTGTTTACCGAATCAGCCATGTTGCTAAACGTATCGATTTCCACCCAGACCCACATCATCACTTAAAATAAGCAAAGAAATGATCTTGTGTGACAACATAGGAATTCTCTCCCCAGAATTTCAAAGCATGATGCTCCAAAGTTGCGTTACCAACATATTTTGCACATTGCACACTAAAGCTGCATTACAAGTTGGCATTAACACTCAATTTTTAAAGCTAAATGATGGTGCAACAGTATGGTGATGTATCACTGGGAAAGAGAGGGAAATCCCTGAAGCTGAAAGGTTAAACATTGAATTCCTTGAATGTGGATTCAATACAAAATCTTTTCTCTAACATGCTAAAATGCACCCACACAAAAAACAATAAAACATATTTCATTGGATACAAATCCAATCAGCATCATTTTACCACAGGTGAGAATATGTATACAGGCTGTGTGCTTATTAAATACATTGACTTCTCGAACTGTTGGCTTTATTATTATTTTTATACATAAGGAAAAGGTTAAGAAAACAAAACAAGATAGGGGGAGGGAAAGGAGCCCTGTACATTTCCTCTGCACTGCCCTTTCTGCTCATCCTTTCTCCATGACACTTGCGGTAATAAATCAAAGCTGAGCAGACAGACCACAGAGGGAAGAAGACTTGCCTCCCCCCCTACTTCCCTAGCCTCTGACGTTGGTTCAACAAAACAATCGGACATCTGACAGTATCAAAGAAACAGTCACAGACTATGCTCATTATGGTTTGGATGGCATTTGGCTCATAAGGTAGTTTGAAATCTCTGTGGTACCATTTTCAAAAAACAGTTCAAGTTTCAAAAGGGAATTTTGTCATATGAAAGGAAAGAAATACAGCGGCTGTGAGGTGTAGTAGAACACATAGTGTGCACCTTTACAGGTCAGTCAAGTGTAGCATAGCAGTAAACCCTGACTGAGGTAATAGTATATGTTAAAGCAATAGAGTGAGCACAAGAGGAAAAAGAAAGGTTCTGTTAATCTGTTTCTAAAATAAAAACTGCAATTATGTTATTTTAAGCATGAGAGGTCAAAATGTCCTTCACCAAGTAAAAAAATGAACATGCAGGTGTCTCCAGTGAAATGAGACACCAACTACAACTTTTAATATGTTTATTCTCTATCAGAGCCGGTGAGAAAATGTTAGATTCAATTTTACATTATTTGCTACAATTTTCTGTCCTTTAGTTCAGATTATATTATGGGAAGCAGCATGTGCTGTGTACTTACTCTGCTTTGTCACAGGCACTGATGTGAACGGCTTTCTGAAAGCTTCAGAACAACAGACATTGAAAGAAGCAGAATAGAGTGTGGGTGGGTGGTTTCTTCAATACAGTCTGCACACTATACAGTCCTATATAATGTTTAGTGGGTATTAAAACATAAAATGAAAAAAGGAATAAATAAAAAATGCACATGCTTGAGCCCACAAAATGTATGTTTGTGTGTCTGACTGTGTATTTGGTGAGGCTTAAGCATTTGTAACATCCTGGAGCATCAAAATTCAAAATTTTAATAAGAGAGAGAAAATGATAAGGTAGAATACTGACATGCATTTCAGTTTTGTTGTGAGAGCATCGTGATTTGTCGAGGATACAACTTCTTGCAAGTGGATATTTAGTTTCACAATACTGTCAACAGCATGAGTGAACATGCTTGCATTAAAACTATTAAAGCCCTATTTCTCCTCTTCCCTCCACAGCATGCAGTCATGCACTGGAAGGGTGAAGCAGCAAATTTGCTAGCTGGCTGACCGGGAGGACAGAGAGGCCTTTCTCACCAGTCAACGGCTGTCCTTAATGAGAATAGAAAGTGATTTACTAGCTTAATGCTCCAGCCCACAGTCTGCCTGCTCGCCCGCCTTTGCTTCGCGCAGCCAGTTTAGTCCGCACTCCTCATACAGAGAATGAAACTGAGACCAGTGAAAAGAAAAAAAAAAGATGGCAAGCCAGAGTCCAAAAACTGTAGTAATGAGACATGGATTCTCTCAGTACGCACATCACTGACCTCCACCAAGCCTTGCCTCTTTGTATTTGCCATATAACAGGTTTTCTATCATACTGAGCCAATACAGTTGCCCTGAACTGATTTGGAGCTGGAAAACATACAGATTTTTTTTTTTTGCAATTAGGATCCACCTCGTGTGGTTTATTGCATTTAACAAAAATGACTGTGTGACACACACACTCTCTGCGCATCTACCAACATGCGGCCATAAAAACAGCTGCTTGGCTCACACAGCAAAGAGGCAAGAACATCCATCTTTCACATGGCCCTGTGACATAAGTGAAAAAATATGGAGAAAGCAAGGTAAGCAAGTTGCCTTCATGCATAGTCTGCTCCTCTTACAAAGCAAATGTCTTTTGTGGTTGGTGAAAGGCAGAAATACTTTCCCACTTTTACATCCTCTATGATTATCCAATCAGTGATGCTATTCCCAAGACCATTCTAAAGCCAATGGCTTTCACAGAGGACTTCAGATGACCTGTCAAACACCTGCGTTGTGCTGTGTTGATTCACTCAGCTATCTCTGACTATACACAAAAAAAGAGGATGTGTAGGTGCCCTTAAAACCTGCCATGGCCAAATGTTGACAGTGCTGCAAACTCTGCTATTATATTATGTGAAATTTATACCACCAGCAATGCATGTGTGCTATGAATTATGTGTCCAAGTGAGAATAAAATACCAATTTCATGCACATTTGCAGGGCCAAATTGCATTCCTTGATTGGGGTACCATACTTAGGGTATGCATGAAATTTAAAGTCATAATCATGTTTAACCACAAAATAGAAAAGCCAGACAGAAAGAGAGACAGTGTACAGAGGAGAGATTGAGAGAGAAGGAAATAAGAGTGTGTCACTTAAACATGAGTGCGACTTTGTGGTAGTTTGTAGTCCATACAGAAGCTGCAGTGTTGAAAGTAAAACAGGGGACAGGGATATCGTATATATATATATCACAATTTTACCTGGATCATTGGTTGCACATCATGCTGGCTAGACAACATTACAGTTACAATGAGATTCAAACAAGGTAATGGAAACAGGACAGGTGCTTAAACGCCAGGGAGTACAGCATGACTGGGGAATGTAGCTCAGGGTGAACACAGCCTACCAGTGTGTGCATGGTCCCTATGCGCACGGACGTGCAGCTAGGTTGACTGGTTATCATCGTGGAGGGGAAACACAGTGCCAAAGCAGTTCTTACCGAGAGTGAAGTAGGGGAGAGCGGTGTTGTCAAGATCATCCATTACGGAAATTCGCCCAGGTAGGTCGGTCCTAACGAATAACAGGAGCCGGGATTCCCCCCCTCCTCCTGCTCCTCCTGCTCCTCCTCCAGTTCCTCCTCCACCAACACCACCTGCTCCGGCAGCACCCCCTCCTCCGACCACGCTCCCCGAGGCTCCGCCGGTGAAGCTGAACTCGTTCTCCCGGAGTACGGGCAGGGTAGAGACGGTAACCGATTTCACCTCACATGGCGTCTCCGCGTCGCTCTCTTTGTCCCTCTCCTCGTCAGGCGATGTCGCCGCTCTGTTTGCGTGAACTGTCAGGGTTTCTGTTAATAGGAGCCCCACGAGGAGGACGCGGAGGTGCGGCAGCGGTATCCTCGCCATCCCGCTCCTTGTGTGTGGTTCTCTCGCTTTGAGTGGGGCTCATAAGCTGTCCGTTCACTTATAGCACAGTCGCTGCAAAGGAGTCGCGTCCGTCCAGGAGGCGGCAGCACAGGTGTAGTGAGAATGACATCTTTCGGCTCCTCATACACATCCATCCGTGTTCACACTGTGGGACAACAAATCTCTTAAACACGGACAAGCACGTGTCGGTTTTAAGACAGATATGAGGTGGAGTCAGCGTGTTCGTCATTATGTAGATTTTTCTGTCGCGTGGATTTATTTATTGTCAAAAACCCTCCAAAATATTTGGTTGTAATAATAAGTGCACTCTTGAAAGAGTAAGAGTTGAGAGTTGAGATGTATTCAATCACATACTTTTTCTTTATGAAATCAGTGATTCAGGTAGGACTTGGACTGTCATATAAACGAGCACAAGTAAGTAAATGAAACAGATGTGTGTATGTGGGACTGTAGCCACATCATTTACATATGCATCAGCATTCCCAAACATATCTTTATGAGGTTCAAAGTTCATTCTTGACCTTGCAAACAGCTGTTGACAAAGCAACATCACCTCAGGTATACCATTAATATTTTAAACGCAAATAAAAGCATAGAAATGAGACATGAATGTTGGCTATTTTTTTTTGTTTAAACCAGTTTGAGTCAGTAAGTTCAGTGGACAGCCTGAGGCGCTGCCTATAATTCATTAGTGAAACGCAAGGAGTAATGTTTATCACAATGTATTGTCTTTGAATGGTGATTCAAGATAAACAGATGCATAAGCACTGCTGGTGATTGCTCCCCTCATTTTATAAATGAGGCCTCAGGTCTTCAACCTAATATGCCCTGAAAGACTCAGCAAGTGCTTAGCCAGGAATATTCATTCATCCATGCACCTGCTGTCAACTCATTCACTGTTAAAAACAGATCTTTCAAAATATAAAAGCTATTTAGTCTACTACTTCAACTGAATGTGCAGTTTCACCTGAAAGAGCCCAGTTCAAACTAAAGTACATTCATCCCTCCCTGAAATAAATCACCTTGGGTGACTGCACCAGAAATGTGTTGTTCCACACAGAAATACAATAGTTATACAAACAAACACAAAAAAAAATGTAAATAAGTCAGACGCATGAAGTAAAAAAAAAAGAACAATACATGTAAATAAAATAGTTAATTAATTAATTAATTAATTATTTAATTAAAGTAAACTCATACTGTGTCCAAATTTCATACGACATACTAGTCGTATACCCAGTATTTAGTACTTGTCCAGTGGTTTTTGCAGTATTGTGTTTTTTGCAATTAGTAGCCCAGAAACGAATGTAGCCTTCTTTAGCATTGTACTAACAGGAAAGGATACAAGGCGTGCACCAAAAAGACATCAATCGTACAGTGAATTTGGAACACAGTTGTCATTTAAACTTGAAAAAGAGAAAGCACAATGTTTTTATCGAATGTTTAATACTTTATTGTTAGCTTTCCACAGTCTTCCTGAAGTTGTCTCGCCACTATGAACAACTTGTTTAATTTCCCAGCTGTGAGCAGCTCCATCATTTCCTTTGTGCATTGCATTGTGAGACAAGAGTGTCCATCAAACACTGAAAAAAAAAACATACAAATTTTGTATACTTATTATTTGTCACTTTTCCAGTGTGAACATACTGTTTACTCCAAACTTGCTTCGAGTTAATATGGAAAAGGGACACAGTGCCAGCTTTTCTCTCTGTCTCTCTCCATGGTGCTGAAATATTCAAACACACTCTCTTTGTGTTTTTGTCCACAGTGCTGAAGGATTCAGTCACAGGATCTGTAGTACCCACACTTGCAACCTTGAGTATTTAGGTGCACATTCACATGCCACCTGGTAAGTGGGCACATATGTGTTCCTTCCGAAAAAGACTAAGCAAGTCTGCATTTCTGGATCATGAGTGCAGCCATTGGTAACACACAATAGAGTGACTTGAACAAGTAAACCATGTAGTTTTCATGTATGTCATTGAACCTGATACTCTGCAATCATTTACCTGAGTTAGTTTTGCTGCTGAGTGGTCGACTAAATGTGCCTCCTCTCTCCTAATAACTGAACACAGCTTAGCGCCAGCCATGGGGAGTAGAAAGGACTCCATATTTACTGACCCTTTTCAAGGAAAAGTAGCTAATGTCTGCCCAAAAGTTATTGTCATGAGCTTATTTTTAAAAATATAGTTGCTAAAAAGGTCTGCCAAATTTGACAACATAGTCACTAAGTAGTTCTGGGGTACTTCCAAGTGCACTACATTTGGTTGCTTTAAAATGCTGCGCATGCTCATTTCAGCAATGTGTCATTTAGTATTCAATCAGTCAGTAGGCACATTCACTCTCTTAGGCATGAGCGGGTAAAAAGGCCAGGAGCCAACACAGTTGATGTGCACTTACCCAAATACTGGTGTGAAGCTGTAGTCAGAGCTATTGGATTCAAAGTGTATCCCATAATTCATCATGATTTCCTGCACCATTGTTAGTGCTATTGCACCTACTGACTGGTTTTCCAAATGATGCAAAATGCTCTGATGTTAAGTCTTCCTAATGTAGACAAGCAATATTTTAAAAAATATTGGCAGGGCCGTGAAATATATGACTTTTAGAGATTTTTGAAAAATCAATCATGAATAACAAAACTTAATAATGATAAATAATTCTTCTTTTAAATGTTTGAACTGCCCAGAGACCCCCAAAGCTATAAGAATGCGATAAAAAACTAAAAATTATACATATAACAGACTTTTTAATTTTGATGTTGATCCCTATGTTCTCTGTTCTGGGAAGCCAGGAGCAATTACATCGCTATGTTATTCATGCAAAAACACTATGAACGTTTGGCAGAACCTCAAATGGGGTCCCTTACTTTATTGTATTACTCTTTCCGCCTGCCTAAATATGTGTTTCTGTTTTTTCAATTTCAGTTTATTGTTGGATTGTTGTTATTATTTGTATTTTTGTGAAAATAAAATAAGATCAAATAAAAAAAGTATCTGTCTCCAACAACTGAGCCAAAATTTGCCTGAGCAACGGGGAGACCTTGTTAACTATTTGAGTCCCAGTGCGTCTTTTAAATCCACCGCACAATTACAATCAAGTCAGCACTTAACTAGCAAATACTTTACCGCAGGTGTGGGCATTAAAACAGTCTCTCTGGTTTTGAGACCTTCAAACCCAAGAACTTTCTAAAATCAGTCCTGTTTTTGTTTTTTTTACCTAGTACAGTGTTTTCACTTTTGGCCATTTTGTTTGAGAGTTGCCTGTTAAACAGTTAATTCTAAGGGACAGTATGCATTGGCTTTTTCATATTCTACTTAGCCATTTCAAGGCAAATCTATAAAATAACTGTACAACAGCAAACATTGCACCCTTATTATTTGGGCATAATCTGTAGGCTACAAATAAAAAACTCTTCAAATGACGCCACAGAGCACTTTTCCCCGGTGACAGCTGATGTAGTTATGCAGCCGTCATAAGTCACCAATTTCTTTTGTCCCGTTGTCTTCCCATCTCTTCCTTGCATCTCTTCTGTACGTTTTTAAGTGCGAGGAACTAAGACACAAGTAAAAGATGAAAGTAGAATAAACAATGACACAGTGAATGAAGACAAATGAGATGAGCCCCATGTGTATTTGCTTGCAAACTCAGTCTCTCTCTCCGTGGTGCTGAAATGTTCAAACCCGCTCTGTTTCTCTGTTTAAATCAACCTCCATTCAAAAGACGCACATATCAAATTCATTGCAAAAACTGTATTTTCTTCTTTCATTTTTTAAAATTCCATAATTTAGAATATCACTTTGGCAGGCCAATTTTGTTACATCATTTGATATTTTCCAATGTTTTGACGACAGAGGGACCAACTTACATAACACACTGCAGATATGATGTTTTTCATCATATATACCACTTCCTGCTCTTCAAACTGGCTGGTCAAAAGTTACCAGTTGAAATCACAGTCATTTTTTATCAATTTGTGTTTACAGTCTGTTTTCTAATAGATAAAAATGAAAGCTATTCTATCTATCTTGCTAGTGACACCTAATGTATGCATGGATTTAGAAGTTAATTGGTATCCTTATGTCACTGTTTAAGTTCTGTGGCTCAAGTGTTTAATCCATACTTTGGAGAGCTAACATCAAAGTGAACCCATCTAAATCACTTCCACATACACCTCCCCTACAATAATTTGCATTTCTTCATTTCCCTTCTGTGTTAATTTGACATTTTAGTCAGTCTGGCATAATGATTTCCTGATAGAATAGTTGGCTACAAAGATTAGCCTAAAGGGCAAATCTGACAAGCTTTGCTGTCCTCCTCGTGAAAGTGCTGACACTGTGGAGAGATCTAGTGTGGGCTCACGGAGCATATGCCGTAGTTTTGCAGACTTGACCTCTTTTGCTGATAGATTTCATTGAACACTGTCTGTCTTTAATGGGCAAACAGTGACAAGACATCAGATAGGACTGATTGATGTTGGTGTGTTTGGTGAGGTGGCAGAGAGCTGCAAGTAGCAACTTAAACAGGGGTATGGAAAGGAAAACTGTGCTGTTATTAGCTGCTGGAGAGCTATGGTTGGTTATATGAGATTTATTGTTCAGGAAATTGCTTCGACCTGAAGGCTGTGATAGACTCTCTCAAAATTGAATTTGATAGACAACAAGCTAAACAGATTTCTGTGGCATAATGAGCGAAGGACCTGACCTATTCCCTCCCTGCTTCCCGCAGCAAGACTGGTAGAGTGTTGTTTGATGTCAGCAAATGACTGAAAAGTCTGTCTTCTGCTCTTTCCTCCGAGTTAGATGTCAGTAGATGCTAGACTTGGAAGCATGTTTTTTTAACCAAGCACTCACCTAAAGGTTCTAGCATGATAGTCTAAATCCCCAGATGAGCAAATTTGGATTGAGAAGGAAAATTATTATTGCTTTTCGCTCCCTCATCCATTATTTAAAAAATATCATTCAGTAAACTCCAGATCTTTAAGTGGACATGTGCAATGTGCTGTAGAAGAGTGTGTATAACCAAGTGGTTATACAGATCAATCTCTAAATGACACTAACAGCCCAACACCCAGCAGGGTTTATTCTAATAGCTACTATAGATACAGATTAGAAGGCTGCAAAGGGATTGAGATCCCATGGGTGTCACAGCAATAGCACAAATGCTGTGAGTAGGGGAAGTATTTGTTCTAATGTGGGCGGGATTGGGTAGTCCGCATAAGCTTTGCGGACTGAGTGCGTGATGAAATTTCATATATGAATATGAGAAGCTAGTATGACAGGACTAGACTGTTTATTGCTCATTTGTGACAGCTGAAAAAGTCAGTAATTTGTTTACGCAGATTAAACATGCTTCCCCAAAAGGTTTTGAATCAGGTTTTTGATCCAAAAATTAACAAGACTGAAGGTCCACAGCCATGCTAGCTGCTGTGTGAGGCTAAATGCTTACTTACTTTGAGCTAAATGCTAATGTTAGCATGCTAACATGTTCACATTCTAAGCAGGTATCATTTTCACCATCTTAGTTTAGCATGTTAGCATGCTGACATTTGCTATTTAGCACTATACGCTGCAAGTACAGATGATGATAAGAATATCATTCGTTTTTCATGTATTTGATCATAAACCAAAATACTGGACACAGTGAAATTTTGACCTGATGATGATGCTTGATGAAATCTCACCAAAGTGATTCGGGGGACATGTCTGCACCAATTTTTAGGGCAAATTATCATATAGTTGTGAGACGTTTCAGTCAAAATCCCAAATGTCAACCTCATGGTGGCGCTGGAGGATAAGTCAGGAGATTACCATAATCAGTAGGATTCATCCACTGTGAACGATTTGCTAAATGTCATGGCAATCCATCTGTTATTTGTTGGGATATTTTTACAAACCGACCAATATTTCCATCCGTAAAGCCATGCTGCATGGATGGCTAAAAAATACTGTGTCATGACATCATGAAATTCATGAAGCTATAGATACAACTTGTTCTTGTAGCTTGTTCTTCATGAGTTGGTCCTGAGAGCTGTGCTGCGCTGGCAGTGTTTTCCTGTGCTATCTTAGTTAATTGATTGGTTTAAGTTATCTGGAGACTGCCCCAGTTCTGCAGGTGTAAACAAAGAGCTCCTCAATTAGAAACTGGGTTACACCTGGAGGACAAACACACAACCACACACACACACACACACACCCCATAAAACACACAAAGCACACAGCAAACACCATCCAACAAATTGGTTTAGTGGGTGCTGAGCACACATTCCAACAAACGTGTACAGCAGACTACTGATAAGTCATTTTAGTTCAAAGTAGAGAAACTTCAAATCTGTTCCCCTAATTTGTTGAGTGATGTAACACGTGTGGGGGTTGGACCTTGACAAATTCCATGGTTCTTCAAAATGGCTTCCATCAGCACTGGTACATTTTATGAAATCAAGAAAGATAAGTGCGTTGGGGATGCAATTATGAGTGTTTCAGTTTTAATCGTGGATCACTTTCCCTGTGTGAAGAAAATTAGGTTAGTGAGTTTTTTCTAGCAGCATCAGCATTTTGTTCATCAAAACGCACGTTTTTGTTCTTGTCCTCCATAGAGGACATGAGAATGTACTATTTATTTCCCAATAACATGGGAGACGGCTCTCTGACTGAGGCAGAAACACAGAATCAGTAGGGGAGCATGAGTTGAGTTTATGAGATGATGAGGACCCATGAGCTCTTTGGAAGTAACTTTTGTGATATGAAAATGTTCAGAAACTGAAATTTAGATTAAAATTTAGATCTTTCTTCAAATCTCTTTGTTGTCCTCAACAAACAATATCCTGTAAAATAAAAATATGTATTTACCTTTTACATTATCTTTACTTCATTCTCTTGGTGTGTTCCAGTGATTTAACTTTTTGTTGATAATTGATAAGGTTATATACAGTATATAACATTAGGAAGCTCTATGTTGTATTTATGGAACCAGTCATATATAGGCATAGACAGCTCTGTTATGTGAATAGGTATGCAGTTAAGTTCCTGTCTGAACCTTCTGGCTGAAACTGCCAACATTTTTTGTGACGACAGCAAGAGACCAGTCCCAACCTGTATCCACTGGTATTTTATGCCTGCTGCAGTGGAACCATGGAGCTGATTCATGCCTCTGCTACGCTGGAGCCATGGACTGTTGTCATTCAGGGCCATGTCCCACCTCATTGACAGGTCTGTGGCTCTCTGACAGACTCCAAGTGTTAGAAAATCTACCTCTGGATGACCCTACCCCCTACTCATAGCCTCTTCCATCATCCCCATTGAGGGATGCCAGGTCAGCTGTCACCCCTGTTTACCATCCACATCCTGGCCCACTGACTCACCCATCCGTTAGTCCCACTGGTGACGGACTGGGGAGGTGGGACAGTCAGGCAAGGTCAGAAGCATGGTCTTATTTTCATTACTCTGGCCTTGCACCCTGCCATTACTTTTAGCTCCCCCCCCCCCACCACCCGCCGCCTCCAATCCATCTGTCACCAGCATTAAGAGCAGTGCAATATATTCCTCCCACCCCCAGGCATGTTTTATTACAGCATTAAGCTGTTGCACTTGGAGTCTACTGCAGAAAGTTGTTCTGGAAGTTTAAAGAGGATTTAAATCTCTGTTTGGTCATTCTCAACCACATAGTTATTCCTTTTTATTAATCAAAACACAGCGTGGTTGCATAGGTGTTTATAGAGTGAGTAATTGTAACTGAACAAAAATAGAGTGCAGGGCAGTGGAAATAAAGTATATTAAATGTATCTTAAATATTGACAATTTAATGTTGCTACAAGCAGAAAAACTGTTTGTCAAAACTAATTTAAATGTTGCTCGGGGCAATTTCTACATTGTTATCAACTATTCTTAGCTGCCTCAGTATCTATGTGCTTTCACTTCCTCTAATCAAAACATTTCTGTCCATTACTGTGTTGATGCAATTTATTGTGCTAGTGAAATTATGAAGCACTAACAGTCCGGCTTATAAAAATTGTCTGGCTGAAATGTTGCAACATCTAAAAACTCATCTGACACTCTTGAAAAAGAAAACTGGCCGATCTGCCATATTTTACCTTAAATATAGGACTTAAATATGATGTTTCACTACACCTTAGCTTTAAAAACTCAAATCAAATGAGTGGTTTATAATAGCAGATGACTATTTCAAAACTGCAGCTCTGTGTTACATTGTGTGTCTACAGAAAGTTGAAGCCAGACTCCAAACTAGAACAAAGAACAGAGATTATAAAAGATCAATTCCTGGTTCCCTGTACTGGCCTCCAGTGGATTTTAAGACTCTCATTATGGGGCTGGTTTTCTGGATGAAAGGTGGGCCAGCGCTGACGTTTGTATGGAGAAGATGGAAATTGAGTCTAATCCAAGGCCAGTTTTATTTGCATATGACAAACTAGCCCATAAAACGGTAAATGTGTCCCCAGCACACATTTGTGAGCTTAATTTAAAATCCTTTAACACAGCTACTATCAGTCCCTTGGTCTTGACTAAAGGCCAAAAGTGATATTTTATCGGGACTCTCTGAGTCTGCAACAACTACTGTGAAGAACTAAGATTTACATTTAAATCACTGCTTTAATTCTCATCTTTATAAAATTAGATTAGATTCCTGCTGTATTATCTGCATTGTTAAACATGCATCTTTCGTTCTCATATAAAATAATATGTTCTAAAACTAAAGTTTACTTTTAGTTTACTACTACAGTATGACTTAATCACAAACTTATCATTAATTAGGGATGGATTTGTTGCATGTGATCTTTTGAGCAATTAAAAAGGAAAAATAGCCATGAGTTACACATTTTAAAAACAGTACAGTAAATGCCAAGAAAAATGTCAGCAGCATGTACCAAAAGTGCTGTTTTATTTAAATGATTAGAGAGTATACAAAACAGAATACATTGAATATGTTCACAGAAAATTGCTGTTTCATATCTCACATTACCACGCGATCCATTCATAGTGGATGGTTAACCTTTCTGTTACAAATATTCCAAAGAGAGAGGGAAAGTGTAACCAGTTAAAACTATTATCCCGCTGCAGAAGCACATCTCCTGAGAGGCAAATTTCACTGCAAACCGTGCTCAGCAATTAAAAATACATATCATATTACTTATCTTCAATGTCTGGATCAGCTTATGTAACTGGTACTCTTGACCTGATACAGACACAGAGTACTGTACATGATTTCAAAAGAGGGAGAGGAGAAAGACCTGAGTTACTAATGTTGCAGCAGAGATTATGAGAGAGCTACTGTATCTCTTTCATCTGGTCATGGTGCACTCTGGTATCTTCTTCAGTGCCCCAGGCTCATCAGCAAGACCCCAGACCTAATTTGCACTTCCTGACATGACCCTCCCACACACTGACTGCTGTAAAATCCGTGCCTTCAAACTAATTAGATGGACACAGAACACAATTAGAGCAACTGATAATTAATGCTGTGACTAAATATGTGCCTGGAAGTTTTTTTTTTTTTTTTTTTTTCGTTTTGGGATCAGTGGAACATGATCAGATACAGTAGTTGTTGTGGAAGGTATAAGTAGTGGAGAATATCCGCATTTCAGTAATGCATTTTAATATTAAGCCTTAGCTTTGAATTATTTCAAGGATGACTTAGCCCACTCTATTCACAAGTACACTCAGGAGCTTAATTGTGAAGATTTTAAGTTGTCAAGACACTGCTCTCTGCTTTGAGAGCATACACTGCTTTGTATGACTGCTACAGAGAGCAGTCATACAAAGCCGATGTGGTCAGACAACACCCTGCCATGGTGTCCCCAGAACAACTGAGTTGTGTCTGATAGTAAAAGTTTTTTTGCCAGTAAGCAAAGTATCTTATTCACAGTTTTTTGTGTTTGTCGTCCGTTTCGCTTAAGTTCATATAAATGCTCTGGTGATATCTGGAGCTAACACTGAACCACTGTAGCCAGCAGCACATCAAGTGTTTGATTTAATACATAATCCATATGACTCAGCTAGAGTTGTATTGAGGTTACTTAAGATGCAAAATGTACAAGGTTGCTACAAACCTGTTTAACAGTCAAGAACAAACTCCAACTAGAATATCAGATTTGATTAACAAACACAACAAAAATGGGTTTGTATAAATGAATAAGAATCACCACTAAATAGAATAGTGAGCCTTTGTCCTGAGTCATTAGAAGTTACTTATTCACATCTTATTAAAAGCAAGTGTTTGAATAATAACTATAATTCCTACATTTTATTGATGTTTGATAGATGTTCAAGACAAGTAAGAGCAAGAGTATGAGTTTAAGTAAAATCTACACTACTTTGTTTGCATACAAACCCCAATATATCACATTTGATGAAGATGTTGGTTGTGGTCTGCAGGAGCAGTGCATAATATTTAGCTGTTTTTGAACAACGGTTGAAAACTTGCAAAATAGGCTATTACTACAATACAGAACATAAGAAAGACTGAAAGAGGCCATGTCTAGCTATGGGTGGCTGGAAATAGCAGGCACTAAATTAATTGACAAGATGACGGTGGTGCACTCGTCTTGTGACAGTCATAAACACCGCAATGGGGGGGTGGGGGCGGGAGTCACGCACAATCGACACCAGAATAATTAATCAATATTTTGCAGGCAACAGATGATTCTGCACCATTAACTCTTCCATACATTAGCTCTTGACAGTACTGCTTCCGTAGATGTAACACCGCTGACACATGGAGGTATTGAGGAGCCGCAGGCATGTAGAAGGGACCAACCACCAGATTAAAAATATTTTTCCAGGTGGATTTTCTCCTCAATACAACTCTAGCTGAGTCATATGGATTATGTATTAAATCAAACACTTGATGTGCTGCTGGCTACAGTGGTTCAGTGTTAGCTCCAGATATCACCAGAGCATTTATATGAACTTCAACGAAAGGGATGACAAACACAACGACTTGCAGAGTTAAAAGAGTTTTTTACGGTTACTCTAAAGACACATACAGGCTTTGCCACTGTATATACACCGTTGTTTGTTTTAATATTGGTGAATGGAAAGAGGCAGTGGGAAAGAATCCTGGCACAGGCAGTCAATATTTATTCTGAGCACTGCGCATTTGCAAATTTAATTTTGTCATCAACAAGGGTGAGTTACACTACATTGCAAAAGCATCTTCAGCTTAACCCTTCCAGCAATACCTTAATAAGATTGCTGTATTCTAAGCACCTTTTGCCATGCTGATTTTGAAGGTGAGATCCCACCATTATAGTAAAATAAAGGCATAAATAGCAATTTTTAAATCTTATGATGATAGAAAATCATCAAGTCAAGTTTGTTTTGGGTTTGCTTGTACACTAGTTTACTCTCATAACACACACTCATCTATTGTTTAATTGGAAATTTATTCTGTGGTGGCTCTGAGGTGCAAAATAAAATTTAAAAAATACTTTTGATCCTTGGCTTTAGTGCCTATAGTAGCATTCCTTTTGAAATATAATTTTGGATTATTATTTTTATAGATTATAATTTTCTCAATAGAAGCTGGTGAGGGGTCATGTCCTACCGATTGATCAAGACAGTGTGGAGGGGGGAAAGAAATGGAGCAATGTGAACCTTCTCACATTATGTGCCCCTTGTGAAATGAAATAACAGCCTACTAAATTTGGTCAATTCCACCAGGAGCAGATGTCCATCTTTTTTACTGGTTTTTGGATGGTTATACCCATGGATGAAATTGGGATTTGTTATGTAGGGGGACTTGGTGGTTTCAGGGTTGCCATGGGTGCACATGAGCGCATATACTACAAATCTGATTGATATTATTCAACAAACTGTAAATAAAATCAAAGTCATTCCAGATACTGTTAGTATCCAGTGTGCAAAACTACAGCTGATGACAATAAAACCTTTCTGTAAGTGCACTCTCCGTGAATGTGTATCAAATATAGGAATGGTGTTGTTACAAAGATTGAAGGCAAACCTGCCAAAAACTAGCGTTAAAAGTTAACGCTAGTTTTGTTAAGTCGTGAATATCAGAGCAATTTACATTTTGATATTAAACCAGTCAGTTTCTGACCTATTTTTCTCCCTACCTTTCCATCCACCTTTCACTCTGCCATCTGTGCTGTCTGACTGACTGACAAGTGACTGAGGTCGCTGATCTGCCAGGTAGCTTTTCAGGAAAACCATTGGCAGAAAAAAGGGAAACCCTGTGAAAGTTCTGGTGTTCGCTAGTTCGTACATCACCTAATTTAGGCCTATGTTCTCTACAGCTACGAACAAAACTTGTTTTAGTCATTGTTTCAATTATTAAGACAGAGAAAAGTGTAAAAATATATACATTGTTGAAGATGTGTAAAGTTAAGCATCCCCTGATGACATAGGAGAGCGTAGGCCACTGACCATGTGCCAGTGCTAGGCCCTGGACAGCCCTGGCCCCAATTTAACTACTGGTTATGAGATGGTTCCAACATCATTCTGAGTATTTAACTGAGGTATTTTATCCTGCAAGTCTGTCCGCCAGTAACAGCAGTTAGATATAATGATGACAATCAACAAAAAGGAAGTGCCTGCCTCCTGCAATCATAGTGTACACAGTATATCCATGCCCATGAAGTTACAGTCTACTGTTAAGCCTTCTTGAGATGTATCGTGTGTTCACTGATATATCAGTAAGGCAAGGTGCCTGCACACTTGATAGCCCCAATGATTTACTTACACTCACCCACCTGTGAACTGGAGTTACTAAGTGGTGACTTTTTAATTGCACCTGTTTTGTACTTGCATAAGATGCAAGGGTATTAATGTGATACCAGTATTATAATAGGTATGTAGACAAGGTCAGTGATCAGCTGCAACAACAAAAAGTGAATGACTACAAAGTGGATAAGTGTGGTTTCAGCATACATATTATGGCTGCATCACTGAGGTTTTCTCATGTGCAACCAACAGGGGGCAATGTTGTTCTGTGCTTAAACTGATCACTTCACCCTGAGACTCCAGCGCTGAAAAATCTATGGAGCATATACAGTTGGATGGTTGACAAAAGAAGAAAATATAGCAAAACAAATGAATAAAACCACCAGAGGAGATAAGTCTTGGCCAGAGCCAAATGACTTCAGGCAGCTTCATTTAAACCGCTAAATCGGATTTTATGCTGAAATTGTTCAATAATTAGAGAATACAGTGAGGCTATCGTAAATGTCAGACCAAATATATCAGCACAAGCTATCAGACCCAGGTACAGCACCACATAATACCATGCAAGTCATTCCAGGAAGCCCTTTCCTGTGTTTCCACTGACCTCACTAGAAAATCCATCTACAACAAATCTGTTTACTGGAGAGTAGCAACATGTTACTTTTTGCTATTTACATAAGTACGTGTGTATGTATTCATGCATGATACATGTATGTTGCTGCAGGTATACAAAACCATAGCCTTTGATAACAGAGGCCTTACCATCACCAATGCAAATGCTTTAATTTGCAAAATATATTTGATGTTTTGCCCAACATATTAGAAACATCACATTCACTTTACGTAAATGTGCTTGGCCTGGATAGAGATCCCAACAGAGAGCACTTCATCTTGTTTGCCTTTTCTGCCTTCTTTTACCACATATTATTCCACCGAGATCAACATGCAGTTGCGATTAATACAATGTGGTAGCTCGCAGCAGCTTAGGGTGAAGTATTCACACAGAAGCTCCGTTAACTTTGTGCTGGTGCAACAATGACACCCCTTATCTTATGAAAGTGGAGAAGCCATGAATAAAACATGAGGTCATACTTTTTTTATAGCCTCTACAATACCTCATACATGGCTAGAATAGCTAACAATCAAAGAGTCAAGAGAAAGGTTCAGTGGGGAGTGACTCTCTTTTGAAGTTGTGTCTCCCTGGCCAATTCTGAATTTCTTTGAAAAGAATAAGGCAATGTCGGACCGACCATAGCATGTTAGTCCCCCAGTGGAATGTCTCTGTTTCAACTGTATTTATCTATTTACTTAATGGAAAGTGGACTCCTTCTGTATTCATCTAAGAGTACGGGGTTTGTGAGGGATGATTTGCACATCAATGCTCTCGCTGAGTTACACAGAACAATACGTTTGTCTTCATTAAAAACCCACTGATGTGCGTGATTGAAATAACTATTTATTTCTAATGTTTGCCAATATCAGTAATACAGATTTTAGTTGTAGATTGTAGATTTGTGTGTTTGTCAAAAGTCAGTGTGGTGTGTTAAGCTGGCTGAGGCACATCCTATGTTCCACAGGTTTTTGTGTTAAACACAGCATTAGATTCGTGCAGAATTCTTCCTATGCTCTCTATCTTTGATGGTACAGTACAATAGTCAGGGCTCTTGAGTAAGGGTCACAAAAGTCTATCAGTGACCCATATGATGCTATTTCATGGTTTTCATACACAATTAACAACCGGAGTGTAACAGAACATTGGCTGAGCTTTATACTAGCTTGGGGAAAACTCAACAGGTGACAGAAATCTCTTATTAAACTCACAGATGAATTAACACACAGGACAGGGTGAAGCAACAAGGCCTAAATTGGGAACGGAATTCGATGAATGAAACCACAGAACCAAAGGTGTGTGATAGAAAAGTCGTTTTTCATGCCGAAAGAAGTGAAAGATCGACATAGTACAGTTCAAATCAAGAGCTCTCTTGGTAGGAGATTGTGTCCAAAGAGTGTTGTCCTCAGAATACCAAAAAGGGTGAATATGAGGTTCAGGTTGCAGAGAGTGTGTTCATTGGGTGGAGGGCAGGGAGAGGCAACAGCAGGAGCTCAGAGCATACAGAGGCATTCACAATGGGTCATGGTGAAGAGGATTTTGCGGATGGGATTTGTGAAGTGCAATGAAAAGTCAGAAATGAGACCATGAATGTCTTGTTTTTTCAATATTGCGGGACTCAATGATAGATCGATTAGAAAAGAAAAATGTGGTTGAAAAATCTGCACTTTTACCACAGATGGCTTGGACCTCTCTGTGGACATTTTGGAAAGTATAAGCCTATTAACCTGCCTACTTAAACTGCCTTTGTGTTGAAATATTACACTGTGAACTGGTGATCTGAGTGTCCAGGCATGTTCAGCCTGGTCAAACATCAACAAGAAGACTATGATAAAATATTAAAAGTATCTCATTGTAGACATGAAAAGTTCCTAGTTTCTCAAGGACATAGTATCTTGATCTTTACTGGTCTGTCCGGACCACTTTGGTCCAGGCTGAAATATCTCAACAACTATTGAATAGATTGCCATGATATTTGTGTTTGTTTGTTTACTTTCCCTTCAGGATGAATTGCAATAACTTTGGTCATCCGCTGATTTTTCATCTATGGCCATCATCTAGTCAAAATGTAAACTTGTCCATTACTTCGGTTGTGACCAAATACCTGCGATGACATTCCCATCAGCCAGTAGCAAATGTTAGATTGCAAAACAAAGATGGTGGACATGATAAACAGTATACCTACTAAACATCAGCATGTTAACATTGTCATTGTGAGCATGTTAGCAAGCTGATGTTAGCAAGCTGATGTTAGCATTTAGCCCAAAGCATTGTTCTACATAAGTACAGTCTCACAGAGCCACTCACGTAGATGTAGACTCATAGTCTTGTTTTGTTTTGTGTAATGCATTCTCCCTCCCTCCCTCCTTCTAAAAAGGTAACCACCAGCTTTGTGAACTGAAGATACTGTTTGAAAGTGATTTGATTTCTCTCCTTTCATCACAGCCTGAAAATATAACTGACAAGTGCCATTTCACTGGAGGATTTCTGCATGTGGCTCATTTCCTGATTGTGTTTTACGCTCCTCGTATACAAGATAAACAAGGAAGCTGACAACACAACACCATGAGCGGGGCTCTGAGTTGGTGGAGATCTGATCTAAAGTCATGTTCCCTTT
The DNA here is from genome assembly GCF_043641665.1 of Enoplosus armatus. Lineage (NCBI taxonomy): Eukaryota > Metazoa > Chordata > Actinopteri > Centrarchiformes > Enoplosidae > Enoplosus > Enoplosus armatus. The sequence goes on along the minus strand of NC_092197.1, from coordinate 8,715,976 downwards.
AAGTAACAAACCGAGCTCAGTTAGATACCGGAATCCATTTTATTGAGCGTTGACATTCAGATTTATGAGGTTGTACTGTGTTAAAAGCCCTACGATAGTAAAACAAAAGAATCCTGATGACACCACTGGTTCTCTCCAGGTGTTCACCGACCACATGCAAAGGCAAAGCATCATCTTTACGGCAGAAATGCAAATTACAGGGTGTCCAAAGGTCTTCACAAGCTGTTAGAAGCCACTGGCCTGATATCATTAAGTTTAACCTCCCTCACTTTTTTTGAAGCTGGGATTAAGCATAACTTTTTCAGAGAGCAGGAATTTCTGTGAGAGATTTACCTCACAAGACATAGCAGTGGGAATACATCAGTGCATGGCAACCTATAGTGTCAGCTGTTTATTGTCTAGCAGCAGTCAGCTATCTTGCTGTCCTTGCTGTTTTATTTCTTCCCAGGGTGAAATGCTGATGTTTGTTCCTTCCTATGGTTTAGAAGCTTAGGATTTAGAAGTAAGAATCTGCAATTCAAATGCAATTATTGCCTTTCCTCTCTCTGTCACTAGCAACTCCATTAGCCAATTAAATTTGCAGTATCTTTTTATTGGAATTGCTTGCAAGTGAGGGACAAAATGTCAGTGGTTTTCCAATGATAGATAATTTCATTTTCAAAACATAATTGGACATGAGCACAAGTGTGTTGTTACTGAGTACTGTTCAGGGCACTGGGGTAAAAATTGGAAACTTGAAACCCTTGAAAAATAATCTACAACAGCACAAGTGGGGTTTGACTCTTTTTTTAAACCCTACGTAGACCCCTAAAGCTATTTTGTTCAATTTCATTTTTTAATGTTTTATTTTCAATCAATTCCAACAGGTCCAATTGCATTTTGAAAGCTATTCAAGATTGTGAATACAGAAAACAAATGACCATAAGTGCGTCTGCTTCTTTGACCTCTTGATTTTGAGTCAGATTTATATTAGTACTTATGATGTACTAGACCAGGCTCAATGTCTCAGCCACAGCACTTACAGTATATGTGTATTGATCCAAATGCACCTTTGTTTCACAGAGCATGAATCCAGAGCAGCGTCAGATAATAACCCTTTCCATCTCTGTCAAAAGGCATAATGACTTAACCTTGCTGCACCGGGGACTGCCAGCATACTATTTAGCCCGGAGAGAGAACAAGAGATAGAGAGGCAAGTGTATTTATGTGTGTGTGTGTTTAGTGTGGGGGTGGATAGCTGAAAGAGTGACTGTAGCTTATGAGCAAGTGTCTGACAGTGAGAAACAGCAAATCAGAGAACACGTCCTCACTCAACTAGCAGCTATTGATCCAGGTTCAACAGGCCATCCAAAAGACCATTGATCTGATTCACATCTCCTCACGTTGGTCTTCATTGCAAGAGGCAGTGACACATTGCAAAAAAAAGTGTGTTTTAACAAGACATTTACTCTCATATTCTACCTATAAGATCATTTTTCCAAACAAGTCTCAGTATCTCAAAACAGAGTAAAGCAGAACAGGGAAATTACAGTTGAGGGCTTCCTTTTCAATTGGCAGTGGCCATGGCTGTATGTTGTAGTCATTGTGAAAACGATTCAAACTTCACTTGCCACAAGAAGCTGGTTTAAAGACAGATGTTTTTTTTGTGGTTGCCACTTGCACGTCCCACTTTAGTTTCACAGTTGTTGCCTAAATTTGAGATGGAAGCAGGTTATAAATTCCTTTCAGTCATGTATTGGACCATCAGAAAAAAAACATATTCTAATTGGTGGTTTATCTTCAGAGGTTAACAACAAATGTACAGTAAATTGATGGAGTGACAGTGTCTGAAAACATCGAAATTACTGGAATAATGTCATTTTTAAAGTTAGCAAAACCACTGTGAACATTACAGATATATTAAGGGTTATGATCTCTGCTAGCCAGGGTAAATCACAAGATTTAATTTGAGTTCATCATGGGATAGTCAACAGGCTAAATACCATCAGCAGTGAGATCATATTTTGTCTCAACATGCATGTGAGAAAATGCCAAACAGCAAAAATAACACCAACAGCTTTGTAAAACCTGAGAAACAGCAATCTTGTCAGTGCAGCTTGAATCCAATTGATATCCCTGTAAAATGCATGCAGGTGAAGTCTGCCTGTTTGGAACTGCTTTAGAATGGAAGTTGGTGCGAGTGAGCACTTTTGATTTCTCATCATTGCCTCAGGCTTCCCTTAATGCGAGCCTCGTCAATATCAAGGTTTGGATTTGCTCTGGCAGAGATGTGCACGACATCAGCTGATCAGCATCAGCTGACTCTCACAATCTCCACAACGCATCCAAGCAAATTATATTCAAGCGAAACAATTACTCAGTGTTTATACTTTGATCAGCTGTCATTCTCCGAACATTATGTCATAGCTGCTATTTAGGCTGTTTACTCCTACCAGCTGTATGTTTGTAGTTATGATAATTGATTTCTGACACCAGATGTGAATAATTTCTAGAGACACTGTTGTCCACCTCTGAGTAATTGAGTCAGAGCTTTTTTCCTCACAATTACAATATGTCTGCTCATACTGCTTCAAAAAGGACACATTTTGTTTGTACTGCACGTCTTGGCGCAGCTGCCAACGTGGCATGACTTTGAGGTGTTAATATCCAGCCTTCAAACACTGGAAATTGCTACTGGCTTCCTCAGTAGGAATGCAGGCAGAGAGACGATTGCATCTGTTTAAGTCATTTATTACCACAGTGCACACATACAGAGAAATACACCTCTGAATTCAGTTCAGTCACATATGTGGCAGAAAGAAACAATTCTCACGCATTTCAAACTCAGAGTTTCAAACTCTAAACTAAAAATGGTGAGGGTGGTTTAGTGAGTTTGAGTTTGAGCATCAGAGTCAGCTGTGTGGAAATACAGGCTTTTTAAGTCATAACTTTTGCTTTTTGTGCTCTTTAATATGTAATGAGAAGTTATTTAATATTTTTAAATTGTGATACCTCATGCGACTTTGTGTGAATACTTCATAACCTTTCCACTAATGGCCTCTTCTTGAGAGTTTTATTTATGTAGCACCCAACCAGCACAGATGTCACAAAGTGCATCACACTAAAGAAATCACAACGAAAACATTTAGCCATGTTTACTTTGCGGCCTCTGAAGTTATATTATTGACATCTTTGTCCATCTTGGCAAATTGCCAAGTATATTTATTGGTCAAGTATATTTGCAGGACTGTGCGAATCTGCTGCATTCTGTCTTCTATTGTGTTTGGGTTTCTGTACTGCCATCACTGTCTCCTCACCTAAAGACTCTGAGGACACAGTAATAGCAACGGCCACCAGAGGCTCAGTGTAATTCCTAAGTCCGTAGCATTTTATTGGACTCACTGTACGTCCAACTTTTATAATGCCATTTGTTATAACATTAACAGCTGTAAATACTGGAGAGTACTTTTATGTCCAGGATCGATGCAAGTGGCTCTAGTATCATTAATCATGGACGGTACCTTTTATGAAGCAATCTCACTTTATTCATAAAGGATAACTGTATGGCTCCATTAAGGTGTCACGCTATTTATCTTCCTTATAACCTGCCCATGGCATTACAAAGCATCTTGGCTTGCCACACTCTTTCTCTCTCTCGTCTCCACTCCATTTGTCCCTTTGCCCTCTTTCACATATAAAATAATTGGAAATACATGGAGGCAATAACAAGGGGGCAGTTTACTGGTGATAACAAGAAGGCTGTAAAAGGGAAAATTGTTCATTTGTGGAAGTTGTGTGTGTGTGTGTGTGTGTGTATGCATGCATGCACCATTTGAAAGATAAGGGGGTTGTAAGTATGGTAGGGCAGTAAACCTTTATAGTCTATGGGAAAATGATTAGAAAATGTACAAAATTTAAATATGTGAAAGTTAAAGCAATGTCAGTGTATCGTTTCATCTCACACAAGCTTTTTTGGATATACATATTATTGCTTAAGGTTTGAGGCTGCATTGGATGTTAAATTCATATTATGAGAATACAGGATTAAATCCGTGATTAAACATGCAGCAAATCCTACCCTCAGTGTCTAAGGCAACTGTCTTAATACAACCCTTGATACAACCCTGGACCAGTTAGGTTATAAAATATACAGTATGTGATTTATTACATCTGAGCCTATGCCAAGAGCTAGCAGGGGAAAGCATGTTTTATGAATGTCCAGCTCGGAGTATTTGATGAACTGGTGGGCCACTGTTTGATCCTTGGCAAAGGCTGGACCTAATATCATCAGAGCATGTTGGCAGAGCCCTGAAGGAACCCCCTCTGTCTCACCTTAAAGAGACTCATTCTGGTCAATAATGTCAAATAAATGAAAGCATTGATTTCACCCAATCTGCAGTCACAGACTTATTTGAAGCATATCATTTTCACTGAGCCTACATGTGTAGCTCTCTCCATGGAAGTCAAAAGAAAGGGATACAAATAATCAGGTCAGAAATAGTGGCATGCTATTCAAATGAACTCCATATACAAATATTTGTCTAGCTTTATTTAAACACCAAGTATTTATTACTGAAAAAACATTTTAAAAGACAAACGTCCTTTTTGGTATTGGTATTCACAACAACAAACTGAAAGACCCAACAGTTGCACAGGAAAGAGCATATGTTCACTATGTTCGATGTTACAGTACTTGTCAAAAAAGTTAAACAGAGGCAGTGTAGGAACAAAGGATATTTCCTGCTGTCTATAGGGTGAAAACCCACTCAGAAGAAAGAAATCTTCTGTTATTTCTGCTTTTTCTTGATCTGTTACGATATGGTGTCTATACCGCATGTGCGGTTTGCTTCTCTGAACTGCATCTGCTTGATGTCCCTCCATCAAAACATGGGGCAAGATTGTTGTCAGTATAGAGCTGAAATGTGGCCAAAGTGACTAGTTGAACTGACTAACACTTCTCATCTGTAAAAAATCTCCTTTTTGGTTTGGAAAAACCTGTGTATCATGATGTACTAACTATCAGAATTGTACACTTGTGGAAGTGTTTCTGTGTATGTCTTTTTCTATAGTTTTTATCTATCTAAATTATCATGCAATTTCTTATCAAATTGTTTTTCTGGCTGGCAGTGATTCCATATTTGTTTCCACGCAGACAAAAACTATGCAACATCTGATTCCTCCAGAGAAAAATATTGGATTTTTTTTTTTCTGGATGGGGATTAAAAACTAATCTGGCTGCTTTGAAGGCTTTACTTACTTACAGTCTCACTGTAAGTACACCAAGCTCTATATTCTTCCTACTGTATTTCGTTTAAGGAAGAAAGATGTTCACAGAATGTTGATAAAATCGATATTTAGCTCATACAAGTACTTTCCAGCAGTCTTGTGATTTCTCTTGGGTACAATACAGTGAAATATCTACCATTCCACATTGGTTTATAAAGAAAAACTTTGCTTTTTCTTACATTATGAAGCAGCATGGGTCTGTGCCTTTATTCCATCAGTAAATACCATATCTTGCTAATGTATCTACCTCTTGAATGTGTCTATATTTGTTCACCGTGCAGTTTTCTTTGTGAATAATAGAGGAAAGAGGTGGGTGGGATCATGTGTATAGAGAAGGACGGATTGATTGAAAACCTGACATTTCTCGAGGAGTGTGGTTCAAAACTGACCAGCCTTATCACAGGCCGACACTGCCAAATGCACAAGTTCTCTGTGACCATTGACCAGATATCATGTTTGACATGTTTCAAATGCCTGTAGTATAGAGATCAGATAGGTAGGTCAGATGGTACACATTTGAGGATATTATGAGTTTTTGTTCTGGTCTTACTGCATAACAATATAAAACCTTACAATGTAGGTCTATCAAAGAGCTGAGTCTGAACCAGTCAACTCCTGTATGATTTAGCCATGGAAGCTGCATGGATGTGTCCTACAGAGAGGCAGGTCATAGAGATGGAGAGCCAACACACCATTGATATCCTCAATAAGACAAGTGACAGTAATAAAAGTGTGTTTCTCTGTGTCCGTGTCCTCTGGTCAGCTTACCATATCTGAGAAGAACCCCTGCTAAATATGCACCATAAGGTGCACTTAGTTGGACTCTTAGGCAGGTAGAAATGCTACATGCTTTAACCCTTGTATGGTGTTCGGGTCTGTGGGACCCGTTTTCAGTTTTTATCAAAAGAAAAATGAAACAATTAATTATTTTTTCAACCTGAAATTCATTGGCTTTGGCTCATTTTCTGTGAAGAACATAAATCAAAACACATTTTCAATGACCGCATACTGTACACCCACCCTACGCATTTATATTACATACAGGGTGTTTGGGTCCACTGGACCCGGGGCTAATAAAAGTGTGGAAAGTGTAGGTCCTGTGTACCTTCACTCTGTCTTCCTTCTTTCTGGGGCTACTGATAGTGTTTTCTGCCCCTCCTGCTCCCGCACAAAGTTGCAACATTATTGAAAATTCAACTCCCAACACCGTCTGCTCTTACATTCCCGCACATTTTACCCTCTGTCTTGCGGTAACCAAACTTTATTTTCTCATACCCTATCCCACCTGCAAATTAGGGGCGTAACACTATAAATATGGCTTTGCCAGTGTGGTTCCTTATCACAACTGATCAAGATGGCCAAAAGATTATCTGCTGAGAGGGCCTTGCAATTGATTTTGGAAGAGAGAGAAGCTTCTGATGATGATGTCGAGGAAGAGGTTTCAGAATGTGAAGATCACATTTCTGAAAATTCAGAGTCTGACAGTGACTTTGAAGAAGAGGATGAGGTTGAGCACCAATTAGTACCAAAACGAAGACGAGTAGCCCGTCAGCAGCCAGCTCCGGGACCAGCCCGTCAGCAGCCAGCACCGGGACCAGCCCGTCAGCAGCCAGCTCCGGGACCAGCCCATCAGCAGCCAGCACCGGGACCAGAACAAGCCCACCAGATAGCAAGTGAAGAAATATGGATGTCAAAAAATGGTGAAATTGAATGGTCTTCTTGCCCAAGAAATGAGCCACCCGGTAGAGCTGCTAATGTGATAAGGATGCAACCAGGGCCAACACGGCTGGCAGTTACTCGTGTGCAGGACATCAAGTCTTCATTTGAGCTTTTCATCCCAGATTCCATCCAGAAAATTATTCTGGATTGCACTAATCTTGAAGGAAGGCGTGTTTTTGAAGAGAGGTGGAAGGAGATGGACCAAACTGATTTACATGCCTACTTTGGGGTTCTTATCCTTGCTGGAGTTTTCAGGTCCAAAGGGGAATCCACAGAATCCCTGATGTGTTGAGACTGATATTGTTACTGTATGTGTTCAACTTGTGTTATGTAAACTGACCTGAATGAGTTATATGTCTAATGAAGTTCAAATGAATAAAAATCAATAGTTGTGAAACATCTTGCTTCATTTGTAAATGTGTTTTTTTCCACTCACTCCACTTGATTATAACTGATTTTCTTTTTTTATTACATTTTATTAAAAAAAACGAGTTGCACATTAATTCATAAATGTGATCTAACAAAGGTAAAGGGCAAATATTAACCATGTTTGCTGTTCATAAGACTTGTAATTGGGATGAAGTAAACATCTGTTGAGTATTTTAACATAAAATTGTTTGATTGTGTTGTTTTGAAAACCCAAAACTCTAGCGGGTCCACCAGACCCATGAACACTGGCTGAGTAACAAAAATACTAACACCACACAAGGGTTAACTAATCAACTGAGTTAACTAATTAATCAAGGTACACACGCTGTTTGTGCATAATTACACATAGTGCATGCCTCAAATTGGAAGCTTCAAATGCAATGCACATGTGAATGACTTTTTTGGAAGAAATAACCCAAAACAACCCAAAAACAAATTAGCATTTTGATGTTCTTTTAAATCTGGACAAGATGGAAAAATGCATTTCCAAGTGAAAGAAGAGGAAAGAGGCACGTAAGTGGGTCTCTATAATAATTCGTCATTGTATTAATATATTTTATGTCTATAGAAAATGTCTGAAGCATTCATATTAGTATGTGTGAAGGTGTTTTACAGTATACTGTATGCACACACACACCACACACCAGCAAGCCTGCCTATTCTTAAGCACGCTATTAATAGTGCCACGCTTCTGAAGGTTACAGTGAACACTTTGGCCACACAGCAAAGACAGTCTTCTTTTTTCAGCAAAACATCAAGCAAAAACTGTACACAGTACGTCAAAGTGGCCAAATGGATAGAAACTCTCTTGTGACATGACAAGACATGACAGGTTCAATAAATGAATTGTTTCATCAACAGACGTGTCTTTTTGAAGTGTGAAGCTGAACTGAGCTGAGCAATAAAATGAACCTCCTAATGCTCGTTCATCTCGTTCATTGTAGATGAGTCTAGAGAACTGCATCATCGAAAGGAAACCTAGAATACATATATTTAAAATGAATCAAAACCTGCTGTTACAAGCAGGATATGTGATTAGCAATTATGTCTTTTGTGTCTTAAGTACTCTCTTTACAGTGTTGAGACTTGAGTATGGATGGATTAGCTTCTTTTGTTTTTTTGAGTTGTGTTCACATTCATAAGCAGGTCCTCAGACTTCATATTTGTGATAGAGGTTGTATGTGTCGAGACAGGTCAGGGACAGGCAGCAGGTCTAAACACATGTACAAGATAACAGCTGATGAGAGAATTTGGAGCAGGTGTGCACGTGTGTGGAAGTCAGGTGATTGGGAAGGTGGGAACACAATGAGGTCATCTGAGTTCCATGAGAAAAGGCCTGGGGGAAGTGATATGGACTGAGGCTGGAGTGCTTCTAGCAACTCTTTCAGACTTCGGAAAGCCTATAAAAATAATGCTGCCAGGTTCTAATTTTATCCAGGCAATGTGAAAGGTCATCCAAGCGTAAATACAAACCAATAAAAGTTTCTTGCTCCTCTTACCCTCCAATGAATTCAAACTCACTTTCTCTTCTTTCTATCCAAGTCGTTCATGCTTTAGAGTGGGTGAAGTTACATTGAACATTGCAAGGCCAACAGGTCCCTCAGACAACTCTAGATCACTTTTTAGGATCACAATGATAGGAATCATTACAGGAGCTGTCAGGATTCATTTTGATTTTACCAGTAAAAGTGCAGTCGTAAACTGTAGCTCTATAGTGCTAAAAGTGGTCAAAAACTCCACAGGGTAGCTTTAATGTGAATCATGACCAAGAGAGGTTGGAAAATTATAATGCAGTAACAATATGCGGTGTAACTTGTAGCACTATAGAGCTATGTTTTTACAAATGTGTCGCCATTTTGTTCTGTAATGTGGTTTCATGCTATTCTACAAATTGACATTTGGCGGCAGAAACGTGCTAAGAAACGTAGTGATGCACCAAGAAAGGCAGTGAAGAAGATGACTGCAAGCTAGCAAATCTGGATGAAAACAAGGCAGGATTTAAAATATTCAAAAAATCTGCTTTACAAATGTTTTTATGACAAATGACCTCAAGGATACACACACACACATTTTGGTGAGTGACACAAAATGTAAACACAAGTTTTGTTTGTTCACAAGAAAACTACACAGGGCACCTTTAACATTTAAAGTTAGATTAAAGTTAAGATACAATATCAGGGTGCCTTTATTAAGGTAATTAAAACTTTAAACTAAGTTTTCTTTTATTATTATCATTGTTTTTATATACCATGGTATTATGGTTCATGTAACTCCCATTGTCACAAAATTCAGTGCTACGTTTGACTGCAGCTGCACATATCTCCTGCTATCTAATTAATGTTACAGCCTGTCAAGAAAGCACCTCTAACACCATCACAAACATGTTCTGTATGATTATAAAGAAGTCAGGACTCAAAAGTGTGTCATTAAAATGTATTCATCCTGACTTCTTCTTCTCTTTATATCTTTTCTTACTATCTTTGAGCACTTAGCACCATGAATGGGTTTTTCATTAAGTCCTCCAATCATGTCTATCCAGTTCGGAATGGGCCATGATAGTGACGGAGGTTAAGTAAGCTCCTGAACTAAGATTATCAAGCAGTGCTCTTTTGTGTCTATCAGTGCATCTTTGGTGGCTCTCTAGCTTCAGGTTATTATATTACAGAGCTCCCTTCACCTGATTAAGGTTTTATCTCCTGCCACAGCTGTTCCAAAGATTATACTCTGTTCTGTGACATTATTTGAGCCATGGGAGCCACTTCTCCCAGCTGCCAGAAAAATAACCACTGTGTGTGTGTGTGTGTGTGTGTGTGTGTGTGTGTGTGTGCGTGTGTGTGTGTGTGTGTAGACTGGTAAATTATCTTTTAGCATGTGAGCATGTGTGTGACCATGCATTCCATAAAGTCAGAATAATCTAGTATGAGATTTAAATGCACGACCCAATAAACATATTTTAAAAGGACAGACTTTGTTGTGTGTACAAGGCTTTGTTCTCATGCTACATTTGTTGCCAGCCTTGTGAATTGAGGGTCGCTAAATCCCTGATGGCAGTGGTCAGCCCTGACTCCCTGTCTCTAAATCTAAAGGACTTAAAGGCTCTGAAGCTCTGTAATTATATATATATATATATATATATATATATAAGGTTTATCTAGCGTGATTTGTGTTGACATCTTCAATTAACTGTAAGCCTTGGAGTATTGCGAGGAAAGAACACAAATTAGTTTGCATTATAAAATTCATCTGTAATGTGTTGTTTCCTGAGCTACAAGATGAATGGATGTTTGACCTTGTTAAACAGTTACAAAGGTAGTTTTGTAAATGTTGTCTAATGCAAACTCATGCAGTAGATCTACCCGCTATTTGAATGTCAAGCAGGATGCTTGCAAGATTCTTGTCAGAAAATCTTCAGCCCTTGTGGAAACAATTTATACACAGCAAAGAAAAAAACATAATACGAAATGAAAATGAATGTTGCAAGTGTCTCCCAGAATTCATACATATCTTATGGATGAATTGTGTTTATGTTTATTGTAACGCACTTTGTAATTTTTATCGTAAAAGTTGAAAAGAAAAATAGGTTACAGAAAGCGTCAAGGTTTGTGAAGACATGAATAACAAAAATGTACGCTTGAATAACATGTATACTATATATATTGGACCTGCCTGTTTGGATATGTACATTGCTAGTTGTGCCCTTTTATTTTTTTATTGTATTGTGTGTATTATATGTGTACAGAATGAGCACCTATGCATTCATATCTGTTTTAAAAGGATGAGTTGACTCATAATCATAATCATAATCAGAATCAGAATCAGAAACTGTTTATTGTTTCTGATTCTGATAACTAGGCTGTACAGAAAAATGTACATGTCTGAACCATGTACTGTACTTAACTCTTGCATGGATTAGTCCAAAGCGATGTGAAGGTAGCATGACATGTCAGGTGTCCTGCTTCGCTAGCACCCAAATTTGCTGAGGCTGGGACAATTTTGGTAGGAAGTGCTGTACACTCTGATGGCTGTCAGCACAAAAGAGTGACTAAAACACATTTTGAAGAGGCCCAAGTTGCTTGAAGCTGCATCTGCTCATTATAGAGGGAGAGAGGTGATATCCAAGATGGAATTGAGTTTAGTCCCGACTCTACTCTCTGCTACTGCCTCCAGGGTGTCTACACACAGCTCCACAACAGACCCAACTCTTTTAGCAGTTTTACAGTGGTGTGCTCTCTGTTACATCTTTGCCCTCAGTGATGTTTTCTACAATAGAGGAGTCATCAGAAAACCCAGAGTTGAGTCTGAGGTATTTAAGGTGACGGTGCAGATCTCTTGGCTTGTCCTCATGTTATCCTGCACCATGCTGAAAACATTCCCCCACTATCAGACAAATTGTAGCATTTGAGGAGGTCTGTAGCTCTAGAAAACCAAACTGTTGTCCCCCTGCATCGCTATGAGCTTCTCCCCAAGCAGCAGAAGCTTGGCGTATTTAAAGCATTGGCAAAATCAAGGAAACTGATTCTTACCACACAGAATAAGCCCTATGAAGTAGTTATATTATATACTTGCCTATCTGGGACTGTAATAATAAAGTGGGGCAATAGAGTCCATGGAACTTTTTTCTAAAGTGACAGTAGTGGAGGCTCAAATGTAGAGGTGCTGCTAGAAATTCTATGCTGGCAGGCAGCTTTGAAACTGAATCCTTATCTGTCTGAAGCCAGCACACTTTCTGTCTCACCCAGGTGGCTTTGATGGACGCAGTAGAAAAATGCATGAATCACATCTTGGGACAAGTTTATTCAACTTTAAGATTTTAAGATCATTGGTCAGACGTTGCATTGCTTAGCTTCAACAGAGTACACTGATACTAAAAAAAAACCATGATATTAAATAGTTGTTTTGTCCTGCCACATCTTTCAAATCAATGACCCTGAAGTCTCAGTCTATACCATCACTTGACGGTGATTGGTCTCTCTGACAGCTGAAAGGCGATGTGACGCCACTATTGCTGAGACCTCTAGGTGGTAGCAAAGGTCTACTCAGATCCTCTCAGTCACATCTCTGCTGATGGGAGACCTACTGCACCACGCTGAGAAAGTCACAGTGAAAAGGCTCCGTGACCACAGAGAGCTGCAACAGTAGTGCATAGACAAAGGGATGAAAGGAATGAAAAAAGGCGCAGAGGCCTTTGATTTAAGCAGATATACAGCGGGCTAAGGCGTCTCTTTCTTTTATCCTCTTTCTTCCAGTCTTTACCTCCTGTTCCTCATTCTCTTTCACTCTCCTCTCTCTTGCCCTCTTTCATTGTTCTCGCCTAGTCACCGTGCAATGTTTTAGAAAGTCATCCCTTTTAATGCCTTTATCGAAGAGGTGTGCATTGAAATTGAGCAAATGCACTTTTGCTGAGGCCATTTGGGGATACACTATGGTGCAATGTACTGGGTGTTCTGAAGGTGTGGCCCTCCTATCAGTATCACAAAAATAGACTGTTGGCTTCCTGCTGGGCAGAAACCATTAAACAAATGACTTTTTAGCCCCAAGCTGACTTTGAAAAACATTTTGGGTTACAGTGTATACTATTAGTGCAAAGAACACAGTCACTTTGCTTTATCTTTCGTCTCTTCCCTCCTCTAGCCTGCACTTGTTTCTGGGTTACCATATGCATGAAGTTGTTTAAGCTGTGTGCGTCTCTGTGTCTGTTGTGTTCATGTATGATGTTTTTTGCTTTTATTCAGTGAGCATTCTATGGAGGAAAGGTTTAAAGGGGTCATACATATTTTCCGTTCTAAACACTTTGTCTCTTTTGGATTGTTACGTTAGATTGGCATCAAAGATATTACTGTATATTCATATCGAACACTGCAGCTTGTTGAATTAAAATTTTAGAAGTAATACAAGTAAAAAAAAAGTCTTATTTGACATATAGAAAAGAAGTTCCAAGAAAGATTTTTTTCATCAGTTGAATGGAGGAGTCCACACACACACGCACACCTTTCTCCAAATACGTGTGTGTGTGTGTGTGTGTGTGTGTGTGTGAGGGGGGGTGGGGTGGGGGGGGCTCACTTATGTAAAGAGGAAGAGAAAACATAATATGAACACATTTTCTTCTCATACATAATGCCTCCCTGCTTGTCAAACCAAATTTGAGACTTGTTTCATCTTGAAAATATCACTGAATCCAAGTAATCAGGAGACTGACAGAATAAACACAACCAAATTTATTTATATAAGCGCTATGTATTTCAAAGACTTTTCATGGCAGCAAAACATTTTTTTTATGTTAAGAAGTTTTGTATTAGTGAAAGGCAGCATCAGCACAAACAAAACGCTGACGCTTTAATGGATAATAAATGGTACTAGATGTAATTGGTAGACAGAAAACACATCCTATTTCTTCCGTCTTAGCTCACATGCCACCATTTAGAGGAGGACAAAACTTATTAACTAGTAACAGCTCCAGACATGAGAACATTTGATATTGTCTTAGTTTTAAACAGATAAATTAAGTTGCCATTTCCTGGGCTACACTGGCATTTTTACTGAGTTCAATGCTTGGAGCTGAAGTTATGCGCAAACCCATTTATTATTATCATTATTTTCCTTCAGAGAAGCAAATTAGCTTTGATTACATTTCAGCCTTACATTTTTATGGCGGAAAACAGAGAATTAGAGAGACACCCTTAAGACTACAGGAGAAATGTTCTAATGGATTGCTTGTTGAAGCGTCTGGAGCTTACATAGTCAAGCAACAATAGCTCCTCTCTCTAACTTCATCAGAAATGTAATTCTCTGACTGTGGAAGACACGCTGAGCGTCTGTGTTCTTGTGCCAGCAGCATTATGTACAAGACCAGGTGATAATTCACGCTTCATAGGCCCTACAGCTTTTCCATTATGCTATGGGTTCAAAAAGTTCAGGGTGGCATATTGCAGTGCAAATTGCAGGCAAAAGCATGACAGAAGTGAGTGGAATCAATTACAGCAAGTATGACACACATCAAAAGAATGAAGGAAGTAAGCTACCTTGATAAAAAGAAGTCATGTGTCGGATGACAGCTCGCATTCTTCGAAGACAAGCTCCAGGACATTTATAAGTTATTTCTCACTCTTTCTTCACAGTTAATCTTTCTAAGAGTAGATATGTTGGTACAGTAGTCATAAGGTAATAGGGATTGGAGGCAAGTTAATTAAGTGTTACATACGGCAGTGGGAAAGGGTGTAGTGAGACAAACCCTTTGGAATAAATCCCCTGTGGTTACCATGTCTTGTTTCATGGATATACAACATGATAGTGAAGGAATTCTTCCAAGTCACTGGTGTGAGACCACACTTCTTGGTAATTTAAATTCAGTTCAGTTGAATAATTCATCTTTATTGTATCTGGTCATGTTCATGTAAAACAAGTTATGAAATGTAGACCTGCATGCTGTCAGCATATTCCATGTAATAGAAGACTTTGGATAAAACCAATGCCATTTATACTAATGGTATAGTAAATACAATATATTATGTGGTACAAGTCGAGTAGACATGACAGATATGAGAGAGTAACAGTACAGTGGGGTAAAATAAATTCAGTTCAGTAGTGTAAATATAGCTGATATTAATAATATTCTTAAAGGAATATTCCACTGCAATTTAATCTTTTATCCACATTTTGAAAATATGATAAAAACAACAAGACTGGCAGTGGTGTAATGTATTTCCATTTTATGCTACTCTATACCTCTACTCCACTACAGTTTGGAGTCAAATATTGCACCTTTCACTCCACTTATCTTGACTGCTTTAGTTACCTACTTACTTTGAAGATTCCTATTATTAAGACAAAATATAATCAATTAGTAAATTATGATGTATTATCATGGATCAAGCCAACTGGCAGTACATAAAGTAGTTAAAATTGGCCCCACCTCGACATTAGTGATGCTTACACATTAATGCATCAATGATTATAATCCAATAATGAGCACTTTTACTTTTGGTACTTTAAATATATGTTGATACAAGTATATAGGAATGTACTTTTACTTAAGCAAAAGTATTTAAGTAAGACTATTTCTACACTGTGGTATCACTACTTTTACCTCTTCTACCATTGAAGATTAGAGTCTACAACCATGCTGTGATTTCAGCTAAATTTTAACATTCTAATGTTCATAAAGTAATGCTTACCATGTTCACCATGTTAGATTGTTAGAATGCTAACATTTGCCAATTAGCACTAAACACAAAGGTTGATGGGAATGTCATTAGCCATAAACCAAAAAAAATATATCTTCATTGAGATATTTCAGACCAAACACAATTATCAACCTCATGGTGGCGCTAGAGGAGAAATCTGGTTCATCAAGGTCTTTTGGATACATAGGAAATTGACAATTGCTCCAATAGCTATTTGATGTTGTTTCTCTAAAATACAAAAATGTCAACCTCATGGTAGCACTAGAGGAAAAGTGAGGGGATGACCAAAGTCAGTAGGCGTTAATCTCTGGGGATCATGACTGTAAAAAATTTAACGTCAATGCAGTTATTTCAGTCTGGACCAAAGTGGTGGACCCCCAGAGCGTGAAAAACGACATCCATTTTTCTGCTCTACCACTATAGCAATTGGTGAGCAGGCTGCAGGTGTAGTTAGGAACCAGAACAGCTGTAATGCTCTTGGCATAGACACAAATCTCAGGAACTCTACTGAAGGGGTAAAGCACCAGCCATTCACAAGATATTTCTTTAGTTGGTGTTTTGATGATGGTGGTGGAGAGTGCTATCGAACACGTTGGTCTAAAATCTCCCACAATTGTTCAGTTGGGTTGAAACATGGTGACGGCAAAGATCATGATTGCTTGATTTACATTATTTTTGTATTAAACCATTCATTAACCCCCTCCCCCTTTTTTTTGCAGAAGATAAAGCATAAGGTAAGCCCCTTAGGCTCAGTTAAGCCTAAAAATGAATGTTTCACATTTTATGCTGTGACAAAATTTCATTTCTGTGAAGAAGACTTTATTAAGTTAACAGGCATAGAGGGGGATATTAGCTTACAGACGTTGATGTTACTAAATCAAATTGTAGGCTACAGACTAAAGTAATTCTTTTAGCTTGGAAGTGGCTACATCTTATATTATCTAAATTAAAACTGCATCATGTTTAGACTGGGTTAGGTGGCAATAATGGTCTTAATTAGAGATAACAGTAGTATTGGACTGTTTTTCTTAAAATTGCAATGGCAAGTTTCAGCAGGGGTACTGTGTCAGTTGTGCAAATCTCCCTGCAATATACAAAGATCTCTGGAATCAGTTATGTCAAGGTGTCTGAAAACAAGACTTCTACCTGGTTACAGAGTGCATCTCTAGTATCTAGACACATACAGTAGCTCTTAAGGAAAAACAGAAATTGTAGAGGAAACAATAAACACTCTCTTGCTGTGAGGACAGTAATAATTTTACCAACAAAAAGCCTACTTTCTGACAACTTCTTGTCAACAAGGGCACAGGCACTTTTGCTGGATCCTAACCAACAGATGCACAATCACGTTTTGGTGGAATCTTGCCATGATTGGATATAACTTTGTTCAACAACTTGTAAACAAGAAAACCAGCCCATGGGTCGTACCTTAAAAAAACCTTTCAAGGAAAGATTTCGGCTGTTTTTATTTCTCAAATACAGACACAAAATTGATGCTATTATGACTTTTTTTTTTCTTTTACTTTTTGGATGATG
This sequence comes from Enoplosus armatus, assembly GCF_043641665.1. Lineage (NCBI taxonomy): Eukaryota > Metazoa > Chordata > Actinopteri > Centrarchiformes > Enoplosidae > Enoplosus > Enoplosus armatus. Next base: position 8,698,847 of record NC_092197.1, on the reverse strand, counting down.
ATGCTGCTTTGCCCTCTGTAGTCCATCCAAAGTTAACTGTGCACAACAGCACAACTGAAAGGGACTATATCAAAAGAATGAATCTGGCTACTCTGCCACAACCTGCTGCTACGATGAAAGCTGTATCTCTCTGATGCATGGCACGCTTTTAGTGCTGGTGTGTCAATTTAAGTACAGGCTGCTCAGCTGCTGAAGGAATGTGGACCATGAAGTTTCAACCATGATGTGACGATGGGGCTGAAAGGGTGCTGAACACTAATCGCAGATCAGGGCTTATTTGGGTGTGCTTGTGCTGACTTGCAAACATCTCCATGGGATCACTCTCAGCTGTGGTGGCTGCCACTGGATTAGCACAGCAGAGCTCCAACATGGCACCAACCTGTTACCCACATTGGGAGTTTCATGCTCCACAAACACATGTTATGATGGCAACTAATGCAAACCTAGAGTGTGGTGCAACAACACATTGCCTATGTAGGCTTTGAGGGCACTTTCTTTCAAGAGGGTAAAAACTGCATATACGTGTACGTAAATACTGTGGTGATACAACTTTCCCCTCTATGATGATAGTCGCCGGTTTCACCTCTGTCTACTGTGCTCTTGCAAATGATTAGTTCACCTTACTGTCTAATGATGCGATTGAACAATGCACATGTAAACAAATATCAAAGCCAGAACAATAGCTGGATAAAGATGGATGGAGAAGGATGAATGATGGTGGTCTTTGTAACTTAGATAAAAGGTGTAATACTTAAGTGAGAGTGAGTCTGATGTTACTGTTCGATGAGGAGAAACAAATATACAGTAAGACTTAATCTAGTCTGATGCATTTCCATATGCTTAAATTAATTTGACTGACAAAAAGATGGTGGCGCAATACTGTGGCTTTTCATATACTGATGCAACAAAATGTCATGGGCCAACGTTGTCAGGAGTGCTCAGTCACACATAAAGAAAATGACTGGTCAAAGTGACAGCCAACTTTGTCTTTGCAGCTCTCTGCTGCTATGTTGACACACACAGATCCATCAGTCCAGGAAAGAAACGTCAGTGCTCGGCATGTGGGCAAAGAATACAGATGGACAGAGAGGGGAGAGGGCTGTGTTTTTCTCTTTGCACGCCTCGATGTTTCTGGCTGACATTTATGAAGTAACATCAACACCTGCTGGTCTGCTGTGTTCACTACATTCCTACACTCAGGGAGCAACAGCTCAAAGTCGCGTTTTTCTTTTTTAACAATAAGGCGGATTGCTTAGAAAAGTAATAGCAAATTGCTTGCAATGAGTTGCATTTTTAGAATGTATAGGAGGTGGAGGGGTGTAAAATATGTGCAGAAGAAGAACAATGAGACTAGCTTACGTACAGTAAAACGTTCTGAAATAAACTGTTTGTCCTTGCGGGCACTGCAAATGTTTGTATGAAATATGTTGATGCACACAGATCTGGGTGAAAAATGTTGGATGCGTGGGTAAAAATGCCTTCTGAGAATTGAATGCAGTAAACAGATTAATGTTTTTTTAAATACTATTTTTTAGATGCATTTGTGTCACGGTTAAACATTCATTAAAAAAAACAAAACTTCAAGAAGAACATACAGACGTTAGAGACACACAACCACTGTTGTCCTTGGTTGTCGAGTCAGCAAAGTGAGATCCACACACTATGTCCAACCATAAAATACCAATTAATTTTTATCCTTTTATTCATTATTGCTACTACATACAGCATTAAAATCACAAAATAACAAAGATTTACCTTCACCAGCCGGTTTTTGATACTGAGCAGTCATGCATTCGTGCTTGGTTCTCTTTGGCTTTTTGCTGACTCAAGCGCTCTCTGCGACGTGCTTATTTACTGAAAGCTGGGCTACGCAGCTCAAAGTAAGAGCAAAGTTATTGTAAATAAATACATTCCATGGTCCCAAACCTTGCCTTCAAGTTCAAAGTTAATTGGGTATTTGATAATACTGATTGAACAACACATATTACTGTAGGCCACCACTGCCCCACTATACAGTTTGTTTAGGCTAATGTGACAATATTACTTACTTGACAAAAAAGTATTGGCTGCCCGTTGCTGTTCTGTATTATTTGGATGCGACAGTAGTGTTCCTCGATTAGTATTTGGGAATTTCTTTCATGAAATGTACTGATATTTTCCTTCCTATAACAAACTATCTTCATAAGTATTTACTGCATGTTAGGCACTGCTTAATTCTTAGCTGTGTTTCTCCACCACAGCATGTTGCTAACATGCATTTTTTTTTGTGAGGCGAAGCACATTCCACTGCCTATGTTTTACTTACTGAATAAAATGAGTATGATTCTGCATTTGAAATATTTTGTTGTATAAGTGCCCTGAATGTTTTAGAAAACAGTGGGCTAGGTTCCAAATTACCCACTGGGCATGGAGCAACAAAACAAGCTGTGCTCTAGAGAGAGCTTGTAATAGATTGCAGTGATTCCCCTTGGACATGCTGTTGAGCAGGTGGTGCCTTTGCTGGTGCAACACACGGCAATGAATTTACCATTTCCTACCCCACCATCTGACTATAAATCATACAGTCTGAAAACACATTTTTAATAACTAGAGAGGCAATTAAATAAATTCAGATGAGAGTCGGAGATAACTCTCTTTGCAGGTTATTTTTCTCATTAACCTAACACACATGTGCATGAACAAACCAAGACACATACATGAATTTTTCGGAGCTTATTTGAGTGGTATATTGAATAATGCAATTAAATGGATATAACTAACTGAGTTTATATTACAACACACTGCAGTATATACAGTAAATTAATAAAAAGTTGTTTACACTGTATGTCTTTTTCTCATGTATAACAGCCCATATGCTCCGCAAGGCTGTGAGTTTCTGCTGACTGCAGAAGGTGCTAATACACATTGACTAATGATGATAATGCACCATTATAGTTAACAATATGCTGATTACAGAAGAGGAAGAGTGCAAACTGATTTAAATAATGTAGGTTAAAAACAAACAACTCAACACAAAATATACAGGTTGGGAATTGCATTCAACATGTGTTTGATTACAATGAAAACTTCTTCCGGGTACCTTTTATTATACATATATATACCTAGGAAATCAGTTCACTTTTGTTTATCTTGTCACACATCATGCATCTTTATGTAAGGATATATGAATGTACTTTTTAAGTTTTCTGGTAAGATATTTTTGAAATGCTGAAATCACTGTTACACATGTTTCATTTGTCTTAAAAGATTTTATTTGTAATAAAATAAAACAATGACATGCACAACATAGTCATAATCAACTGGGCATTGATAAATCATAGTAGCAGATGCTGTATGTTGTGCTACTGTGCCACATCTGTTAAAAAAAAAAAAAGCCCCAGAATGCCTACAATACAAAAAGTCTCCTCCCAACAGTCCAGCTGATAAAATCACTTATTTCTGCCCTGCTAAAACTGCCTACAGCAAGAGCCACTTGTCCATGCCAGGCTGTTATCCGCTTTGTGTAAAGTCACACCCTCACAGGTGGTTAATCCCTGTGGACCACAGACGGTCACCTGTAATGGTCATATTTTCCCAGCTTATCTGACAGTGAGGCATGAAAGCCATTAGCTGTGGAAGCTAATGCTGAATGAGGCAAACCTCACTTACCTACTTGCTATTACTTGAGAGATAATGACAGAAAAAAATGTAATTTCTTTAATAGTTTGGAAACTTTTATACAAACCACTTAGTTAGAAGTTATTGGTTTACAAATCAATGCAAGAAGACCATGTTTGCATTAGCCTATTTCAGGGAGATATTAATCTTGACTAATTAAAGCAAAAGCCATAAAATCACAAAGAGAAATATATTTACCCTCTGCATTTGGTATATATAATATTTATTAGTACCAATTAATAAGCACAGTCGGATTCGGGTGTGTTTTCCACTATCATTGTTGCCAATCTCATGACTGTTGAAGACAGAAACATTAATCCAAGCTTGGTATTAAAGTGTCATCTGTTTTTATCAAAAATGTAATTTAATATTACTATTTGCTCTTCGTTTGTATTTTGTTTTTCTATCAAGGGACATCACTGCACAAACACTGGTGTTTCAGTCCAGGGATGTACTTTGGTTCGTCTTGGATGGTATCCACCGTAATTAGTTCCAGAGCCGGTGCATCCTCGGGCTTAATGGGCAACAATCAATGCCAACACAAACAGTGTGTCTTTCCTTGTGTGTTGCTTCATCTGTCTGTTGAATAAGATCATGGAATCATCTCAAACTTTGTATTCTGTCTTGCTGCTGTTCTGGATATGCTTATGAAAATATAACAGTTCACAGGTTTGTTCTACTGTAACCACACACACGATTATTCACTGACACACACGCTAGAAGTCAGAGTAGAATATGATATATGCAAACACTATTGCTATCTCTGTCTCTCAACCTGCTGTCAGGGGTTAGACATATAATTGTGTTTATGGCACTGCGCATCTACACAGAAATATTCCACCTACACATACTTTGAAAATCTCATTTATTTTCTACGGCCATCTGCAAGTACTCCACAATGAACCTTGTGAACCGAATGAATCATTCTGTGTTTGCAGGCTGCAGCACATAACTTTTCCACTGAAATGCAGAAGTCTTTCAAATTGAAAATGTTTTTAGTTACAGGCACCTTCTCACTGTTCAGATGTTCACATGCAATACATGCATTCCTACAGGGTGAATTAAAGGACATAGAATAATCTGTAGAATAATACTGTTATTATGGGAAGGGTTGCTGTTAATGTTTATTTTAAAAAATTCTGAATTCTGAAGGGATGTGAATAGAAATGTTGTCGCTGTTGATGTAGTTACTATTTGTGACTGTTAAAAGACAGGGCTGGTCATATGGAGGTTGAAACAATAGTGACGTCTATAGCTTTACATAATATAAAGAATGTAAGTGTGAGCAGCTCTGTGCCAGCCTTTTCCAAAACAGCTAAATTCACTGAGACCATATAGAACCCCACAAAAACAATTGAAGAGGCTTGAAAGTTACTTTGAACAGCTTGTGCAGCATAATCCAATCATGTTGTGGCAAAATCAATCCACTGTGGGGCTCAAAGGCAAATAATTAATGACGCTGAACATGTTTTTCATGAATGTTACCACACCATTGTAGAACCAGCACTCATTTCATTGCATTAGAATGGCTGTAAAACAACAACACAGCAATGTAATTGTTCTCCTCAATGATTTGGGGAGAATAGATTGGCCCCACAAAAACTGGTGGAGCTTAGATAAAACTTGGAGGCATGATGCAACTAACAAAGTGTGTTTCAGCATTTTCACTGGCCCAGTATACAGGTCAAAACAAAAAAGACCTCCTGACCAGCTCAGACAGAAACTGCATGGTGGATTCCATGGGAAACCTGTGGGCAGATGCTTTTTGATTAATGATCCTGTTCACGCAACTCAAGTCACTTGGAATAGGTCATAGATGGGTATCTTGGAATATGCTGGAATCTTCTGATCAAAATGCTAATTCTTTTGTTGACTTACACCACAAATCGCTCCTTTGGTACTTGATAAACTTGGTAATGTTATGCCCAGTCAAGTTTGTTGTCTGACTTACAAGTTGTCCTCCCTGTGTTACTGATTTGAGAATTCACTCGTCTTTTCGTTGTTGTTAAATGCAACTCCATCCACCTGTTTTTATGCATATTTTCAATTTGCACATAAAAAAGCCTGATTAATACATGAAACATACAGCAATTCCATATTTCCATCATGTTTTTACATTGTTTTCCTCCTTTTGAATGTCATCTTGTTGCGTCCTCCTTCTGCAATGGTTTAAAGTTTTGCGACTGGAGAATTAGCACAATCCTAATTGTTTACCTCGATGAACCAACTCCTAATATTTGCATGACAGCAATGGATAGAAATGTGCAATAATTCACGTTTTCTTTGCTGGTATTCTGGAAATTCAGTTGATATTTGGATGGAAACCTGACTATAGAGCCACAACGACAGACATCGGATCAGAAAACACTTCTATGTATTGTTATGGTTACATATTGTTGCTGTTTCATGGAATACAATATGTTCTCCACTCCTTTACGTGAACAGTGAGAATTAATCATTCATTTTCTTGTATGAAATGTTTTTAAGATAATTGTATATCTATCTGATTTGTAGTAAAATCTGATTTGCACAAAAGTTCATAATACTTGTTTTTTTTATTCTGTCAATAAAACGTTTTGCAATATTAAGTGTTGCATGAATTGCATTCAAGGCAAGGCAACTTCATTTACATGACTCATTTCATACAGAGGGTAAATTCAAAGTAGCACTGACTAGTACTGGCAAAGCAGTGAATCTGATCCAAATCGTACCCTATCCTTTTATTATCCTAGTGATTATTTCGCAGATAAACCTAGTAACCCCCGCCACCTAAAAAAAAAGACCCGGCCCCCCTCAAAGAGCCATAATTCCCATCACTAATTCTATGATGCAGTTATGACTATTAAAATTGTATGTCGACTGTGTATTACTGTGACATTTGCATGGCATACCTAGTACACAATGTTAAAACTAATGCTACAGCTTTATCCGAGTCCTGTCTTTGTAGTCCAGAGATTCTCTGGCCTGTGACCCCAGCGCTGATTTTTTGATAATCTTTTGAATACTGTATGTAATCCATTTTGTCACCAGCAAATCCTGGGGGACTCTGTCACATTGATATTTCTGAAGTTTTTTGGCATGGTGCCATAGATTCTGTGGGAGGTTCTTGGAACTGACAGGCGTGACCTTTCATTAATTGCCTTATACTTCATCAGTTTAGTGTTAATGAGCTATAGAAATACGGGACGACTCTGTGGACCACTGCTGCAAAACATCAGATAAAGCAACATCAGCCTTTCATGAGGTAGACAAAAGTCAAAGGTTTAAAACTCCCAAGGTTGAGTCTCTGTTCATTAAATCTTGTGTAAGCAAACATCTGTCGAACAATGTTGCAAAGTGAGCTGTTATTTTGAAAATTATAAAATGTAAATATGAGCAATCTGGTGTATCATATGCTGTTGTACAGTATCTAGAGCTACAGCATTTCAGCATATGTCTGAAAAATATAAATCACCAGTATGAATTTATACTGTTTTTGGAAGATATGTATAGAACAGAAGTAAAAGGTAGGGTTAAGTTATGACTAATTAGGACTTCATTAATCACTGCAGTATTAAATTGAGTTGCAATGAGACAGTGAACACATAAATTCTCTACGGACGTGCTCCACAATTTGTGTCCCCTTCACAGGGCCAAGTAAGGTTTTAGTGCCAAAGACGCTCCAACCAACATATTTTCCACACTTGAACACACTGCCACCCAAGAGTTTAGTGTCAGCTTCATTAAAATGCATGGCTACTCACACAGTTGCACCTTGTGTGTGCACAAATTAACATGAATGATTTCACTCTGTGTTATCCCAGTTGGAGACCCTACATGACTCTAATGTTAACAGACTGAATGAGACTACTTGTTTCCAGGGCAGAGTGGACATGCATTGTAACTGATTCTGCTCTCAAAGAGGAGAATCTGTGCATGTTTAAGCATATTTCCACATCAACACTTAACCAAAGGCAAATGTTCCCCTACTCTTTGAAATATTTAGTCATGCAACAAAAAAAACATAAAAAAGATGTGTTAGGTGTGTGTGTGTGTGTGTGTGTGTGTGTGTGTGTGTGCGTGAGTGGGGGGGTCACTACTTGTGACACCTTCAATATAAAAAACTGACTTTAATCTTGATGATTAAATCCAAAACCAACACATACAAACGTCTTTATCAAAAGTCTTTTAAATGACAACACATGGCAGGCCCTTTAGCCACCAGCTATCATTCTTCTCATATGTGAAACAGAGCGTTGCCTTGACCATTGTTTGAAGCATGTCATTTAGAATGGCAGGCACATAACACTGGTGTTTCTCAATGGTTAGAGATCAAAGCTGTCTCCCATGCAGATCGTCAGGATTTCTCAGTCATGTTTTATTAATCAAAGTGGGGGCTTTTTTTTACTTTCTATTGGACTAGCCACCAGACAGACAGCTGAGGACATGGCCTCTCTTTCAGGGTGGCTAATTTGTCTTTGGAGAACCTCATTTGCATTGCAATTACCTGAGAAGAACCTATAAGTGGATCCTACTGCCTCTGACAATTGAGATGGAGTGGGCATTTCTGCTCAATGGAACGAAAGAAAAATCAATTGATAGGGGGTGCAGACCTGGAGTTGGAAAATTTTCCCATACAGTGTAATTAACTGGCACGCAAACCAACTAGGGAATAGTCTATTACATCTTCTTTAGAATCACTTTCTATGGTAATATGTTTTGTAATATGCATTTCTGCAATTCTGCACTTTTATTATTTTATTGTAAGCCTACAAATGTACATTCAATGAGTGTCCTTCAGCAGAAATAGCAAAGAAGAAGAATGAGGATACTAAAGCAAAAAAAGGTTGATGGTGGACGGAAACCCACCATGTATCTTCAACCAAAGACTGCTTGAATGTCATATGCAGCAGTACTTCAACTCTGGCCTGTTTTAGCCTTCCTCTGATCATGAAAAAACTTGTGACTTAGTTAGCATGTTTGACATAGCAATTTCAGACATAGTGTTATTTGTTGTGGGGTTCTGCCTGACTGCACTTTGTCCAGAGTTGCTATAATATTTCCTGTGAAACCATAATGGTCTTTGAGAACCAAAATTATATATGATATAATGAACTCTGGCTTCTTGTTTTTGACATACATATACTAGCTACAGTATAAGCTTGGCCAACCTGACTAGCATGGTTTAGCTAAAAGATAACAGTTGGCACACTGCCAACCTTTCCCTAATTTCCAATTTGGAATTTGGATTTCAGGTGGTATTCTTTCATCCATATTTTGCTAATGCAAAATAGTTCCATCTGTTCTACTGTTCAAGGTTCAAATTCAATTTATTAATTCATAAAGTCATCCAAGCCATCCTAATTAAACCAACCCTGATTGTTTGTAGGAGAAAGGTTGGATTTGATGGTTTTGACAAATTGCACTAATCACACCTTGTGTCATTTTTTTGCTGACCTTTTTAGTATGCAATACCAGACAGAGCTTTTGATGGTAAAATGAAATCTAAATTTACACTTTTTTCTAATGAAATTGTTCTTTGGATTCGATTTAACAAACAGAAATGAAGGCTTTTGAATAACTATTACTGGTTCTCAGGTGATGCATCAGCTGAGCTTGCATTTTGCCACAAACAATTGAGCGACCTATTTAATGTGTTGCACGCTCTGCTCATTCTCTGCTTCTACTTTCTTTGCTGTTATAGTGTTATCCTTCCAGCATCCCCTTCTCTTTCTTCATGCATCCATGACTGGAGGTTGCATTGATATATCTCTTTCTGCTCACGCTTTTGCTGGCCTTAAATTACTTTGAATAAAAAAACATCTGCCAAAATGAAACCGTCTTGAATACATTTATCCAGTACTTTAGCAGGTCCATACTCTCAGCATGAAAGTCAATGCAGGCATTGTCTATAACACCTTGTGAATTGTCAAACAATACCCTTGCGCACCTTTAAGTAACTGTGTTCTTCCCATTAAATTATTATTTTCTCATGGGACATGTGGAATTGTCTGTTTTTCAGATTGACAATTCACTTTATAATGCATTAGCTGGAGGCGGGAAAAAGATGGAAACATTTGAAAAAAGAAAGAGCTGGAATTATTAGAAAGTCTATCACCTTGTATTTTTGGCAGATGCTTGTCCCTCTTTAACTGCTGTCATGTGCTCAGTGACAGTGGTTAAGTAGTGCATGCCACAAAAGAACAGCTGCAATGAAATAGTGATGTGGTAAGGGATGATAAGATGTGGGTGGAATTGCTTGAAGAAAATAAAGTTTATTTGAGCAGAGCTGCAGTTTGGGAGAAAGGTAAAATCATGGAAGTTGTTGAACCTTACAAGTGACAAGGACACAGGGTTTCAGTTCTTATGCAAAAAATTTGCTAATAAGACGAGTCCCGCGTGCTAACGAATGAGCTGCTGTCCCCAAGGGACTTTGCACAGCTGTTTCTACCTGCTGAGTATTTTCTCCCTTTGCTTGGCTTTGTCTTCTTCCTTTGAACGCAAGAACATCCTGATGGCTATAATTAGCTCTGTCACTCTGCACTTATGAACATGGAGCCTGCTGCCATTCATTTCTCCATACTTCACACACCACACCCAACCACTCGAGCAGTTGTTTTCAAGCTTTGTGTCACTCCTTTTTCATTTACTTTACCTCACAACCCTCTCCTCTCTTATTTAACCTCTCTGTAATATCCCACTTTCATTCCCCGGTCCCTTTTACTCTCATTCGTTCCTGTAGTCGACCCAATCTTTATTTTTTGCTTCAGATGATAAAAAGACTTCAAATTGATGTTGCAAGAACTAATGGCAGTAATCACAAAAGCGCTGACCTGTTCCATATTGAGAGGGTCACTTGGCTTCTAAGCTGCCAGATGGGCTTCTGCGAGAAGAGCTTGGTGTTATTCATACAAAAGTTGTGAGTGGTGAAAAGTTGTGTGCCTATATCTGTATGTATGGGTGTGAGTGTGCGTGCAGACAAACATACAGTATATATTAAGTATTTTATAAAAACTTGAATATGGTTTGAATAAAATGCCAAATTGGACACTATCCATACATAGATTTGTGTCAAAAATATTTTCATGCAATGCGCCTTAAAATAATTCTACTAATTGTTTCTATCTTCAAATTGTAGCAGAATCCTAGGTCTGCAATGTGTAGTGGTGGTAACTCAGATGTATGTTAGAAAAGAAATTTAAAGGAGGAAAATACAACTAAGGTGGAAAGAGGGCTTCTGGTTTATCAAAAGCTGTTCAAGACACACTATTAAATATATACTCTTAATTTGTCACCATAAAAAAAATAGCACTTCTTAGTGCTGTAAATATAGCTCTCTTTTTGTATCATGTCAACCTCATTTGCTTGGTATTCATTACCTACTGACAGTTGGAGTTGTTTTTTGTTGTTTTTAGCTAATATGCATGTGTGTGTGTGTGTGTGTGTGTGTGTGTGTGTGTGTGTGTGTGTGTGTGGTCAGGAAAGATGTGTTCAATGTTGGCCTATGTGAGTTCAATATACACAACAGCTAATGAGAACAAAAACATAGCAGTAGTCTCAACTTTAAAACAGCATCAGTGTGGTACATATTTCTAGCTTGTAAAAGAGGAGATTTACATCATATGAAAACAACAATTATACACCTACTACTTTCAACTTTCCCACGCAGAAAGGACAGTCATTTGCACAACCACATGAGGTCACTTTTCAAGAAGTTTTAAGCATTTGATCACTGTTGTCATTGGAGGTGAGGACAGTCTCTCTAAATGCGAAGCACATAATTCAAGTAAGACAAACATTAAACATTAGAGCTATAAACCAATTCCTGCAAATTTTCCAGTCATTCCTTTTCATTTATTTTAAATCTGGCTCTTTTGTTCTATCTTGCATAAGTGAAACTCAAATCAAATAGACCTCTAGCATGCGATGAAAAAAGATAGAGCTCTAATATCTTATTTATGATTGCATTTGGGCAGCAAGGTGTCTCAGTGGTTAGTGTGGTCACCTCACACTAAGAAAATCCTTGGCTGGCCGACTGGATCCTGTCTATGTGGAGGTCTTTCTGTTGTGCGTGGGTTTCTTCTGGGTGTTCTTGTTTCCTCTCGCAGTCCAAGGACACACAAGTTAAGCAATTTGGTGACTCTAATTTGGCCACAAGTGTTAATGTGTTTGTCTGTTTACACGTGTTAGCCCTGTGACAGACTGGCGACCTGTCAAGGGTGTACCCTGTCTGTCACCTAATGTGTGCTGGGAAAGGCTCCAGCCCCCTGCGAGCCTGAACGGAACAAACAGTTTAGAGAACGGATGGAGTGATGAGTTTGAGTCGCCACAAGACAATACAATTAGAAATGTGTCACTGTCCTAATACGTTCCGACTGCACTTTATGTACTGGTTCCCTATAAATAGAGACAAGTAAAATATGAGTCTGTTTTAATTTCATTAGAAGGAGCAATATCAATCATTACTCAACAGCCTTTATACATGAATTACAATCTTGATGTCTGTTGTGTCCCTGGGAGCAATAATCTATAGAAGTGTGATGTCCTTCTCCTATTAATGAATACAGTAAAGTGAAATCAATTCACTTAGGAAAATAAGATTCAACTGTCCATGGATCATTGACCACTGACCTCATGATGAATTTAATAAAATAGCTTATCCAGGTATTCCAGGTTGTTGATGATTTGAGAATGGATTTTACAGTTCTAGGTTAATATAAGACTCTTGGACAGCTGTTCACCAAGAAGTCTGCCACAAAAATAATCCTTTGCACTTATTTGATAAGAGGTGGTCTCAGTCGGCAGAAATGTAGGTATAATTTCATGCCAAAATGGCTTTCCAAAAATTGCACAGTGCCATCTCATCAGTGTAAACACAACATCAGATATGCCAACCATCCTGGGGGCAAGCAGGATTATTTGGTTCAATGAAAATCACCAAAGTCACAAAAGCAAATAAATGGACATGCGCCTGATGACACTGCATTTATGTTTGTGATACCACTGGCTTTCTGCCAGCATGGAAATGGTGTCCTGTGTATGCCAAATGCATAGTCACCAGCTAGCACTCAAGTAGTTGGTAACGTTAGCAGATGTTTGTGAGACAGATAAACTTAAATACAAGTTGGTTGAAAATTCAATATTTCTAGTATGGTATGAAGAGTGTAAAATCCTCTAATTAAATGTTTTCTGAGTATGTGACAGACACAGTGTCAACATCAATCTTTATTTTCACGTTTTTTCTGTGGTTCTCAGATTTGAAATGCTTTACCTACATGTTTGGTCACTTATTTGTTTTAACATTCACTCATTTTAGCCAATATACCATGTTTAAGACAAGACAAAAAGTCACATTTGTGACAAAGGGACAGTGAATAATGTTTACAGCTGACTGTAAATCACAGGGCTGTCACTTCACACACAATTCATCGAAGCAGCCGGTGTACATACTGTGAGAGGGTAAAGGGACAGTGCCCTTGGAGTCAGATGACACTATTCCCCTGTCTGTGATGTGTCATGCACTCCCTGTCAACTCCTGTGGATACATTAGTGGGAATTTGGCCACCACTTAACAGCCTATAGAGCAGTGCGTCTTGGAATCTGCATTACCACCCCCTTTTGAGGCAAAAGGAAACAGATTTTGAGCAGAAGTGTTGGAATTAGTTTGAAACTGGGGGGGCAGCTGATGCTTGCAGATGTCATTGCAACACTAAACCATCTGAATCGTGCACGAAAGGCACGCCATTATTTTCCAAATATTTACTCAGGTTTACCTGCAAACCAACAGAGGTCCAAGCAAACGTGTTACATTTGTCTTCATGCATTTTAGTTGGGCTGCCAAAGTAATCACATCCCAGCAACATTGATGTGTGCTGTGTTCAAGGGACAATTTAGTGATTTGGATGCCATAGCAAAATCCAGGAATGGGGCCTGACAAACAAAAGGTCAGTTTTATCAAAAGCTTGCTGCTTGACCAAACAGCTTCTTGGTTACAAGTACTGTCTCCAAGTGGCGGACTCCAACAGACTAAACAAGCTGCGGGGCATCTTGGACAATGTTTCACATCCTCTCCATGACGTACTGGTCAGACACAAGAGCAGCTTCAGTGGGAGACTCATTCCTCCCAAATGTACAACAGAGCGCCACAGGAAATCATTCCTGCCTGTGGCCGTCAAACTGTTCAACTCCTCCTTCTGAGTGTCAGACACTCAGGACGAGACTGGAAATCTGTATCTACTTCACCTGTTCATATGCTACCTCACTATTTATTCTTAAATGTTTAAGTGCAATACATATATAGTCATACACTTCAGTGCAATACATACATACATATACATTGTTATTGTATATATATTTTACCTCATTGTTCACTTAAATACTGTAAATGTGTATATTTTTTATTTTCTATTTCTTATTTTTCTATTTTGTACATACTTTTAGTTCTAAATTATGCTACTTTCTACTCTTGAATGGGAGCACCGGTAGTGTACAATTTCCCCCCGGGGATCAATAAAGTATTTCTGATTCTGATTCTGATTCTGAAGTGGCACCACAAAATGAAGACGTCCATAGAATGTTTTTGGTCATGTCTCACGTACATCTAGACCGAAAGCAGATAGGGATTTCCCTTCCCATCCTTTCTGAACTGAAAATGAAACCCTTGATGTGGCCACTTGGTAGCTTGATAGCCTTAGACTGCATGGACACAAAACAACGCCAGTAAGCTGGACACGCTGGCCAAAAATGTTTTTTAGTCTTGTTAGTGATTATGAGTGGCTTGATTATGTGTATACTGGCAGAAATTGTCACTTGATATTTCATGTGCCTCATGGCTTGAATCAAGATAATACAACATATAGCAAGTCCATGGTGTACACATAGCTTAATTGTGTTGTAGGAAAGGTGAAAGCACCTCAGCACAAGCAGGTGGAACTCAGCAAAACACATGGTTTTTAGCAATTTATATGCAATGTGTGAACAGTTTCATACAAACTGTGTTTATCAACATGAGATTATTTACTCTCCCATTAATTTTGAACACTTGGGACACATGCATGAGCATGCAAGAGCCCTGGAGGACTTGCACATTTATCTGCAGTTTGCAAGAGACAAAATCATTTGTGAAATCATTTTTAGTGAAACAGGCCCCTCGTCTACAAAGCTGTAACTGTTAACAGTAACTAAACGGTTCGTAGAACAGGCAAGATATTAAAATGTATCACAAAGGAATTGTAAGTTTGAATCACATTTAAAGGGTCACAAGCAAATCACCTCTGATTTAAATTGACCATTCTGCTTTAACATTTATACAGCTAGAATGAAAGAAAAACCTGGAGGGAACAAAAGTACCAAATAGTAAAAGGAGAGAGGGAAAATCTCAAAGAAAAGTGCAGGCAATGTCGTTTTCAAGATATCTTACAGTAAAATAATAGAATGTCTTTTTATTTCTTTTTAGAAGCTAAAGGACCCACCCACAGGGATGGGCAACAGAGGGAGGAGAAACTACTGCTGCATCCTCGAAGTGGTACAGGATGATGGACGATACGCTTAGACCTAAACATCACATTAATCCTCCGGCCCAGTGTGACTCCCCCAAGGACGCAGCAGCGGTTACTCCTCCACCACAAGCACAGGGCTAAAGACAGGCAGATTGTGAAGAGGAGGGCACACCAGTTACGTAGCAAGGGGAGCCAGACTAGCTGGTGTAGCTCCAGGAAATGGAGAGGAGAGAGGAGAAGAGGGAGAGGATACCGTTGGAGCGAGAAGAGCAAGAGAGAAAGGCATTAGAGAGAGCCAAGAGGTTGGAGAGCAGAGAGGGAGGACAGGCTTGCAACAGGGCTGCTGGAAAATGAATACAGGGATAGAGAGGGATTCACAGAGAGTGCAGCAAGAGAGGACAGACTGATGGCCATTTTACAGAACCTTTAAACTCACACACGAATGCACAGACACCATGCTGACGTCTTCTCCTTTTTTGATGTTTATATTTTTCTTATTTTTTCAATGTTATCTTGTTATTTGAAATCCAGAATTCTTTTTTCAATTAAGTTAAGTTAGTTAATAGTTGCAATGTAGTTACTCTGACATCTTCCTCTACATTGTTTTTTAAAAAAAAAAAAAGTTTCCTTACATTTTTCCATAGAACTTAACAACTAAAGAAACTTTACTCATATAGGAACCAAAATCACTTCAAGTTCACTGCAGGGTAACAACGAGATGGCATTGATCATTTAAACTGTTCTTATTTAGTGCATGAAATGAAAAACATGCACAATAAGCAGCTAAACTCTGTTCCTCCATTTATTCAGTTACACATAAACATGTAAATACAAAATGCAAATGTTGCCCTATACAGTACAAAAAACATACTTGCAATCACACAAAAAGACGGCAAACTGAGGATGGACAAAGACTGTTTTCCCCTGAAAACGTGCTCTAAATAAGCATAATAAAAGTACTGCCTGCTTTCAGATAACACAATAAAATTTGATCTTCACAATAAAAGTTTCTTAAGTTGCACCATACTTCAATTGGCCATTTCTGTCATGCTACATTTTATGGCTTTGTTTGATAGCCAACAGTAGAGAGATGATAGTAAATGAGGGAAGAGAGAGATGGGGAATGGCATGCAACAAAGGGACCAGGGACTTTGAGGTTCATGATAGGCACCACCATAGCACCCCCACTGTGATCTCTTGATCAGCCATCCCAGGCACAGCGAGTACTTTTTATGAGTTGTCTGTTCAGTAACTTTGTCTTTCGTCTGCCTTGGTGTGAGTGTACAATTAAACTGCTATTGAATGAATTCGAAAAATTAGAAAAAAAAGTCAAACTAAATTTTGAATTTCAGTGAGCACGAAGAGTGATTGTGTAACAAGGTGGGTCACAGGATGGAGAGGCTATATTAATTTAATATCACATATGCTGAGATTATAATCCTGTCTATACTGCATACATGGATTTCTCCTCCTACCCTGACATTTGCTTCATAGTCTAAAATATAATAAAGTCACACGGCTCACATAGCTCCGGCAGTGATGTCAAGACCAACAATTAAAATCTCTGTCTTACCAATATTAAGGTAACCAAATCCACTTGATCTTCAGATGTCACTTGGTTTAACATAGTCTGACTTTAAAATAATTTAACCTAAGAGAGGTACCATTGTGTATCATCTGCATAAAAACAAGGTTACGTTGTACCACTCCAGAGAAATTGGTCAAAACCAACAAAGATAACTCCACAAAAGGCTTTTCTCATGCAAATGAGGAATAGTTAATTTTCTTATTTGGCCTCTCAGTATGTCTGGTGTCCAGTCAAGGGTTTGTGTGCATATTGGTCATACAATAGGGCAAGCAAGGCAGGCAAGAAAGATACATCAGAGTCATCATCTTGAGATTGTCCACTTGGTGGTCTGTGTCAGGTTTGACTGGTAAGCAGAAACATTTTGCAGGATTGTTCGTGTCACATTTCTGGACCTTAAACCTGCTTTTGTGTAAGTTGAAGAACAACATGAATCTATTTAGGTGGTTGTGCAGGGCCCCAAGGCTGTGAACATTTGGATCCAACCAATGCA
The DNA here is from genome assembly GCF_043641665.1 of Enoplosus armatus. Taxonomy (NCBI): domain Eukaryota; kingdom Metazoa; phylum Chordata; class Actinopteri; order Centrarchiformes; family Enoplosidae; genus Enoplosus; species Enoplosus armatus. The sequence continues at coordinate 8,681,635 of NC_092197.1, read as the reverse complement.
TACTTCAGACTATAATTATTTCTGTATGCCAGAATCACTCAAAAGCTGTCAGCCATAGAGGAGTCCCAGAGAGGACATCAACAAATAGGTCCTAACAAAAGGTATGAGATGTTTTGTCTCCTGGGCAGACTATTGGTCATGAGAGTGCTGGTACTCTCTGTATATGTACAAGATGGGCCTGGAACTTGAGAGAATTGCATTTCATAACTACAGTGGCTTGCAAAAGTATTCAGCCCCCTTGAACTTTTCCACATTTTGTCACGTTACGACCACAAATCTAAATATATTTTATTGGAATTTTATGTGAAAGACCAACACAAAGTGGCACACAATTGTGAAGTAGAAAGAAAATTATATATGATTTAAAAAAAAAATTACAAATAAAAAACTGAAAAGTACGGTGTGCAAAAGTATTCAGCCCCCTTTTCTCTGAGTGTAACCAATTGCCTTCAGAAGTTGCCTGATGATTGCTGAATGATCGAATGTTGACCTAATGACTAAATAGAGTCCACCTGTGTGTAATCTAATCTGAGTACAAATACAGCTGTTCTGTGACGGCCTCAGAGGTTTGTTAAGAGAATATTGGGGAGCAAACAGCATCATGATGTCCAAGGAACACACCAGACAGGTCAGGGATAAAGTTGTGGAGAAGTTTAAAGCAGGGTTAGGCTATAAAAAGATTTCCCAAGCTTTGAACATCTCACGGAGCGCTGTTCAATCCATCATCTGGAAATGGAAATTGTATGGCACAACTGCAAACCTACCAAGACACGGCCGTCCACCTAAACTTACAGGCCGAACAAGGAGAGCACTGATCAGAGATGCAGCCAAGAGGCCCATGGTGACTCTCGACAAACTGCAGAGATCCACAGCTCAGGTGGGGGAATCTGTCCACAGGACAACTATTAGTCGTGCGCTGCACAAATCTGGCCTTTATGGAAGAGTGGCAAGAAGAAAGCCATTGTTAAAAGAAAACCATAAGAAGTCCCGTTTGCAGTTTGCCAGAAGCCATATGGGAGACACAGCAAACATGGGGAAGAAGGTGCTCTAGTCAGATGAGACCAAAATTGAACTTTTTGGCCTAAATGCAAAACGCTATGTGTGGCGGAAAACTAACACTGCACATCACTCTAAACACACCATCCCCACTGTCAAACATGGTGGTGGCAGCATCATGCTCTGGGGGTGCTTCTCTTCAGCAGGGACAGGGAAGATGGTCAGAGTTGATGGGAAGATGGATAGAGCCAAATACAGGGCAATCTTGGAAGAAAACCTGTTGGAGTCTGCAAAAGACTTGAGACTGGGGCGGAGGTTCACCTTCCAGCAGGACAACGACCCTAAACATAAAGCCAGGGCTACAATGGAATGGTTTAAAACAAAACATATTCATGTGTTAGAATGGCCCAGTCAAAGTCCAGACCTAAATCCAATCGAGAATCTGTGGCAAGATCTGAAAACTGCCGTTCACAAACGCTCTCCATCTAATCTGACTGAGCTTGAGCTGTTTTGCAAGGAAGAATGGGCAAAAATTTCAGTCTCTCGATGTGCAAAGCTGGTAGAGACATACCCCAAAAGACTTGCAGCTGTAATTGCAGCAAAAGGCGGTTCCACAAAGTATGGACTCAGGGGGGCTGAATACTTTTGCACACCGTACTTTTCAGTTTTTTATTTGTAAATTTTTTTTTTAATCATGTATACTTTTCTTTCTACTTCACAATTGTGTGCCACTTTGTGTTGGTCTTTCACATAAAATTCCAATAAAATATATTTCTGTTTGTGGTCGTAACGTGACAAAATGTGGAAAAGTTCAAGGGGGCTGAATACTTTTGCAAGCCACTGTATGCTGTGGCTAGGCTTACAAGTTTCTACCAGTCAGTGAAGTGACTGTCTGCTTGTAGTGACTGCAGTATCCACTGTCCTCAGCTCCTTTCTGTCATACTGGAATCAGCACCCTGATGAAAGACAGCGAATATCATGCAGTAGTAACTCATACATCAACAAGACATGCAGTATACTTGATAAAGTTGTTTTAGGCCATGGCCAGGCTTTTATGTAAACCTCATGTGGTCAAAGTGAATGCAGAGTGTAGTTCAGAGGTTGTTCAGCATCCTGAATTAATTACAATAATTTTGCCATGCAGTTACCAAGAGCATGTGTAGACACAGTGTAAATTAAAACATTTGAATTGAACATTCTGTCCAGCGATGTAGGCTTCCTCTGCAGTGTCTACCCTCATGGTAAGGAGTGGGACGTAATTGTGATTGCCCTATTGGGGATCAACTTCAATAATTTATCATGGACAGGCTGAGCTTGAAAAATAAATCATGAATGTCTGGACCTGCTGAGGATCATCGGTATACTTCATACATACTTATACATACTATCATTGTAAATGGCCAAACTGCTCTTCACAGAATGAGGAAGCTTCCGATTCCCTTTGTAAGCAATTTGGTCCTGTCGGTCCCTTTGTACAACTCTCCAAAATACCTAGAGGCATGAGCATTTATTAACTTTCCTTTAATATCAAGGAGACCAAGGAGATCAACAAAGGAGTTAATCAATCAAGTGAAGCTGCTGCACACTGTGCCCAGTGCGTGGGATGAAGATCTTTTTGTGTTGTACAGTACCTCTGGAGCTTGAGGGTACTTTTTTCACAGAGGCTCCAGAGACCTTTTTGCCTTATGATATCACTACAGAAGCTCGGGATGCTGAATAAGACACTGGAGAGTTGCATTTAAACAGCAGGTGCTTTCATTGTTTGGCAAACTGGGAAGAAATGAACATCAATGAAAATAAATCCTATGTGCTTTTAAAGAAAATATCTGATTAACTTTGGAGCTATGTGTTCCATGTGAAACGATTTGATTGAATTAAAAATATGTACACTAAACTTAATACAAATGACTAACTTAATCTTCTTATTTTTCCAACATTAGATATTACAGCAGGGAGAGTATATCAGTATATACTGTTATACTGTGTAATGATATACTGTATAGGTTAGCTACTTGGTATGATCTATAATTACATATTATTCAATAACAGTCATTTCATAAATATATATCTATAATATATATAATATTTCAAACACGTTATGTAATATGAGTATAATAGTTAAATTACTACTGACATGATCTTGCAGGAGCATGACGAAACTTTTCAACTTGACTAAACAAAGTAAAGACTTAAATAAACTGTAAATTGTATACAATGTGCTTTCTTCAGAAATCCTTGTCGTCCTTTATCATGCAAGAAAATTTTGTCCGCGCTACCAGTTAAAAATCATGGATACTGTGGATAGCATGTTTCAAGGTGGCTCTCAGTAATTCCAACCAAACTTGCTTATCCAGCACATATATACCATAAAAGTATTTCTTCTTCTGGCTTCTACATATGGTCCCTCATGTTACCTATCACCTGGAGCTATCACCTCAGACTTTGCACATTAGTCTTTATAGTTTAAAATTCACAAAACAAATAGTAATAACAGACCTTGTGTGCTGTTTGAGGCGTTTTACAGATGTGTCTCTTGTGTTGATGGTCTATGGGGAACAGTGATGGGCAAGTTACTTGGAAAATATTATTCTGGGCAACCTTTTATTTGCTGACTGTGCCATGCTAAATCTAGCTCTTTTAATCCTCTGTTATTTTCACCAAGAAGAAGAACCACATCTGCTGTTCATGTCATGACACTCATTGCATTCAGGTTGAGGCCCCTGATTGAGGTTTATCATGTGGTCTACAGCCAGGTCTGCCTGTGTGACATGTGTGGGGGTTGAACATGGTAGCGCAGAATACAATGAAAATGCAAAAAGGCTCATACTACATCAACCTTTAATTTTCCATTTCATTTAACAAATTCATTTATTACCCCACATCATTTACTTCTTCATTATGTTGACAAAATGCCACCATTATGGATGTAAAAAAATTGGGGGAAACCAACAGGACTTTATCCAAATTAATTCCTGGTTTTAACCAGCACCATAGTTTTGATTCTCAAAATGTTGCATTGCATGCTTCATTTACTTGGTCTTTACCTCATACTGTGTATTCGTTGTAAAAGAGGCTGTTTGGCATGAAAAAGCCTCATGATATTTTCATATGTGCTGTAGAGACTGTAGAGGTATGAAATGTGTTAGTTAAAAATGCTTGTTTCATATGTCAGTATTTATTCTCATCGGCTCAGAGTTAGTATTGGCTTACAACAAGAGGTACGTAGGTTCAGGCTACAGCCCTGCAAAGTGTTTACTTTGGTTTACATCAAGTGCTCCCACTACCTCCCCAAAGACATGCATGGTGGATTGTAAATACTCGATAGTTCACATTATTTTGTGCCTTCTGCCCAATACACTTCAGTCATCTTTGACCCTGAAAAAGAATAAGTAGGCAAAAAAAATGAATTAAATGAATGGATTTACTTGTCTTATTGATTTTCTTACACAGATCATTAAAATCAGCCAATAATCCAGGATGGAAATACATGTCCTTGGCTGATATTTAACAGAGATGCACAGTAATGAATGCTAGTAAGTGATTCATCAAATATTGCCTCCTATGACACCATTGTCTCTCCACTAACACACTACTTGGCTTATAAGATGTAAAGCTCAGCCAGTGCCCTGTGCTTTAGGAAAGTGCCCTCATTCTTCTTCCTCTTCTTCCTATTGTGTTTAGCAAGAACTCAGCACTGATAAATGTCTCTATAACCTTGGCAAAAGTCACGCTGAATACATCCCCAGCAAGTTCAGCTGTCAGCTAGGGGTTGAAGTCAAATGCACAGCCTTTACTCTCAACAGTGCAACTGCTGTTTATCACGCATGCAAGCTGTGCTCCATTCCTCACTGACAGTCGTTATGAAAGCTCATGAGTGAAATCTAGAAAATATCTGTTTGGATAGTGGTTGACATATTCTATGAAAAACAAGCAATAATCAGCATTTTCTAACAAAAGCTTTGTAGATAGAGAAGTACTTTTAATTACCCTCTAAAAGCCATCCAATCATATTGGACACTATGCCATATCGTAATGAAGCATTAGTTAGAACAGTTGCATTCAGCTGTGGCCAAAAAAATCAATCCTGCACTGTTTAATTAAAGGCCAAGCTCACATTACATCAAGTCCTTTCAACTAGACAGGGCTCTCCCTGTGTGTGCAGCAAGCCTCTGTTTTGCTTGAGTGTTTATATAAGGGGAAATACTTTGGCATTGTTGGCATTTATTTGGATGTGTGACCTTTTTAACATGCTTTCAATTGGGGGCCGTCGTGTTTTCTCACTGAAGCAAAGGTTTTTGTGAAAATGCCACAGAGTGGCAGCGTATAATGGGAGAGTAATAGGGAGGTAGTTAGATATGTCTCCGAAAGATAGATAAGGTGCACATTCAAAGAGATTCCACCCAGAGAACAAGCCAATGGATTACAGGGTTTTTAGCTCCATTCATGAATTCCCTTAGATCAATGTGTGTGTCCGTACAGGCATAAATATAGTCTATTGACTGGACCATAATGTATTTCTCGCACTCTTTTCTTTATTTTTTACAAAATGGTTTTAAAATGAAATTGATCTAGTTTTTGACAGTGGTTGATGGGCATTAATTCACAGTTTTTCATAATTTAATGAAAGACAAAATCAGACAAAGTTATGGCTTTACACTATATGGTATTTGGAGCTGTTTCAAACAATCTGCACCCTCTCATCACAAGAGTCTAATAAGTGTGAAGACTCACAGATTTCTTCAAGTCTTCATCTGGTTCAAAAGCTACAGTTTGTTCAATCAACAGTCAGATTAACACTTCTACTCTCTCAACCGTCAACACTGTTGAGACAGTAGAAGCACTCCCTTACTGACATCAGCACACCAATGCTGCCAGTATGGTATGTTAAACACGTTGATACTTAGACTTTATTCTGAAACTGTCAGATTGGCTGCAAATGCAGTGGCAGAAAGAGCAACATATGGTCACGTTCCAATCAGGTTCAGGTCTGTAGTCTGATAAGTATTCTGCTGTGTTTTACAAACGTTAGCCTGCTAAGAAACATTTCAGCTATTTCTATCATTCTCTCTTGGTGTTGCATGAGACCATGTTTAGTGCAATTCTATGCTCATGCTTCTACCAGTAATTCTGTTTAATTGTTTTTCTTTTACAGGAGGAGGGCAGAGGAAAAAAATGTGGACTCTGTTGGTGTCTGCTCAATTCACAGACAAAAAATATTTCTTCTGAAAGACTGTTGATGGTACTGGAGCAGTACATCCCAAGGTAATACCAGCAAGCAATCAAATATGCACTCAAGACCGGTCCATGAAGAAGACGCTGGTGGGCCCCATCCTCTAATAAATCAGTTTTGTGATTGTCGATAGTGTTATTCCTTCTTTTAAAAGTAAAGCAACAACTTGCAACTGATATTTCTGTTATGTGAAATAAAAACACACCATTATAGCCAAAACTTTCTTTCCTGCCTGTTTGGGTGTTGAGTCAAACTCCCTGCAGCATTCAGGTCTAGCTCCTGTAGACCACTGAAGCCTACGTTGTGTTGCTCAGTGCTGCTGTCCACCTCCACACCTGTGTTGTATGCGGGGGTGTCAAGAGCAGAGTTCTCCATCATAGTTTATTTGTATTAGGCTACTTTACAAAAATACTCTTGTATCATTTGCATCTCCAGTTATTGTTTACCCTTTTCATTAGTTGGAGATATGCTGTCATGTAGTCAAGTGAGTTTTAACAGCTGAAGACTCACTTTATATACCACACTACATATACTACATACTATATATTCTGTTTGATTAATTGTCTGAAATATTATAATAAATAAATAGTGTAATAAATAATGTATTATAACTTTTTCATAGTAATTCAGCTCTGTTTGATGGACAAAGTTGTGTTTATCCAGTGATTCTGAAGATAGTGCAACACTTAGTGAAGCCTCTTGCATCATTCAATATTGTGTGTGTTTTATTTCTTTGGAGCCAGAGAGACTCTTTAGTCAATACACATGCACACACAAAATATTTTAAATCAATGAAATGAAAATGAAAATGAAATATTTTTTCTTTATTTATTAAATAAGCACATCTCCCTCCCTTATTTCGAGAGGCCAGCACTGCGCCCTGTAAAGCAGTTTGTATGGAGTCGTTAGGAACACCATGTCCAGGCATGAATGTAGAGCCATCCACCTTGGTGTCGTAATGAAGAGATCACAGTAAACACTACTATTAGCGTCAAATTTGACTCACCTTGGATTTCTTTGCTGAATCTCGTAAGATACAGTTTCCATTAGCTCCCCTCATTTTCACCGCAATAACTTGAAAAAAGGTCTTTTGAAAAGGTTGGTTATAATAAGCATTCAAGTTTTGTTTTGATGAAAGAGCAAGAAGCACAGTTAGCGGGGGGAAGGAAACTGCATTGACTCCCATTTATCAAAAGCTCTTACTAGATAGACAATATTGATCCGAGATGTGGAAAGGTAAAGCCAGTGGGAATCTAGAGGCAATTTCTCTTTTATGCATTCTCAAACCTGCATAGCAGATTTCTTTCACAAATAGATAGCAGGATGGTTGTCAGCACTGTCAAATCTGTGTATTTCTATGCACATTACTACGAAAAAGGTTCAGGTTTGTTTACAAATTAATTATCTGACCATTTGTGTTACTAGCCTTTGTTGTTTTGTTCTAGGCGTGTTGTATGGCCATTTCCCCTGATCTCACCTCTCAAGCTGGTTAGTGAAATATCAACATTGCCTGAAGGAATGATGGTCGGAGCCACGAAAATAAGACCCATGTTGCAAAATAAGTTTTTACCCTTAAAGGCTCTTCTTTGCCCTAACCATCTTGCCAAGGACAGTGACAACTGTAGTGTGGGTAATTGGGGCATATTAGGGGTCTGCAATTGACAGGCAATGCCAAAAACTAAGGTTATCCACAGTTAAATTGGGAGGCCTTAGTTTACTACAAGGTCAGACAAAATTGACTGTCATTTCTTTCCGCCTTGCACAGGTGGATGTATACATATTTTGCTGGTACTGGACTAATAGGATCCTTGTGATGGACAGTTGTCAAACTCTGTGTACCTGCAGGCAAGGTGGATGCACTGATTAATGGAAAATGAATTACTGTTTCATGCTTTCATAAATGATTAAACCTTATGTTTTAAACATTTATACATTTTATACATAATACATTTTTACCAATGAATTTCTTTCATCATAGGACTTGTTTTTTCATCTTATATGATTTCAATGGATGCAGCCTCACTATTTTGATAAAAACGTGAATTGACATAACCAGCATAATACTGTATGTATATTGTACAGAACTGATTTATGTCCTTTGGGGAGCGTTTTACTCTCCGGGAGGCCAGGGAACTCCTGGAGATTTTCTGCGGCATGCTGAGGTCCCGCGCAGATGTAGCATGCAAGGTGATGATCACCTGCTGCTTTTTAGTGCACTGCTCTTACACTGTTCAACAATGTTGGAGCCTAATGAGGTCATTAGCCTGGGGGCGTAGCCTACGTGGAATTCTATACATTTAGGGACTTATTTATGTGAATCTTGGCGAACAGCACAAAGCACAGGAGAGTGTGGGCAGAGAGTGAGGCCGATTGTTTTGGTGCTGTCTTGGCTGGAGGCATGCAGCGCACTCATAGAGCACTTGGTAATGGTTTGGAATTAGGAAGAATACATTATCATACATTACATATCAGTGGGTGTGTTACGGATTGTTAGGGGCTGGTAACAATCACATCAGCTCTTCTTAAAAAAGTTTTCTCTCCACCATGATGTCCTGGCAGTTTGATATTGAGTCCAGAAGAGGAAACAAATGTCATGCAGACGTGCATCTTATTTGAATTAGTAGTTTAACATTTGGGAAATACACTTAAACGCCTTCTTGCGGTTTAAGTCAGACTACTCTCATATCTCTTAAATATCATAACCCTTAAAAATGAACATATCTCAAAAACTAGTTCAAATATGTCAGTGTTGGTAAATATTTTGTTCATGTTTCTACATTCAGAATTGTTTTGGGTCATTATGTTTGGTGTGTTTTTTCAGTACAATTTTATGAAAAATTTGATAACTTGCATAACCTTTTAGTTTAGCTTGTACAGATTTTTGGGATATGAAGCATTTCAAAATACACATTACGTTCAAACGGTTTAATATGAAGCTACAGCTAGGAGATGCTTAGCTTAGCATAAAGACTGGAAGCAGGAGGAAACAGGTAGTCTGGCTCTGGCTCCACCTGTTCAGTCTGTACAAAAGCTGTAAAAATGTCAGGTTGCAATATAACATATGTACTGGATTATTTCTTCGCCAGGTGCAGTGACTTCCTGGAGTCTCTGCTGGTTGCTGTAGGCAACTTCTCTACTTGAGTGATTTTCTCATCTAACTCGACATCTAAGCAAATAAGCATATTTCCTAAAATGTCTAATTATTCCTCTAATAGATATTAAAGTATGTGTAGGTAAAAAAGTACATTTAATCATGTGCTAAACAAGTTCTTCACATTCATACTTGATTATTTACATTTTTGCAATGTTATAAGGATCCTCCTGCACTGTATTTCAGAGGAAAAGATACTTCAATATATTTATCTGTTGCATGCAATTGCTAATAAATGAATTAATACATTACATGTGGCTGTTTTTACGTTAAACAACACAGCCACCACTGACAAAATGTGGAACTAAACAATCTTCACATGGTTGCATAAGTTGTAGCTCTTCCTTTCATCACAATTACTGTAAAAAATGCTTTAGACATTACTTTTGTTTAGGCCCAATGAAATGATTAACCGTTGCATTTGGATTCAAACCTGGAGTGATGATTGCTGGGAACGTATGGTCGTGAGTTCGGTGGTGTAGTGGGAAGAAATAACTTTTTTTAATTTTCTTATGATTTTTCATGGACACATTGGATACAGACAGTACACACTGAGTGAACTGTCTGTGTCCAATGTGTCCCTAGAATGTTGCTATCTCCAAACACTCCTGATGATTTGCACTACATAAATTGGAAAACTGTGCAGGAGCCTGAGTCAACCAACCAATTTCATGTGCACCAAGAGCTTGTTATAATGCAGCAGCCTGGAGGTGGATGCGCATGTCGGCTGCTTTTCAATGGCTGTAGGGATTGAATCAACTAAAAGGCAAGACCCTGATACATCATGCGGAGGCCATTGCAAGTCAAATTTTTTATTCTATCTACATCACAGCAAACAGCAAAAGGTGTGTGCCATGTGGCAAATAAATAGGACAAAGGTTCACGCTTTTTAAAGTATTTCTGATTCTGACATATTTACGCTTTTTGAAATTTCGATATGATGTTGCTAGCTTGATGCATTAATATAAATGGAATGATACGATCTGTGAGTGTCACATTAATAAAGCTGGCGGCTATTTTTAAGAAGTCTTTCTTTCACTAGGTTGAGCGCTTAATAAATTGCTCTAGAGATAAATAAGGCAGACCTCATCACTTGTGGGGGACAGGTAAAGAATGGGGTGGGCCCATTGTTTGCAGCCTTTGAAGAATTACATGACTTCTAGCCTTTACTGAGGGAACAATAGTCTGTGGTGCTAGCCAGTTCTGCAAGCTACACTGACCCCCTAGCAGTACCATTAGATAGCCCTTTACTCTGCCCTGCAAATGAGATCTGTGGTCCATTTTTTGCACAGTAAGCTTTCTACATCACAAATCAACCATGGCTCCACTGGCACCAAGAGAACAAATTTCTCTGTTACTGTGGACCACTGGAAGTCACCTCACTGCCCCAGTCCATCCACATTCAATCAGATATATTACAGCAGACGATATACTAGTTATCTACAGGCCTGCTATTTTCTACTCTGCTGTGCTGAAATCCCACCCAGCACTTTGCTGACAGACAGACAGACATCCTTGGTTATCAGAAAATAACATGCTGTCACACCACTAAACCATTAAAGACAAAGTATGGACGCCATTATGTGGACTGTGCATTAGAGCTCTTCACACTGAGTGGAAGAGCGTGAGACTCCACTATTATCAACAGCCTCACCGGCGCTGTGAACAGATGTGTTCATAATAGCCAAGTCAGCTTCTCTTATCTTTGCACTTGACGTTAGAAATGTACGAATCTAAATGACAATACTATGACACACAGTACACTTTGGACTAAAATGGAATATACACACTGACCCACAAAGCATTCATTTTTCTACATTTTATTGTGCTATTCTAAATTGGATACAATTGATTTTTGCCATTGGTGTACATGCCGTGGCTGTAATGACAAAGCAAGAAAACAGGTTTTAGTAAATTAGTAAATATATTAATCACCACACAGACATAGCCTACCTTGCTGGATATCTTTAGGTCTTGCTCTGGGTCTTTCCAGACCACAGATTCACAGTTTGCATCTTGAAATTATTAAATAAGTACACATACATGCTGAGAATAAGACACAACAATATTAGACTTTTGTGCAAGTCAAATGGATTTCCATACAGATGCTGGTGCAGCAACCTTAGCCAGCACCAGTGTGTTTGTGGGCCATGATTGTGCAAACCGATTTTTCCCAATAAATCAAACCTTGACTCTAAATAGTGTGAAGCCTAGCCTGGTGGTTAAGCAGTGCAAATGCATTAAGGTATGATTGAAGTGGTTTTCAGCTTGGGGGACATCTGTCATCTGTCCACTCAACAGCTGCTGTCATTCACTTCTCATTTAATCCACCTAGTGTATCTATCCACAGCAAATATGTTTAGAGGCTTTTCTCAGCTAAATCACTTCATCACAAACGTCAGTGTTTGTGTAGAGGAACTTAACAGCTGGAAGTTTTTTTGAATCCCTTGTGGCTACCACTGATGCTGATATTTAATGTATTTTTTAGAAAGCTTCCTGATCAAAAGAAATTAATTCCACATGGAAAAGGAGGGGGGAAAAATCAGCATCCTCTTTGCTGTAATGAAGCCTAACTACTTTAGCGGATTAATTAATTTTCCTCCCTGAAAGAATTACTGTGCCATTTCTTCATTTGCCTTAAAAACATTTTCTTAAATTGTCTGACACAGGTTCAGTAGGTAGTTGGGGGTCAGGAGTACAATTGTAGACTGATAATCTGCACCTGGGAGGGGGGAAAAAAGGAAAAACAGAAAGAATAAAAAGAAAGTGAGTATGTAGTTTTGCCATGTAATTCAAAGCAGACTTGAAGCTAAGTAAATTTGCAATATTTAATGAGAAATGTAAGAAAGTGTTCCCTCTTAGTGCTACTTAGATGTTTTGGCCAGAGGCTGAGTCTGTAATCCCTACAATAGTTTCTCAGTTACGGCAAAAAATAAGGAAAACACTGTCGAGAACACTCAATTAGGATTAGACCTGAGGACATAGATTTACATTAAGTGTTCCCCTCTAGAACTGCAAGACATCAATACAACGTACAGCCAAATTACTTAATTCCCTGTGATTGACATGGATGTTAAGGGCACATGGCTTCAACGTGTTTTCCTGTTAGTGTTTGTGATATTTCAGCAATTTTCTGTGTGTATACATGCTGAGAAGTGCTACTTTGTAGACTGCAAAGTTGTTATTTTAGCAGAGGCCAGTGTTTCTACGCAGCTCCAACACAGAAACAGTAACATCTTTTAGAAAGGGTTTCACAAGATGGCAGTTTGGAAACTGATATCTTTGTTGATTTATGCACACCCACATACAAACAGAGAAAATTTGGTTTCGTCGCATCCTTACAATTAAATGGTATCTTAAATGAATATGTCCAATCACCGTGACTTGCCAACAGGCAGCCGATTAACATTCATATCCACAGTCTTCAGGTTGTCAAATATAGCTTACCAACTGATAGTGTTTTGTTTCTTCCCCACAAGATCTTCATATTTTTTCTAGAAATGCAAACATATATTAAATCCACATTTACATACATAATGGCCTCTGGAGAGGCGAATTTCATCTTTATGTAACTATTCACAATACATCGAAGCACCTTTTGGAAGCTCATGGATCTAATAATGACAAGGGACTTCTATATTAACTTCAAAGTAATATGTGGATGAAAATGTTATCAGTTTTATATCAATGAACTGAATAATAATTCTGGTTTAGTGAAAAAGAAATGTACAACTTTTCACACTCAGATTAACCTCAGTATTGGTCTAATGAAGGTCTAATTAGTGCTGTAAGATACATTGTATTGTCTGAAGTTAGTTTAATGTGAATGTTACAGGAAAGACCATCTCCTGAATGTACAAGGCCAATTATTTTACACCATTTTCTACAAAAAATGGGCAGTTATTTTACTGTATTTCCACTCTGCATCCAATTGTTAAGATGTAAACACCAAGAGAATCCAAGCAGGGATTTTTATGACATGTGGTCGAACCGTCTCTCAATCTGTTGTGTCAGCATGCTATCATAACTGTACAAATGATACAACAATTAAATCAATATTTTGATACAAGAACTTCAGACCTGCAAGTCAGGTTTGTATTTTGCTTGTTTTCTTCTGATAGGAGTTGCTGAGGTTTTAAGTTCCATCATGGTTGTCAGCTTGACTCCTTGTCGAGGAGCACAGACTCCAGAAAAATAATAGCCTCATGCAGCTGAGGATGGCAAAGGAGACATCTCTGGAGGTTTAGGCAAGGGCTCACCTTCCCTATGGGCAGGCATGGAACTGGCAGAAAAACTTTGTCCTCACTAAGAAATTATTTTTATTTATAGGCCAGCCAGAATAATAAATGTCAAATGAAGGATTTTTTTAAAGGTGAAACACAGCTTAGTGGTAGCTCTGTTCTAGGGCTTGATTTACATATGAGCCTTTGGAGAGACATTGCAGTCTTGTTATGGCCTTGTCTGTAGTTGTAGTATAGTAGTGTTCTTGGAAACATAAGAATCTCCATTTTAAGCATTTTAAACCATTTGAATGTTGTGTTTTCAGTTTTAAGACATATAGTGTGGAATTAAAATAAATGGTGGCACAAGATGGCATACAGGTTCATTAGACACCCTAATACATTTCCAAGACATAATGACGAGAATGAACCAATGAAGGCTTGAGTTATGTTTCCACGCTAACTTTACTTCAGTTTTCTCTCTGAAATTCAAGAGTTAACTTCAGAACTTTTAATAAGACAAATGAGGTTGATGATTATGTTCTCTGTTGCCTCTCAACATCCTATAATGCAATGAGACACTCTAATTAAGACGTATTTTAGGAAACCATTAGGGAAATCTGAGAGAATTCCAAAACACCATACAATCCATAAATCACAGAGGAAGAACACTGCCACAGCAGCTTCGGAGTTATTATAGAATTATACATATCCACTCACTGCTGGTTGAAATCACACTTTCACTCTGTAAGCACAATGTAAGTTATTTTCTTACTGAATATATACTGTATAGTTGCATATGATCAATGTAAAGGACAGTTAAGTGTTTACTGTATAAAGTAGCATGTTTAAGTTAAAACATTTTTCAGAGGTATTTAGTTAGTCAGTCATTTACTTACCGGCATCTATTGTTGCACCCTGAGGATGGCCAGGGTGCTAAAGGATATTTTTCAAGAACTTAATATTTTGCACTGAGGGGAAACATCTCCGTTTTAAGAGTAAATGGTATGATCCAATTACAGTCTTTCATATGCAGTTGAACTGTATGAGACCAAAAAGGAATAGAATAGAACCGTAATGTGCTAATCCAATCATATAGAATCCCATCATATATCATATCATATTTAGGACTAATCACTTAAAATGATTCCTTTATGACAAATAGTCTCTCTCTGTCTGCAAATTTCATAAACAATGTTATAATGCTGAAGCACCTGGCCTTGATTTACCCCATTCAGATCAGTTTAAATGCTTCAGACTCGAGTTTGTGAGAAGCAAGTTCAAGCTATCCTCATTATTGCCCTTGGAGCTGCATCTAATCTGGCTTCAACGCTGCACAAGGTGAAGAAGTATTGATCCCTGGACACAGTGTGTGTTGAATGAACGGTAATGAAAGCAGCTGTGAGGATAGAGACTGTTTACTATATAGAGGTTTTGCTTTTGCCTGCAGTGTGCTATAAAGGACATCGTACAAAAGGCCACAGACTGTACTGACATTGTGAATCATTCCATGTTATTCTTCTCATTCTGTTACCATTCATGTTTTGTATCAATCTAAAACAACACAAAATGAATAGATGTCCAGATAAGAAATCCTTCTTCACACTGTATTTCAAATTGTGATCCTCAGATTTCAGATATTTTGACTGGTGGTATCATAAAAGCAGCTAAATGTGTTTGTAGTTGTAGGAGCTTCCTCCACCCTCTGCAGCAAGCACACCATTTATAACCTGCATGATGTGATTCAAAAATGGAAAAATTGCAACAAATACTTATAAATGTTTAATTGATGTGCTTAATACCTTGATTTTGCATGCACTTGCCCCAGGAGAATATCAGATGTTTGATTAATCCACCTAATTGTTTTGTTTTAAGAGCTCAAAGAGAGGAGAGAGGAGAGAATACCACTTTAATTTATGGACAAAATCAGCCTAAACCAAAGATGTGGTGCATTACATATCTTAGCTGCAATATCTTTTAAGCACAGCATCGGTGTGATTACTTAACTGTCATCAGTCAACAGGACACATGCACACTAATGTCATTAGTGCTAACAAGCTTGGTGGTGTTGTGCATCACAATGACAATATCAGCACTTCAGGGGCTGCTGGTTTTCATGGTAATGGTACACCAAGTTTTAGAAATCTGCAACATGACTTTGTTGCATGTGGGAGTAGGCGAGGCTATTTTTGAAAGCTATCTCAAGGGAACCCTCAGGGGAATTAGTTGATGGTGCTCACATCCAAAAACAATTAATTATGTTGACTTCTAACTGCTTTCATTTGCAAGTGAAGACATAGATATCAGTGTTAGCATGTTTTCATTCATTTAGTGGCAGCTAAGAGAGGACTGCAAGTCATCAGTGTGGCACGTAAGTCTGTAAATGAAGAGTTGAGACAGTTGGCCGAAATGGATCTCAAACGTAAATATTATGTTTAATGTAATCACGTTGCAGCTTGTATGAAGCGTCTGCATTGAAGTGATTCTCGCCTACTGAGCAGAGATGAGTTGATAGGGTTTGTAGTTTGTACGTTAGAGATGACTCCTTCTCATCATATACAAAGATTTTTGCTCACACAATATCATATATTATATTGCCTATAAATGAGACCTGCTCTTGTAACTCATAATCAGTCAGACTCCTTCATAAATGAAATGAGTTCATCTATTCTTAATAGAGAGTGATGAGTTTGTTGCTCCCCGTGAAAAATGATGGGCTGCCAGCAAACGATGCTGGCTGATTTCGACCTTGGCACACCTTCTTTGACTCCCGGTTGTTTTATAAGAAAGGTAGCCATTTATCTTAGTCATTATTCTCATGGTAATTTGTAACTGCTGAGTTGCACAGTGTTAAACTGGATGTCAGAAATTTTACCAAAACTGTTCCTAGAATATTTCAGAAGAAAAAGATAAATGTCTATTTCACTATTTGCTATTCAAAAAATCCTTTCCCACAATGGGAATTCATGCATTTCTGGGAGAACAAAAACAATAATGACAAGACCAACACAGAAAATTAAAATTCATGGTAAGAACTCAGTACTCGGCATTACACAGTTTGACACCAAAAATAAGGTACAGTGCAAGATGGCTACAGCAATAACTGCTTGGCACTAAACGCTGCATGTTGCCCTTGGCAAAATATGAGGATCTCACAAATTACCACTTTAAATGAGAAATGCCACTTTATATTTCTGTGCGAGTGAATGTGTGTGTACTGTGGTGTTTTATGCAGCCACCTGGGCTGCTAGAGCCATGCAGAGAGCAGTTTGTGTATCTGACATTTTAATATAATGCACTCTAAAACAACAACAGCAGGAACCATGGGTAGGAAAATTACAGGAGAGGCATCACCTCTTTGACATACTCAATATATATGTAACATGTTGTGTCCACCTTTTGTACAGGAAATGTACTGCACAACTAAAATTCAAACTTATGTACACAAGCTGGTGGATCCTCTCAGCCAAGAGGTCCACATATTTGACAAAGGACTTTGAAGCTAACAGCTGCTGATTAATCATGATGGGTCTAAATTACTGGCTGCCTCTCAACTGGGTATGGAGTTGGATGCCCAGTGCACTAAGAACCTCCTTTGCGTGTACTTGACAGCTGCATAGACTAAGTGCCACTTTTGCCCATTTAGCTGCATCTTTCCACTCCTTCTACAGTAAGCCAGAAATAGCTTCTAAACACAGTGCATTTAAAGTGGTATCACACATTCAAATTCAATTGTTAATTCATTGGGCAAATGGTTCATAGAAAACGTTAGCTTTATGGTATACAATCTTAATGACTCCCATTTCATTTACATATCACTATGTAAAACTGAGCCTTCAAAAGTGGCCAAAAATGTCCAGATAAAAACCAGAACTTAAAACCAATTTGTAATCTAAATTAAATACTAACCTAAACTAAGCTACTCTCAGTGACTGCAATTCAGTACCTACTGTGGTGGCTTCATGGTAAAATGCATAATCAATACTTTACTGTAAGGCTTTTATTGCACACATTACATAACATAAACTTGTACATAGCATACATAAAATTGTTCATTTGTTTTTTATTTGGTTCACATTAGCAGTGACCAGAGCAACAGCTACTTCCTTGTGGCCCGCAGAGGAGAAAAAATTACTGCAGCAATTTCATGTATATGTAAATCAGTCTAAAGTGAAAATACTATAACATACATCATGCATATGCATATTGAACAGAGTGTATGTATAAGACATTGATGATTTTATTTTATTTTGACTTACAGTACATAAAAAAGAAATGAATCTACATGCTTCACTCATTTCTAAAAATGATTTTGTCACACAAAATACTGAAGTTTCTTATATATTAATGGTCATACAAAAAAGTGGTACTGTGAACTGACAATGTTTACGCATTGAACAGAAGAAAAACTGGAGCAGCATGCTGCCAATAGCATTAAAATAATGGATTTATTCCTTGCTGGTGGGCAGTTCAAGTGCACATGGGCGCATGGTAGTCAAAATGTCAAAATAATTGACTGACTTGAATTTCTCACATTTTTATCATTAGCTTGTCAACTTAGCCATCACACTATATCAAATGAAATTAGTAGCAAGTGGCCAGAAAATTTAATTCAAGGAATATGCAGTAGCAAATGTTGAAATACTGTAAAGGATACTGAGCCATCAAACATGGAGGTATAGTTTATTGTGGCAGTTATCATAAAATAAGATCTGCTATTGATGGGGGGCAGGCTGGTTTTATGAACTGTGCACTTCTATAATCCACTGTGAAGTGTGCAAAGCTTTTACTTCATTTATGGTTGTATGTATTTTTAATGTTATTTTTTCAGCCACAGGGCTGTCAGCCCAGTGGTAATGAGACAAGGTCAGAAGGCGACAAAGAGGTGGTATTTATTTAGATTATCTGTGTTGTCTACTTAGGTTACAGATGGTCTGATTTAAGAGTTCATGCAGGATTATTAATATAGGATCCCATTTGTTTTTTTGATTTTGAGTTGTGTTGGGTTTTATTGCCATCTGGCGTCTTCAGCAACCTTTACCCAACTGAGGCCACTGCATTATTTAACTCCCGGGCTGAAAGTGAGACCCACTCCACCCCTGCCTGTAATGTTTGAATCAGTCTTTGTTTAATTGATGTACTTAATTCGTTAAGGTCAGGTCTTCAGTCTCCAAGATAGTGTTGGTAAACTTTTAAAAAGGCAAAAGGTTTCCAAAGCACAAAAGCCTACATAGACCCTTACTTTGCTATGGACCATCCTGTAGAAAAATGTGTTTATATTTGAAGTGTAATGATTCACTGTTGGATATTTTTGTTTTTTAAGCAGCTAATAATTTCATTTCCTTTGTGTGTTTTTCTCCCTCTGAGTTCATATGCAGTTGTCTTAGGCAATTGTTATCAGTGCAGTGAGGGTTCACATCATGTTCTCGCTCTCCCACTTTGGTTTATGTAATCAACTGGCATCTATACATGATTAAAAAATAAAGTTAGTTAGTAATATAGTTAGTTTTAGGGTAATTTTTAGTTGTCAAAATTTCAATTATCATAATCAACAAATGTGATTCCATGAATGAATGAATGAAAGAACATCAAAATTGGAATACCAGCTGAACTTAATGTTCATCTTTCCATGGTAGACATGAAATGGAACTTGATTGAGTTATTGTATGGTACAGCATTGCACCACAGAAACATCTGAATATGGTGATAAGTGTTTGAACTGTGAAATACAAATTGCAGAAAGAGACATGCTGCTTTTGAACTTCAAGATCCAAACGACACAAACAACCTTGTATGCATTTTTTTTACAGTTCTGATTTTAACATTAAAATAAGTGATTTCTCATGATATGGGTTTCCAGTACTGTTAACTCCACTGTGAATGACCCCCCCACCACCACCAGCTTTTGCAGGGTTTTTTTCTTTCTTTCAGCTTTCAACCACTTTCAGCTCACTGGTCCGTGTGGTTGAGTTCCAACAGCTCTCACCAAACCCTTATACAAACCGTGGCCAGCCGCTTTCATTACATTAACTTGCACAGGCCAAATGTTGGCTACCTACTCAGTGCGAAATGATGGCGAGCCAAAGAGCACAGTTGACTTTTGAAGACAGCTAATCAGGGGTCTTTTTGCCTCCTGGTGGTCAAAAACTGCTTAATGCAGCTTTAAAAGCTGCTCATGTAGTACCCTATCCTCTCCACTGTTGTTAAAGTGGATGTACTGACCTGCTAAAGTGATAAACAGTAATATGAGGTGGCCACATTCTTATAGTTGAGGACTTACATACAAAGTGCAGGGCACTTTTCTCCACTAAATCATGAAAAAATAAACTCTTAGGACTTAAACATACTTTTATACACTGTTCACCGAATATGATAATGCTGGTATAAAATGTTTGCTTTAAAAAGCCAGCACAAATCTTTCTGTCAGCCACTGCTATAGAGATGAGGGCCTGTCCTTGGAGCACCTGTCTTGTAGTTGTCAAAGGGAACTGGATGTGTGTGTGTGTGTGTGTGTGTGTGTGTGTGTGTGTGTGTGTGCCTGTGTCCAGAATGTGGGAGTATATCTTGATCCACAGCAGCTGCCCCCGAAGCACAATGACAAGAACGCCCATTCAAACACTCTTTGTGTAAAGTAGAATAGAATCAAATCTGTTCTATTTTCAGATGGAGCCAAATCCTATTTGTTTTTTTTCTGTCCCAACAATACTTTCCCCTAATCACATTAACACAGTTGATGTGAAAAGTTGAATAGACATAAAATGAGCACTTTTATCAGCAATCCACATGAATCATCATTCTCTCTTCAAATTTAAATGTTGGGTACACTGAAATGACATTTGTGAGGCAGTTTTAATCATATTTCCTTTATTAATGGAGTTTTCTTTATGGATGTCCATATCCTTATCTCACTGGCATTTCATTATATTTCAGAGTGTTTATTAAAAAGAACCAATCATAGGTCTTGGGGCCAACATTTTTTCACTGAACATTCATTGCTGCTTTTGACAGCAAAATAATGTCACCAACTAAGTGACATGCTCACCTCTAAATGGACAAATGTTAAAGCAAGGATCCGGGAAGTGGAGAAGACCGAGGTAAAATTAAGTCCTTGAGGTTAAAAGTCCCTTTCACCCGGAGAGAATATGCTTTACAAAGGAGGCATAGTTGATACACCCATTGGCATCCTCCTGTCCAGCCATCAGTCTGTCCACCTCGTCTTCTGTCATCCTCTCTCCCAGTGTTGCCAGCACATGACGCAGCTCTGCTCCCATGATGGTGCCGTTGCCTTCCTTGTCAAAAACCCTGAGCCCCTCCACAAAATCCTCAAAGTTGCCTTGGTCTTTTGCACGGGAGATATGTTGCAGCATTGGCAAGAAGGTCTCAAAGTCCACCATTTTAGTGCTCATGTCCTCCGGCCGTGGTTTCCCAAGCACTTTGAGCACATCTGCATTGGTAGGATTCTGGCCCAGAGCTCGCATCACGTCTCCGCACTGGGCATAAGTGATCTTCATTTCTCCAGTTGGTGTGCGGTCGAACAAGGTAAAGGCCTCCTTGAACTCCTCAATCTGGTCAGCGCTGTACTCAAGAGTGATGCTTTTGGGATCAAAGTCAGGCTCCTTGGGTGGCGCAGGCTGTGGCTCTGGAGGTGGAGCTGGCTTAGCAGCTGGAGCGGCATCTTTCTTAGGCTCTGGCTTTTTGGGCTCAGGTTTCTTTGGTTCAATCTTCTTTGGTGCCATGTTGTTAAGGGATTCAGAGGTGAGCTGGTACTTGCTGAGAAACAAGCAAGAGTCTGAAGGGATTGGAAGTGATTCCCAAGCACAGAGGGTCAACCTCCTCTTCCAAAGCTTTTATATGTGCTTTATCTAGGGAGCAAGATAGCAATTTCCAACAGCACACTATAAAAGGAAGAAACCCGAAATAGATCCCCATAGCAAGTGATGTCAACATTAAGTATTGTTCTCAGCTGCTGTCATCTAGCCGACAGGACTATTTGCTGTCATTAGTGAGGGTCCAGTTGCATTAGGCCGAAAATGTTCTGTCTCTCTGATGGACAAAGGGATCAGAGCACAGTCAATGTATAAGCCCATGAGGGAGAGGGACCAAAATAGCTTTGCTCGCTAACTGCTGAAAGTCTGAGAATCACTGCTTTCTGGAACAATGCTATTTTTTGAAAAATGTTGTTGTAACAAACTCACATACAGTTAATTATTTTATGTCAGAGGTCTCAGGATGCATCAGCACTCTTTGGGACAGGTTATTATGTATTATTTTTAGAATAAGAGGAGCATTCTCATTTGAGAAAACAAGATGATAGGGCCTTAGGGAAATGCATTAAATCTGCCTTCGAATCTATGCTATGGATTTATAATTTTTAGGAGACAGAAGGTCTGCCAAACCTTTTTTAAATGAGAGATGTGTTTGAATAGGATCAGTGCTCAATGATACGTTTGGGGATTTTGGCAATTTGTCATTTCCCAGATAAATGATAGCTTGCATTTTCCATCCTGTCAATTAGAGTGTTCCACGATATTTAGGAAACTGGCAAGCTCTCACAAGGGACTCTTAATTAATGCTTTATTAAAGGCTGATGTACTGGAAAGGTCGACCAGTTAAGCTCGTAAATGTTAAAAATACACGGAGCCAGTATCAATTGTAAGACAATGTATATGTTATCTGCTGCAGGTGCCTAATTAGAGAATATTTTACTTATGTATAGATCATTTCTATATGATAAAATGTACCTACATGCTGGCAGCATTCTCTGTGGTTTGAATGTGTTCATTGTCTGTGTGTTTTCTTTGCCCAACTCTATGTACAGTATAGTAAATCTTGCACGGTTGCAAGGTGAAAGCAAGCAAGGCAATTCCATTATGTGTCTAGTTTATAAATACGTAATATGTCACTTGGCTTTATGTAGATGACTGCTCTGTAATACCCTCCAGTGAATGATAAATTAGCCAACAAAACATTCATTTCAGTTATGGAAGGGTATGTATAGGATGTGCAGTTCTATGCCACAATTTTAATCATAGAAACTTTAATTGTATGCAAGCATCACAGTTTATAAACTCAGTTTAAGACAGCTAAAGCCTGTCATGCGATAATCGCATTCACCTTTCTCTATCTTCAAGCCAGTCCCCCTTGATCCGTCAATCTACAGTTTGAAGTCCTTGGACAGTGTAGTTTAAGTGTGCAGATGTGTGTGTGTAGCCTAAGATCATTATCTCCCTTCTCTTTGCTTTTAAGGTCACATGGCTACTAAAACTGACAGCTAATTTGTCGTCTTTTGGTGTGTTCTTACATGTGGGTCTGTGCACATCTGTGTCTGACAGAAACAAAGAGTGAGACCTGCAAGAGAGGCCAAATGGAACATCGATACTGAAACGCCAGATATGTAAGATTCCAGGTATTTCCCTCATGGCCATTTCCGAACAAAAAGAAATGATGCAATGGTTCAATGTTTTACCTCAGTCGCTATCCTCTTCACTTGAATGGGTTACTTACTGGTAATGAATACTGTCATTTTGTCCACCAAATGGTTCAAATGAATCCATATATATCAATCATACCTGCTTCCATGATACTATCTTGTGCAGAGAGCAATTTAATGTGCTCCCGTTCATAGTAAAGTTACGGAGGCTGCTGGTAGGCATTTTCGGCAAAGGTTCACATTCAACATGGGGTTTGTGAGTATCACTGAGAAACAAACCATTGCAAAGTCAGTTTTTGGGCTTGAGCATCAGACCAAAACTCTGGAGCGGAAGCTTTGTCAAGCTGTCAGATGTGATGCTGGCTGGATGGGTTGTAGGGGGACAGAGTTATTATTGTTCCTGTTTTCCGTCAAACTTGCCTCAAACGTGGCTTCAATCAGCACACTGGTATTGCAATGATTGAAGCAGTCGATTACTACTTTGAGCACCTGAAGTCAAACAAGTGGTAATTTCACTGGTCCCCGAAATCTTTAAAGAGCTGTCAGCTGCCTGTACATGTTGAACCGAGCTGTTTTATCTCAGATCTTCAAAAACCCATATACATTGATTTTCTCTAATTTTCAAAAGCTAAACTTAAACTTACTGACCATGTACTCTTGTCATGATCGGGTTTCTATGATCACTGTCTGCTATTTGCACATGCACATCTTCAGTGAGTCACTTGAGTGACATAGAGTTAATAAGAAAATCAATATGATTATGAAATAACGCTGCACATGGTAAAACTGAAAGTCTAATACCAGTCAAAACGATGATGAATATTTCTTGTCACTCTTGTTATGGATGGAGAAGCCAAAATCCAGGAGTGACAGTGCATGGCAGTGTTACAGTGTTACAACCAAATCGCCTTCTTTCAAATTATATTGTGGACGTAGTCAGCACACACACACACACACACATATATATGTATATATATATATGTATATATATATAGGAGTTCACAATTGCACAGAAAGCAGACATTGATCAGAAACCTGGATGAAAGTATAATCATGTATAAAAGGATTTGATTAAATCCAGGATATGACTCATATGCACATTACAAGTAAACATATTCACTGCTCTGTCTTGATGCAGCTCACTCAAACATAACAGAAATCCTTTCTGTTGAAAAATGTCTAGTCCAGTCTTGCATTCCTTACTGAGCATTGATACCTTGATGCTATGGTGCAATGAAACCAAACATAGTTCTTCTTAATTGAGTTGCAAGGTATAGACGTTCATGGTGTCACTTTGTCATATATTGCGTTATCCTTATTTCTGAAGCTGCATTAATCAATATTTTGTGTAATATGAAAGAGATTACTCATTGTGATAAACCCACAGTCAATTATTTCTAAACCTACAAGCTCTATGGAGCTTTTCAGCCTCTTTTAGCCCATTGTTTTGGTTTTATAGCCTGCAAATTCCACTTTATCAACCCAGTTTACAGCTGGTAAACCAAAACAATAAAATAAAAATGGCGATTATGTCATGGATGTGTGTTAGTCAGCTTAGGGTTGAGTTCCTCTGCCCTCAAAAGGTCAAAAAAAAGGCAGCTTTAAAGAGGATGGAACAATATTGTCTGTACTCTAACTCACAATAGCTATTCTGAGATATTTTTGAGCAAGGGGGAAAAAATCTAAACTATATCCACCAAATCCCTACCTAAAGTCAGTCATTCCCCTCTAACTCCACTGGGTAACTCATGTGTGGGCGAGTGTGTGCTTGCGTGCCTGCGTTTTTGTGGAAGTCCTCAGAGTGTTTGTTTATATCTGTGTGACCAAGCGAAGAGAGGGTGGTCAAAGACAGCAAGCCCTTAATCCGTGAGATAACAGTGGGAATGAGGGAAGGCAGACCACTGGTCTGGTCTGGGCTAATAAAAGAGAGTGATTGAGACAGCAGTTACATTCCTCCTATGGCTCTGACAGGGTGTGACTTAGACTTTAAAGATTCAGGGTTTTGTTAACTGGCTAAAAAGGGAAGCAGCCTCGAGCCCTTTCTTCCCTCTGGAGCCCCATTGTCTGTGTTGCATATGGAATTATATCACTCACCCAATACAATGAACAGAATACTAAAATTATGGACTCTCCTCTGTGTGAGACAAAAACATTTTTAGAAAAATGTATTCGTCCTTGAAAAATCCCCAATCAAATCAAACAAATCTGCGGCTCCCTGTGAAGAGCCAGCTACTGTATTTCAACATTTAAGTCTTGCTAAAAATACTATGAATTTGAGGAATGAATATGTTGAAAAGAACGTTAAACACCTAGCAGCTGCCCATCAAAATTCAATTATGTGTTGACACTGAAGTATTTAATGCCTAAACATTAATGCCCCCCCCCCCCCACACACATACACACTCACACACACACACACACACACACACACACACGCATACACACACACACACACACAGACACACACACTCACTTTCAAAGAGATATAGCACTTGTTTGAATTCGCTAATCTCAAATAGGAATCCATTTCTGTGTTTTATGGTGCCCTATAGAGTGCAGTGAACAGCCACACAAAACTTTTCTTATGCGTCCAGTAATAATATTGCATTGTTATAATGGAATGACTGTTGCAGGAACCAGCTTGCAGACATCTGTGTAAACAATTTAATTAAGACCATGTTTGATGAATTATAGCTGGTGAAGGCACTGCCTGCTCTAATACTTCAGTTTCTTAATTACACCAGACATCCATGTGTTCATTCGCTTTGCCTGCCCCATACTCTTTCCCCCAGCTCACAATGATAGAAATTGAAAAACTACAAAAGGGAAAGTGCATTTCACACTCTACTGAAGCAAAGCAAGCAATTTGAAATTAATCAAAACACAATAAGTTTACAACATGATAAAGAGGTGCTGTATATGAAATGAGGGGAGTCAATTTGTGATACTCAGTACTGTTTTATTTTGCAGCATTTAAAATAGTAGCGGCCAATAATTGCATTTGGACAAAATAACATTTTAGGGGAGAAATTTGAAATATTTACATTATAAAATAACAAGTCTGAATTTAGTTTAGTAGTTTAGTTATTCTTTTGGGAATCTGGAAATGCTCTTTTCACACATGAATAACAGTCAAGGCATGAGAAAAAAAAGCCCTCAAGTAAACAGAATTTTGTGTCTTTCATGCAGACAGTTATATATATAGAGGCGACCTTTGTCATTAAAAAAAAAGGAACACCATCAGGGAAGCCAAGCATTAAATGTCAGCACTCGTAATAACAATAGCACTGACTTAACCCAGTGAACCTTGAATCAGAGAGGAGCACATTCCATGCTCAGGGTCGGATTATCAGATGTGATTCAGACAATCAGCGTATCCTGTTTCCTTAGAGGGGCCCATCAGATACACCAGCCCAGGTCAAAAAGCAAGTCGAGTTATATTTAGGGCCATTTATCCCAATTAGATTAGATTAAAACAGCCCAGTTAACTGATTGTGGAAAATGCCTTTAGGTGAGATATATATATATATATACATATATAGATACCATTGCCATTTTTACCATTACCATTTCTTGAATTTCTTGGTCACTGTGACACATTTAACCCTGTAGAAGGTTAGCTGGGGCCATTGTTGCTGCCAGTTCAGTATTAGCCTCTTTAACAACACACTATGACAATGCATGTTGACTTAATGCTAAAATCAACTTCAAAATTTCATGTTCAATTTAAATTTCATGACCCTATATACTCTATAGACTTTTAGTCTATGTTTGTTTCTTGTCAAGGTACAAATTTCTGCACCAAACAATAGCTGGGAGATCACAGTGCCCCCCCCCCCCCACTAGGAATGAGCACCATGCTTCTTCCTCACAAGCTTGGCTTGGAATTCTGACGGGGAGATTAGGGAAGTTTCCAAGCTATTCATACCCCCCCCTCTCCCCACTGTATTCTCTACAGAGTACTTGGCTTGGTGGCAGAATCCTCTCCTCTTCAGCTGGACTGGTCTATTTCCGATGTGCCTCTGATGCTGTGTTTGGAGCGTGTCTCTGAATGGCTTGTACCTGTTTATCCCAGCAGCACACAGGCTTATGAGATGTTTTCCTCGAAGCTTACCAGGTGCTTTTCTCAGCTGGAATGCCTGTATGTTTAATTCAGACCCTTAATCCTGGCAAAAGTGGACCAAACATGTCTTCGGAGTGCTTTCACTACCTATCACAGAAATGTGGACTCTTTACCTTTTTTTTTGCATCTCCTCTACTTTGTCTGTTTACTCCTCTCTACAAAGTAAACTGTGTCTGTACTCACAAGTAATGCATTCTGACAAAACAAAAAAGACTGCATAGCCATTACACAAAGCAGAATGTATTTGATGCAGAAAACAGATTTGCATTGAGCCACAAGATATCTACAACAGCTAGCATTATCAGAAATACAGACGCTACGTCAACAAAGACGCTGCTCAAAAAAGCACTTCCAGTAACAATACAGAGCTTGGTAGCTGTTGAAATATTGACATGATGCTGACTGATTATAGTTGCTATGGATACTGCGGCAATTATTTCTGGATTTGTTCAGTCCATATTTCACACCTCAGTTGTACTTCAGCTGTTTTAATACACGTGGGTGATGTGGGTCAGTGTTCAGATACCTTAGACCCTTTTTTACCAGCATGCCATCAGTTTGACATGTTTAGTTGTGACAGATTTGGCTTCATGGCAGCCTTTTTTTCCTGGAAAGAGCTCTTGTTTGCTAACAAACAGCAGTTTTCAGTGGTCTTTGTGCTCAACTCAGCCCTTGTTGATATCAGATTGTTCTATTTATTATTTTCATTTGATCAGAGCAAATATGTTGCTTTTGATTTGTGAATGCAGTTTTGATGTTTTCTTGTGGACATTAAGTACAATGGCTGTTCTTTCAGTGCCAACTTATGAGGATCAATTGAACTTAAATAAGAAGAGGCTCACACTGTTTTTTTGTTCGTCTAACTTTTTGGGATCACCATGTGGAAGTATTAAAAAATAAGAGGTACAGTAAATGAGTATATTGAGATACAATGTTTTGATGTTAATTTCAGTCACATTCGGGACGCCACCTTGTGATAAGGTAATGTCTTCTTGAACTTATCTTCCTTAGAACTTCCTTTGTTTCCTTAGAACATCAGCGGAGGTCCTTTTCCAGTCACAGATTATTTGTTTTTAGCAGACAAGAATTATATTGGCTGCCGTGATAAATGGAAATACAGAAGTTACTGATTGTATACATTAAATGATACAGTAGGATAAATGTGAAATAGGACAGAGAATATCAAACACCAGCTATAAACAGTAATTGCAACAAGGGAGAACTTTGGGGAATTTGAGACAGATTTTGGGTCAGTGAAACAACATTAATTGGATTTTTGCAGAGGATGCACTGAATAAATAGCCACTAACTTTTCAGTTTAGCAAAACTTTCATCAGAACTCTCTTAGCCAAAAGACATGGAAAGTCAAAGCCTACGCTCTCCATTGACAGTCGCTGTTGGAAGTGCTGGTCCTACCTCGAACCACAGTGTCTGGTGAGGCATACGCGATGAGACAAGGTCAGTTGCTGGGCAACAGAAGAAGCAATCATGTACATAGGCTGGCCTGGTCCTTGACAAATCTGGGGCTTCGTCCAACAAGGCCAGTGACTCTGTTCAGCTGTAGATGTGACCACAGAGCAGGATGGAGGATATTCATGCTTTCATAGTGGAAAGAATATTTACCAGACCGCTGATTCTAGTGAGGAGATAAGTGGAGTATGCTGTTCAATTAGCTATTACACCAAGATCCTCCTGCAGTAGATGTAGAAGCACTACACATTGGATCCTAAAGTAAATGTTTCAAACTGCCTTTTAAGAGCAAAGCATGGACTCAGCAGACAAAGGAGTGAAGAGTTTTTTTATATCCAGAAACAACTTTTTTTTTTTAAATCTATGGTTTGTTGAACAAAAGCTTGTGTAACTGATCATACAGCATCAACATTCATCAGTGTACTATTGCTGCTTTCATTTTCTAAATGGCTTATCCAGCTGTACGCAGCATTGTGGGGGGCTCGGCCTATCACAGCATGTACTGGACAAAAGGTACACACTGGAAATGTTGCCCCTCTATTACAACTCTATTGTGCAATTTAGAGTTTCCAAATCACAGAACATGCAAGTCTTTTTAGTGTGGGAGGAAACCGACACAAACACAAAGAGAAAATGCTAAATCCGAACAAACATTTATGACAGGACATTATGAGTGCAAAATGTGAGATTTCTTCCAAAAAGTCATCACTGGGCCTTAGTTACTGACTCACCATTGTTTAAATGCATACCGGATGTGCAAGAGGCATGCCAGGGCAGCACTGACTGCAGCTGAGACCCATGGGTGACTGGACTTGTGTGTGTTGGGGGGTTACACTGCTTTTGATAGCGTTAACATTAGCTCTCAGCGGAGTATGTCATACAAAAACCTTCCCCCTGTACTTGTTAACTTGTTCAAACTGGGGAAAAAAGGAAAACAGGCTGTTCTGTGTCTCTGTGGCTTTGTGTGTTGTGTTTAAGTGTTTGTGGTTCCAGCTACCACTGCATTTACAAAATAGGTCATACCTGAAGAACAAAAGGATAACATTAGATTTCTATATCAACGCCCTGTGCGCCTAAACTATCCGGTAGCCACTGCTTACATTTTTCCCATAAGCCTGAGGACGTAGACAGGGCTGTCAGTTGTTACATTCATATCTTCCATCTTTGTAGATGCAAATGTGCAAATAATTGACCAAATCAAAATCTACTCAGGAAATACAGGAAGAGAATTTTTCTTTTTGCTGAAGATGTATTTTTAAATTCAGTGTTCAATCTTTCATGTCTACTACTACTGTCTTTGAGGATTTCAACAGCATTACAAGCTATAAATTTAATGGGAACTAATCACTCCTCCTGCCCTTTACCGAGAAGGCGATGGACATTATAAATGTCACAAAGATAAAACATTTTAATTATCTAAGACTTAAATTAATTGCTTCATCTCTGCCAAAGAATTGCAATGACTTCTGTTGGGATGTAGCATCAAATTTGGATAGTGGGTTAATCTGCCAGTGTCACATCAGGCCAAAATCTCAATCATTAAAAATTAATGTGCTTCCTCATCTACATTTCCTGTGCTTCGTGCTCACATTGGCATCACTACATGCTTTTTGGAAGAAACTGAACTCAAGTTCATTTGGCAAAAACACTACACCCTGCATTAAACTGTCATCGCTGCAAAGATCGACAATCTGTGTGGCCGAGGTATGTCCATCTTTCAGACTCCTGTGTGCTGTGCTTACTTACAGAGCTGACCTGTTTTGCCCAGGATACATGCTTGTGCTGCATGGCATACTTTTATAAACAAAAGAAAACAAAAAAATAAATTATAAACAATGATAAACAGAAATAATCAAAAAAGTAAGCAAACAAACAAACAAACAAGCTTTGTAAGTAAGATGCATTTTTAAATGGAAACTCTGTGTACACTCAGGTTAGAGTAGGATCATGAAGTTGAGGATGACTACTGAAATCTCTGAAAGTTGAGTACATACATTTTGCGACAAGCCTTCCTTTTTTGCTTCTTTATAATGAAAAGGGGTAAAACAACAACTAAGTCACATTCAGCAACAAAAAGTGCTGCTTTCATTAAGGTCTGCCTAGCAGAAAAACACTATGTATGTACAGAAAACAGCAGTACTGGGTTTTGAAAAAAACATTTGCAGCAGATTTGAAGATGAAAGCCAGAAGGACAGTGAACTTTAAGATACATTTTGGATGAATATATTGGGGTCCTGGAGTCAGTGTGTTAGCATTCACTGTGTTGTTTGCTAACAGCTAGTTAGGGCTGCAGGTTGAAAAGGTTATGTTGATAGGTCAGCTACATACATGTAAACAGCAAGCCTCTGGACACTGTTACAGTAGGACAGATTTTTTATCAGCCTCTCATTTACATTAGCTAACCAGCAGGAAGCATCTACACTGATTAATTAACTTGCCAGAGAGTCACCTGCCCACCTGATCACATGTGGAAATCATTTTATTTTTAAGCCCAGAGCTATTTTATCACAGACAGTTTCTGACTGACAATTCTAAGCAGCAAAGCAGAACCGCAACCCCTGAATCGTTTGTACAATAAACATTAAGGTCAAACTGAGAAATGCAATCCAACAGTTAGAAACCCAAACCAAGTGGTGAACAATGCAGTCATGCTTGAACTGTTTTTTTGTATTTCTTTTGCTGTTGGTTTTATTTTCGTAATTTTTTTTTTTAGCTTTTTGTCATATTTGCTGTTTTGAATTACTTATCTAATGAATGGTAATGAACTGCATTTAAATAGTTTTTTTTAATCCATAGTAATATAGCCACTATAGTTGCAGGACATGGATATTTGCATGTGCCAGCAAAACAAGCACCATCAGGCCTGGAGACAATTTATTACATACTATGGGCAACCACAACATTTCCCTTTCTATGAATGACAGTGTGCTCACCCTTTGTAGGTGTTGGTTGGTATACAGTTTCTTTTATGCATGAAGACTTATGGGGCACCTCATGGAACCTTCCAGAGTCACTTGACAAAAGCTTTGTAGAATGGATTAAAATTAGAGGCTTAATTTGTTTGCTTACCATTAGATCAGTTTTATAAATCCAAAGGAGATCAAATGTGGCACAGGTTAGACAAATGGTGTCTGGATGCTCACTCAGAATCAATTTAATCTGTTTTCATACCCCAGCAACAAAGATGCTAGCAGTTGTCCAGCATCTCAGCACATGTACATTTACCACATTTAGTACATGAGAAGGTATACAAGTCAAGTAAAGTGGAAAGGCAAATCAGATAAGCAAATGTGCATGCTGCTGACAGGGCCTTTCCTTTTTGGCAGGTGCTCATACTATATCAACTGCTTAAAGTGTGAGATTTTATTGGACTAAATGGTATGCACGAGTAACAGCTGGGGCCACTGCATCAAAATGTAATGAGTGCATAAATAAAGACAGAGATGATGATGAGAAATACAGAGGCCTGCTGGGATATAACACCTCTCCAAGGTAGCATGGCTGGATACTAACTAATATCTGCCATGGGTGTGATTATGTAGGAGTATCTGAGGCAATCAAATGGGTATCATTATGCACTTAAATCATATAGTCAACAATTCTCCTGTGAATGCACAATTGGTGCATGCTCAGGTTAAGAACACTTTTCCATTTGTTTAAAACATTTTCTTTTGCAGTTTTGGCTGCTGTCAGTGGCCTTTATCACAATGCTTTCACATTGTGAGTGGGCAGATTATATGCCCTCTTACCTAATTGAAAACAGCTGAACCTAATCAGCTGGTGAGGACGAGGCTTGGTGCAAGGAGTGGAATGGAGTGAAGACAGCACACGTATTTATCAAGAACCTCTCTCTCCAAATTCATACAATTCAATGATAAATTACCCACAGTATTTTAGTAAACTTTTAGGTGCTGGAATTTAAAGAGCAATGGTGTCAAGATCTTTGTTTATCTGTTTTGGAGTTGTGTAAGAGACAAACAGTCATCACAAAACCAGAAGTGTCCCATCCGGCCGCCACAATGGTAGTGAGTTTTCTAGGTTATGATACTCATTTTCGATGCATTTTTGTTATCCTTGGATCACCCATTAACTAGTCTAGAGGTACTGCATCCACTACAGCATTATAGCGATCGGTTCACTGAGATCAGTTAACTGTTCATCTGGAATCTACCCTGCTACGGCTAAAGGTTGCTATCTCTGCTATGTTTACGCTGTAAAATGTGGGTGTAACAGAAGATAAGATCCAACTCTATGAAAGACATAATGGATATACATGTGGAAAATGCATCTTGTATAAAAAGGGAAATAATGACAATTGGTCTAAAGGAGGATGTGAACAAATATGGTCTTTAATATAGAGTCTGAAGTACCTAGTTGCTGCATTTACAGGTGGGTCACATTCTGTTTTCCAAGGCTTTCCATTCATTTCCCTACTTTCTCCACTCTGTCATGATACAATGTACTTGAAACATCAAAAATACATTATTATTACCTCCAGAGTTTCCTTTCCTCCATGTACATGTATGTATATTTATATATAGTGCCATGATGTCTCCCTTTTGTGTTTTTATATGCTACTGAGGATACCTGATGAGTTTTTTTTGGCAGTCTTGCCGACCAGCTGGGAAATCTTGTGTGGTAGAACCTGGCTGCAACCTTCAGGGTGTCAAATTTGTAGCAATAAGCATTAAGATTGACAGGGACGACAGCAGGAAAGTATAGGCTGTACTCAGTCTTGGTTTCACACTGACTGGAAGGCAGCACATAATTTAATAAATTCTCCAGAGAAGATCAGGAAAATGTGAACAGGTGTGTCCCTACAGGAAAGCTGTCCCAGTCTTTGGCAAGGTCTGGAATCCACACCTTCTGTGTAAAATAATGCATTTTGTTTAATATGGAGTGAAGACACGCCACAATATTTGGTTTGGGTGCCACAGCTCCATGAGACTACTTTATGATCCCTGGGGATAAAAACTTTAGTACCTCCAGAGAAAACTATAAAACTGGTGGGTTTGGCTCCTCTGGCACCTTCAACAGCTCTGGTAATTTTAAGATTCTGCTGCGGACTCCCACAGTAACAGTCAGTGCCATTAACAGAATATGGCCATGCTGTGCCCTGCTGCAAAGCCCACATACCCCCCCCCCCCCCCCCCCCCACCACACACAGTTTTATGGATACATAACAGCACACACACCCAACATTCCCTCATTGGTGACTATAGGCTTTGTGGCCCCACATGGTTAGCGTTGTGAAATACCTGCATAGCTCAGCAGCATTGACAGCGTTTAGAGCACTCTGGAATTTATTTCAACAAACAAGCGCCAGGGTCAAGCACCATCCGTAAATATTTTTAATAATATGCCATATTATATAAAAGGGATATGAATGGGGCTGTGCAGAGATTTTTAAAGGCAAAGCAGACATTATAAAGAGAGGATTACAGAAAAAGAAATTTCAAAAAGGCTGTTCATAGACCGATACCATCTCCATAGGAAACAGCTCAGAGGAGGGTGGAAAAAGTTACTTCATGTGTGATGCATACTTTAAAAAAGAAAAATCCTGGATTGTCTGTCTTGCACAGTGTTATTGGAAGTGTTTACATGAACACTAACAAAATGACTGCATCTGATTAGTCAGTTGTCTGATTTTTCGAGTGGTCTTGTACACAGATCCTATATAGATAAATGAAGAGAAAAAATCTGTTATCACCTTTTATGGAAATATGGAATTCTCTTCCTCCCACCATCTGATTCTCTCCCACATATTGAGATTTTCAAGATTCATCTTAAAACATACTTTTACTCATTAGCCTTTAACTTAACCAGCTCAGGCATTTCCCCGTAAGTCTCTGTAGGTCTGTGTTTTCATTAAGGACTCTGTGTGACCATGTGCCTTTACTATTCATTATTATTATTATTACTATATATTTTTATTGTCTTGTGTTTGTTTGCTTCTTTCTGTGTGTGTGCTGTAACCTATAGAACCTTTGTATGAAACTGGCTTATGGTAACCATTGGTAACCAAACACCAACTTTCCGTGCAGGGGTAAAGCAGATAAACATTTAAAAAATATATTATTAAGAATCAATTTATTTTATTCATATATATGAATACATAGCAACCACTGTTTTACACATAGCAATTGATCATCCTTCCAACATGGAGGAAAAAGCAGACATTCCAGGCATTGTACAAAAAGCCTGCTTTGCCATTTTTTCTAAACATGCATCACGTATTTGTTATAGTTTGACGTTTGAATTGTGCAATGTACTCAGTTCAATGCTTATACTTAGTGGGCCATGAATTCTTTGAGGCTGTACTGCATATTATAATGACTCTAAAGTTTCTGCTGCTTTGTTTTTAACTTAAGGAGTCTTGTCTCTCACAGATTGTGCAGAGCACAGCAAGTGACTGCAACATACAGCAAAAAGGTGAAGTGAAAGTCATTCTGATTGAGAAGAACTGACCTTGATTCTTGATTTCAACTTCCCAAAGGCAGTTCCCACAGCTGACCAGTACTGTGGAAGACTTTCAAAGACTCTTGCTGTGGTGCAGAAGGTGGAGAAGGTTGATCAGCCCTCTGGACACAAAGAAGTTGACAAGTGTCCCATTGATCTTTCTAAGATGCTGGAAAGCATGGCAGAGAGACATAGTACAATTAGTCATGCATGCTGGAATAATACCTGGGCTCTCTACATGAGACCTGCACTGTCCTCCTCACAATTAGGCCATGATGTGGAGACAGTAGAGATGATATATTTGTAAGTTGCTCTACAGAACTTAAATGCTTTAACTGTGAATAAGTGTTGCTTAATGTGTTTCCAAACGTACTGCTGCAGTAGCAGGGCTCACAGTGGCACAATTGAAAGAACATTTGTTTTTTTTAAAATAACAATTTAGGTGCATTCATGCCTGCGATGACATGATGCATTTAGCTCCTGGCAACGTGATCCAGACATTTGTCACAATATTTCCATGTGTGAAGACGGCGAGGAAGAAGAGAGCGATAGAGGAAATGGCAGGAACAAAATGTAGGTGGTGCACCAGTGAGATGCATGAGAGAACTACCCACAGAAGTAGTCAGATGTAGACGTGTATCAATGAGCTCACAGTAAAGTGATTTTCACAGCTCTCTAGCGTCTACAGATTGGAGCATGCCTTTCACGGAGGAGTAGAAATCCTCCTGGTGTTCTGCTTTGGCACGTTTATGTGCAACACGTTGCTTCCACAGCTGCACGAGGCATCCGTACTCACCATCCATCTGTAGCTTTCAAGGAGTTTCCGCTCATGTTGTTGTGAAGTGTTCATTGTGTCATCACTGCTGTCTCTGACGAAAACAAGACAATTACTGGAAACAATTACATAAAAAATTACTAAAAGCAGGGGGCACCATCTCACATTGCAACAACTGGCTGCACGTGACTATGGGTTGATTTACTTCCTGGGGGGAAGTTATAACAATTAATTCATCATTTTGAGCTTAGAGAATTGCTGCTTGGCAGGCCTACCTGGTGCTGATGCTTAGACTGATTTGTTGAAATCCCAAGTAATGTGACATGATAATGCTTCTGCCTTTAGCATATTGCTTTAAGTCTGAGCAAGTCTAATTAATCTCTAAATTGGAACTACTTTTTTACTAATTTTGTTCAAATTAGCATTAATCTAACTGCTATAACTGATTGATGCCAATGCGGAGGTGCCTTCAGCTGCAGTCAACACATTTTTGCTACAAGAAGTTAGGCTATGAAAAGTTCATTTCACTTCTTTTAATGTGTGTCTTGGGGTGATTTGGAGAATTATTGTTCCTTTAACAAATTGTTAAGGGAAAATTATATATTTCAATTTCCATTTTTCCACATTACCATTTGGCCACTGTGACTCTGTTGGTCATGCTAACTTTGCACTCAGCACTTCTGTTCTGTGAGCCTCCAACATGATTTTTACTTGATATGATTTTTTGGTTTCAAATGGTCCGGCAAAAAGTAGACACAGAAAGTAGCACCCTTAAAGATCTTAAAGAGACAATCCAACTTTTCACATTCAAAATAAAGCAAAAGTAACAGAGCATCTGGTGTCACATGTGTGATGTTATTTCTCCTCACTCCAGCTTACAGATATAGTAATGATAAAACTAACAGAAAATTGTATTTTAGGTTTAAAGAGAAGACATTTTGGGACATGTTTGCTTGATTGACAGGTGTCTCAGCCTATCACAGTAAGAGGTGGTTGCAGCTTACTTGTCCCATCTCAGCTGCACCTTTCTCAGCTTTGCTCAAATCTGGATTTTCTAGCTTCAGAAACAGACGAAGATAACAGCAAACAGTAATCCCAAATCCAGGCTTCAAAAAAATCCTTCAAAAATATATGGGTGCTATATCCATATTCGTCTGCAGTAAATTCCATTTCCTGAAAACTGAATGTTTATGCCAGCAAACCTTTTGCACTACAATTATTCAGTGTGTGTGTCTTCTCTCAGAACAGATTTTTCCTCCGACTCATCACTGCCTGTGGTGTTTGATTTGGGCTGAGTGTGAGGTTCCTAACTTCCATGCTTTCTAATAGTGGTTGAATATTTCTACTGATATGAAATCTCACTGGTAAGGTGCAATAATTTATATTGTGACAGTTGTGTTTTAAATACATTCTAGAGGGTTGGATTTTTTTTTTTTTTTTTTTTTTTTTTTATACACATTTTCTTTGAGACATTATCAATCGAGTAAAGATATTCTGAACCTCATGCCCATGACCCTGAATAACATCAATATAGTCCAAAGTGACAAACACCCAATTACAAAGTCATGTTATATTTCCCCCCTTGCAGGTAACAGGAGGCACTGTGACATGTCTCATCTGTCTTCACAATGCCATCTTGTGGTAAGATCCTATGCAAAACATAGGCAGCATTAGAGCTGTTATTGCAGCAGCACAAAACTCATCCTGTGACCTTGTAAATTAACCATTTTAATGATAGCACATTACAAACAGTCTATTCCAAGCCTATTTGCCTTTGTAACAATACCCTATTGGAAATGATAACGATGGAAAGGAGAGAAAAGGGCATGTTTAAATAGACACTGTAATCCTGTGTGTGTGTGTGTGTGTGTGTGTGGGGGGGGGGGACATGTACATGTACTTTCTTTAAACCTCCACAAATCTTACACTGTGCTCCTACATTTTGTGTCATTAGGAATGACAAAAAATTATTCCATTCAAATATTGTGCATACCGTATCTGTGCACATAAGATGGCACATATGGAAATTTTCCTGTTCACGTTTTAATAATGTAGTGATACTGCGAACAGATGATGATGCACATGCATTTTTGCACTCCACTGCCATTTCTCTCTACATATGGCACCATCATGCTGGAGCTTTGCAACAAATAGCAGCTGGTAACTCACGGCATGTTGTGGTACACAGTGTTTTTGTTTTTGTTGATTCTGTATTTCAAGTTAACTTTAAAAGGGAATATTTAATACAAACAATACAGACAATTACAAAAAAAAGCAAATAAATATACATTCAAAAGAAATAATTAATTTGGGATGGGCCTGGCATGGGACTTTTATGCCCTCATGTGACTTTCTCGGACAGAGGTTCTCCTGAGGCTACATAGAAAACCTACCTGCTTTGTGGGGATTGACAGACACCAAATGGTTTAATATGCTTCTTACAAAGTGCTTGTACAATAGTTGAACAGCATCTGAAACCCCCTCCTCTCACAACTCGTTGAATTTATGAAACTTACTGCACTTCATGCAGCAATTGGCCAAGTGTGAGGAAGTGAGAAAGTAGGCATGATGGCAGATTTTTCTACCCTGCAAGAGGCTGTAGACGGCTGTAAACACTTTGGTCAGATGACAGGTCCTATGAACTAGGTTGTTTCAAGTGTATCCCGGCCTTAACCCGAGCCACGGCCCCGACCTTACCGCAACCATCTGTAATCTAAAACATTTGATTAGTGGAGCTTATCAGATGCGGTGACAGCCCAGAAGGACAAAGAGTGTCTTTCTCCTTATTTAATCTAGTGGCATGTCCCAAAGGTCTACGACTTCACCCACATGACCTTGAAATGATTGTGGTAATTGGCCTGTCAATTTACTGTGTATGCTGCATTCTTCCCAATCAAGCCTTACCTCCTATAGAAGTTCAGTGTGACCTTTGTGTGACGTCTGCGTAGCATTGTGTTAATAAATTAAACTAATACGGTATATCATTAGGTGCATTTTTCAATATGCAGATATCCTTCCTATCTTCTTTGTAAAGCCAGCCTTCTCACCTCCACCTCCTGCTGCAGAACTGTATGTCTCAGCTGCCTATGCTTGTCCACCATTTTTCATTCCCTTGACATTTCACCTTTTTCTTCTAACTGGTTATAATTGCACAACTACTGCAACAATTTGCTGCAGGTCTATCTCCAGAGTTTGTGTCTGGGAATGGGAATTGAGAATGCACAGATTTCTGAGATTGGAGTTAGAACTCCTAAAGTATTTGTACATTAGTACTTGTTGTGAAATAATTTTGTAATCTCTGATAGCCTATCCCTATTTTATCTTTAGATAAATAATTCTGACCACTGGAACTGTACAGACGATAGCTAGAAGCTAGCTAGCAACGGACACACTGACTGTGTGACCTAAAGCGTTTCAGCAACAAGGAAGCGCTCTGACTATTATTTTAACTTCCTGTCATTATAGTCATCAATAGTCATGGTGACTGGTCAGAAAGCATCTGATTTAGTGATAGTTCGTGAAGAATGCAAAAAATGTTAATAACTTACTAACCTGCATCATCATAGTGAGTGATAAAAATAATAGTTTCAATTCCCCTTTAAGAGTGACAGCTGGTACTGTTGTTTTCTCAAAGTGTTTAAAACATCAGAAGATGCATTCATTTACAGTGCTAAAGTAGTCTAGTTACTATTGTGAGTGATGACCATTGTCTCATAGTTTAATAAGTGGAAGAACACTTATGAACCTGTTAGCAATATAGTTTGTGAATGGAAGTGAGAGAGTCAATAGGCCATATGTAATTCAGGGACCCATAGTTTGCCATGCTTTGTTAAAAAGTTTTAAAACCTACAGTCTGAGGCTGGAGCCTGGCAACACAAACTACATAAACATAGGAACAGGAAATCATGACAGGAATGAGACAAAGGACGTCATTGTATCCCTTTATTGCTATATAATAATTTTGCTGCGGACACACACACACACACTTGCACTGTTATTGTTAATAACACATAGTTGAACAACCCTGGCTGTATTAAGCAAAGCCATCCTAGTGTGTGGTGGTGACTTTGTGTAAAACACCGCCCTTTTTTTCCTTCAAGAAAAACTTTGGATAACACCTGAAAACATATAATTGGATCATTTTCTCCCTCACCGACCTGATTACATTCTCAAATGGAGATCAGTGAGTTTTATACGGGGCTATACACACAAAGAGGCCATCACCTGTTTACGTGAGACACAAAGAAAATTTCTTACCACCATTCCCAAAGGAAATCAATATTAACACTGTATTTAAAGACACAATACTCATGTATATTGTGCAGGTTAAGAGTTCAGAAAAACAACAAAGACTAGAAAGAGTGTTTGAGGCTCATTCTGCCTCCTAAGAGGTAGCTGTTGGCATGTACTGTCATCACACATCAATACCCCATGTCTCAGTACAAGATGGATTCATGATAGCTATCACAGAAGACATTTTAGTTTAGTAGTTGTAAGAATGATAATTTGTACTGCACATTGGATAAAGAAAGAAACAGAAAAGAAAGTAGATAGAAATGTCAAACATAACATTCGAAATACATTGCAACTCATGCCTTCCAGAACATAGTACTCACTAACATTGTATGGCCACCATCCTCTGGTGTGCAGAAACTGATGGTCGTGATTCTAAGAACTGCTCTGTCATTTGTAATTCTGTGGTCGAGATGTTGACAGCCAGTGCCTGAAGGTAAAATACGAGCCTGCCATGCGGCTCACGTAGCTGTTCCACTTGCAGCTCCTGATTCTCTGTAGGGAGATAGTAATACTGAAATGCTTTGTGTTGATGTGTGCACAAGAATACACAGATTTAACTGGTGAAGTAGCTTAGCTAGTGTACTGCTCAGGGACATCATTGTGAACAAATATATAACCTATGAAAATGTCCAAGCGTGACCTCAGTTACCAAGCAACCGGTACAACTGAATTGATTACACTCTTCCCTTAAGCCTAGAAGATATCTGGCATTTTCAGAGCTCCCACATCTATTTTTGTTTGACAAAAGGGCTAGTCTCCTGTAATTTGTAAGATTGCAGAAATTTTCTTTATGCGCAAAAAAGTGTTGTGGTTGGTATTTGTTACCTACTGTCTTGACCTATGTTCTACTGTAGTCTCCACTCATTCTAATTTGTGCTATTGTGATACACTGAATGCTAATTTGGTGCATTGTCACATAACCCTACAGGAATATAATTATCCCATTACACCTTATTCACAAATGCAACACATAATCCGTATTATGTTGGAAAGTGCTGTATAAATAATGTTGATTTTATTATTGTAATGGTAGCACACAATAGTTGAAACTGAATAGTATTGGAACAAAGACCAAATTATCAAATTTAAAGGTTGTTTCTTCCAGTGTGACGAAGAGGCTTTTTCCTCGTCTGTGTCTGTCCATTACTGGGCTGCATCTTGGGGTCAAGACTGACCATGTTTTGCGCTGTCCACCATCCGCCATCTTGGAGCAAGTCAACAGTTCATTACGGATAGTGTACCTGAGTTCTGTGCTTTTTTTCTGCACTTCTTCTTTTGTTTGAATGTTTAAAACAAGCTCCGAACAATGACTGTCATGTGGAAGAGGTCCAGCGGCACTATAAGTCTGTCTACACCAGTTGCGTTTTTTAAGCCGCGTTTTTTTCTGTCATCCATCTCACAATTTTCTGACAGAACAGAACCACATTAATTGTTGTAAAATGGCTTGCTTTTTATGCATGAAGCTGCGACCCAAAGCCTATTTTCACTCTTTGAGTCTATTTCCTTCCAACACACATGAGCAACTATATTGACTTTGCATCAGGCTGCCAGTCCGAGGAGGAGTGAAAACTTTGGACCCAACTGCAAGTCAGCATTTTCTTTTGACCAAGATAATTTCCTAACCTGAACCAAGTGTTTATTGTTATAACCATTATTTTATTATAACCACGATGACAAAGCTCAGATAACGTTAGTGAAGTAGTCATTTTAACCAAAACAATTATCTTTCCCTAAACCTAACCAAGGTGTTAACTAACCGAACCTTAACCATAGCATTGTCTCATCATAAAACAGATTTACTTTTCAACAGTGATTTAGTTTTAGTAGCCTAACCTTAACCGAACCTTAACCATATAAAAAATCTGTGTTGTTAAATATTCCTCTCGTGACATGCAAGGAAAAATAACCTTGAGCATATTCTCACTGATGGTGAATGATCGACGGTGTTGTAAACTATATGCTCAGGCCGATATGCTGCTTCGCAAGTTTAGTATGTGTTCTGTCGATGTAAAATGTTCATTATTTAGAGCTTTCAGCTCACCTATGTATACAGCTCATCTTTGGTGTAGCTACAGGAAAAGTAGTAGCAGAGGCTCATAGTGGTGCAATGAGGTTGCTGCTTCAGGTTCCCAGATGGCATAGTACCAGGCAACTGTTTGTGTTTTATGGCGTTCTTACATGTGAGGCAGTTCTAAGACATCTGATGTACAATTTTATGTGTCGCTTGGATGATTCAGAGAACAGCATCATAGAGGCTTTAACCAGCCCTGGGAAGAGCTGCTCTAGGTACTCATCCAGGCTCAGAAAACACTGGCTAGATATGAACTGAATATGAAATTGAATGATAAATTGATGTGGTTTTATCTTGTTGGTGGTTTTATTTTTCTGTTTTCTGTCTGTCTTGTGAGTCTGAAATTAAGTTAAAATATAACATATTTAGATAAATAGATGCAACAAATTACGTTATTAATTGTCATATAGGTCATTTTGGAAGGAAATTACAAACGAACCATTTGTCTTTTAGGTATGAGGACTTGTTGCATTAATTGTAACGTCCACATAATCCTCCAAAATCACACAAACCCTTTGAGTTCATTTATTTAATTTTAATTTTTTTCTATTCAAATGTCATTATTCATTCTTCAACCAGTAAACAACAGCACAGTGAGAAGATAGTTTGATTTCAATTATGGAACAAGGGCAGAGTAAAGATAAATATCTGATTCTTACCTATATCTATCAGCCATGACATATTGCATTCTCTATGACGGCCTTTCTTTTCAGTTGAATAACATTATTTATTAACGCCATCTGAAGTTGGCAGGTATGTGTTCCATCTGTGTTTTCTTGTAATAGACTGTCATTCATTTACTGTAAATTATTGTATGGTTCATTGTAATTCCAAGTAAAAATTCTCAACATCATGGACTGAAAACCTTTTGATTTGTCTAAACTGTCAAAATTTTCTGAAATGTGAATTCAAAATGGGATGTCATCTGTTGTTGGTATATCATATTTGGACTGCTGTATCTTCAAACTTGCAACTCTGCACGTCCGAAACGAGAATATTAGATTCCTCTCAAGAGAAGCTGCTCTGAACTCTCCGTTCCATTACCAAACTGTCAGGACGTCACGGTGGGAGAGCACTGCTTTTAAAGAGGATGAGAGGAGCCTGTTATGAATGGCAGACTGACCCTAGCTCCTCGCTCTGGGAGCCACCAGAAAACAGCTAGCCACAAAGTACTTCAAACTCATAGAGACTATCCAACATACAGGTTAATTTACACCGGGTTTGTTTATTTGTGCCCAGGTTCAACTAACTTCCCTCCCCCTGCTGCTCGCTTTCATAGTTATTTACTATGTTCCAAAGTTCTGCTAAACAATTCATATATTAAATCCAGTTTTATGAAGATGCCTGCCAACATCCAAATAGTTAGTCTTCGAAGCTATGTACATGTTGAAAACAAAGAAGATATCTTTATATATTGGCAAAATTCTTTCTCTGACAGATTGCAGTACTTTGAGTTGTGAGAGAGGTCAAAATGCATGTTAGCTTGCATTATGAGACTAAAGATTTGGTTTGTTGACACTAAATTGATTTTAACACAAAACATGGGACCAAAGTTCAAATTTATTGAGAAATGCAGGTAAAGTAACATTACCTTGAAATTAAAATGAATCTCTACACACCAGAATAACGAATTATTACGTATCATGAGCAGCAGGATTACGTCATAACTGCTACTCACTACATTATGCACTTCAGTAGAGCTTCATTCCAGTGTGATTTACTTTATGGCCCAAAATTGCTAATGAAAGAAAAATATCAAATGACTGCGACACAGCACCGCACAGTAAAGCTAGCTAAAAGTAATGACGTGAGAGGGAAAGCACACATCATTATGTGAAAGCAATCTCCACAGCGTCTTCAAAAACCTGACCTGTGTTAACCAGAATCCTGTGACTCGTGCTCTGAAAGATAAGACAGGAGAGTGTGCAGGACTGGCTGAAACTGATGCAACTGGGAGGTAAGAATGTAAGATAAAAATGTTACCTTCCCATCAAATGAATCCGATAGCAGGATATAGCAAAATGATCAAGATAAATATAGGACTATCGAAGTCCATTATCTAACTCAATCACTTGTGAAATGTCCAAATGTAAAATGTGTCTTTTAATCTGAGTGATTAGTGACATTTTACCATTATGTGTGTGCCCTCTCATCTCATCAGTATCCATGT
Source organism: Enoplosus armatus (assembly GCF_043641665.1). NCBI lineage: Eukaryota > Metazoa > Chordata > Actinopteri > Centrarchiformes > Enoplosidae > Enoplosus > Enoplosus armatus. The sequence continues at coordinate 8,637,244 of NC_092197.1, read as the reverse complement.
GTAAAATTTGCATGTGATTTTTTTGGCTGTTACAAAATAGCACATGCAATCAATGCACATTTACATACTTACATTTTATGTGAACTGAAAACCCACATATGCCTATATAGTAACACACCAAAAACCACAAAGAGGCGTACAATGTATTGGCACTGCCACAAAAGCCACGTTAGCACTGAATGGATGGATGGAGCCATGGTCATCGCAGGTAGTGTACACACATATAAACATGGCTGTGTGTCTCATTCATTGCTTTATGTAAAGAGACTAGATTCAAGGATATAGCCATTAACAAATTATGGGTATCACTCTGAATGCAGCTAACTTTATCAACACCAGAATCTCAAGCCCTGCTCTGTTCCCAGTCTTTGTCAATTGGGTACTGACCATCGCTCACTGCCCCTGCACACGGAGGTGAAGTTGCCCCTTTATCTAATGCTGACATGCTCATTTTGTCTGAGGAAGGAGCTTTCATTCTGTGTGACAAGAAGCCTGATCAAGCAGATGTCTTGATGGATTAGGAGTGGCTCACTTAATTTGGCTATCTTGCAGACATATTCAGTGAAGCAAACAAGATGTGCAGAACAATGCAGGATGGACACACAAACAGCATGACCCAGCATGAATGAAACTTGTGCCTCATCTAGAATAACTGAGTCAAGTAAGGTCAAGTTTATATGTATAGCCCTTTCCTAGACCAAGGGAAAACTCCAAAAAACACGCTGAGTGCTCTCTTGTGGGAGGCCAGTGAGGGATCACATCATAGTCACAACAGTAGTGACTCTACTGGTTGGATGGAGCACTTGTGTGCAGCAGGGTGTGATATGTGAGCTTCTCACTGACACCTAGAAAACAGTGACTGCCTACTTCTTTAATGAACTTTGACTTTTGAAAACAGCATTTCTTCAGTTGTAGAACAGTACAATTTCTTATAGGAAGAAGACAGAGAAGAGGGGAATGCTGTGTACTGTAGCATGGTTTCTATACAATTAACCTTGCAAAGCATATTGATCTTGTTCCCCATTAAACTGGAAAATCAAAAATGAATACAGCCATTTTAATTAAACAATTAATGGATGACACATGACACACACAGAGAACTATTTAAAATATCTGAATTTGTTTCCATTCAAAAATTATTGATTGCACTTTGTCTTAAGCGACATTGTTGGTTAGCTACATTTAACCTACCTTGTATCTCCCTTCAGAAAACGAATATAGCCTACAAAGACAGGGTGCTTGGAGAGAAGGCACTGTCCTTTCCAGTGAGGGGATTTATATAAAATTGGAAAGGGTATGTCACACAGAGAAAACCAAGACATCACAGATACATATTCAAAAGCTCAGCAAGATCCAGTACCCCCACCAACAACCATGCTGAGTGCATGATCTGAGCAGAGGTACAACACAGTGCATTTGCCACTTCTCCCGGAAATAGGGACATCCTGCAGGAGGCAAAAAAATACTTCTAAAAAACAATCTGTGAAAAAAAGCATCCTGACAACAGGAGGGCAAACCCATCTATTCAGATGTAACAAATGTGGCAGGAAGCAACAGCTTCAACAGACCATGTGTTATTCCTTATTGCCTCTGCAAAGTAGGTTTTTAGTCATGTTAGCAGTCCACCTTGTCCACAGATTCCAATAAAATGTGACGTTAAGTGAGGTAAACAAAGAAATTATTTTGTTTTTGGTGCAGATCTGGATCACATAGCACCACCATGTGGTCAAGACTATGTTTTGACTCCAGAACTGTGATGTGTGGAAACATGCTTTTCTGGATTCTTTAGTTCCTTGGTTGAATTAGGATGGGCAACACCGACTTCCAATTCCCAAACAACATTTCTTCCATTTTGAATATTGCTATTCACAACTTGTCCTACAAGTCATACACAATCTTCCCCTAATAATATTGGGGACATAAAATGTATGTTATTCATTTCCATGCCATATTGTTTACCTTAATTGTTGCCAAATTGTTGTGTGTGTGGTGTATTTTATATAAATACTTCACTCTTGAACACGCTGTGAAAGTGTGTGTCCATACCACTTCTGAGAAATTCTGCAAAATGTAACGGTATTTTAGCTAGCATTACAACAACACAATTAAAAACAGTTAAAACATCCTTGTACAAATCCTAATATTAATCTAAACCTGGCAGTCATCAGCTAATCAGCATTATTGTCTATTAGTATGTGCATATTGATACAGATTCATATCGAAAGGACAATTAAAAATTTCAATTCAATTTAACATTTTGTGTTATTAAAACAACAAAATGATGGAATCACTTGATCCTTGGCCCATTGCGCAACTCCCCACCAAGTCCCATTGAAATCTGTTAACAGGTTTTTGAGATATTTACAGACAAACAATTGGGACCAAAAACATAACCTCTTTGGCAGAGGTAATACATACTAGCAGAACACTAGTAGAGGTGAGAAGGACTTTAATGATGGGAGGCAGAAGTTGTTTCCAATAGAAGAGGGACACCATGCTGCAGTGAGTTTCACTAGACAGTTTATTTTTATTGGATTCTGTTCTGGATGGCAGCGCAGAGTGAGCTCTCATGTCTGTGACAAACAAGGGAGTTGAAACTCTCTTCAAAGCTTAACAAAACGAGGCAACCAATGCCAACAGGAACAAGAGGGCGGCTAACATTCAAAAGTCTGAAAGCAGAAGTGCTGATTAAATGCCTCACAGATTATATCCACTTTCTTTGCTAAAATGTATAATAGAACCTGATCACCTGATTATTATGCTGAATTGCTCCTTACTGTAGGGTTTGAAGATTCATGGTTCCAGGATCAAGACGAGGTGGAAGACTAACAAGGCAACTGTAATAGACCATGGAACAATCTTCATTTCACTTTCACAAAATCATGTCTCACAACACATTTGTACAGTTTGAATTAAGTAATTGCTGTTTTTGCCTTTCAATGTGCAACTGTGAAGCACTTTGTAACATTGGCTTTTAAAGCGCTGCAGCTATTACTAGCACTACTACTACTAGCATTTATAAAAATGATATATCTTATCTTAATTTAATCAGTCCATTTATTCATGCGACTGTCCAACTGTAACAAAGGCCCTAATTTTGTTTTCCTGTGCTTTTAGGTGCTTTTCAGTGCAGGAAACATTTTTTTTCTCAACAAAGATGGAAAATATGTAACCTCAAATTCAAGAAAACAACAATCCATTAACAAATGCATGTTTGTCAGACACAAATTTAGATAAGTGGAAGGTTTTCAATTGTGAATTTTTAAATATACAGACAAATAATATTTCATGTCCAGAGGATGGAGTCTCTGTCTGCTCTCTAAGCTTGGCTACATTTTTCTTCCGATGACTCACTCAGTCGTTGTGGGTGTGTTCATTTTGTCGCAGTTTGTAGGAATCTGCAGTCAAATGTTTATCTTTCCCCACTCTGTGACATCGGCCCCACACATTTTATTTCCACCATAGCTCTTGATCTGGATGGATCAGCTTTTGTGAATTCTGAAGCCATCTGAATCCCATCCCCAACACAGTGTTTCAACCTAGCAGAGGTTACCAGTGCTGCCCTTACTTCTAGTCCCATTTGTCCTCAATGCTGTATCTCTTTATCGCGTGTGACTCATTTGAATGTCACGTCTGTATTACTTTGCATTGTACTGTTTTGTCTGATGCCTTTTGTCACCTTTTGACACCCTTTGGGTTTGATGGGCTGTTACCCATTGTATTTTGACACTAAATAATCAATCCAAATCAATCAGTTTAACTTAAAGTAATAACTAAGGTGTAAATAGTTTTAAATTAACATTACTTTAATATACTTATTTATCTAATTTTATCTAAAATAAAGAAGAATACAGTGATCGATTTCAGGTTAATTAGATGTAAAAATGGCACATTTGCAGCCTTCAACTTGAGAAGTTATACTGTAGCTCTTAACTAATGCCCAGTAAAGTCATTTAATGACATAAAACAAAACAAATAACCTCTATAGCCGTTCTCATCAGATAGGATGTAACCTCACCAACACCAACACCACGATTAGGGCTGTGAGTCTACAAATCTTTGGCAGCAGGGAGGTCTGAGGCCTCTTGGCCCCAGTAGCAGCAAGCTGTTCAAGTGCTTTGTGTGATGTTTTAAAAGGGCTGACAATGCATGCAAATCATCGCGAGTGTCTGGGATGTTAATGCGCCGGAACCACCGGAGACCAGTATCCTGCCAAGCTGAACTTTAACCAGTGCTATACCTGTAATCACAGGGTTTACTCCCTAGCTGTCTCGTTTGCAGAGAAATGAAATGCCTTGTGGGGCCTCAACAGTCAGATTGAATGTTTGTGTTGTTACCACTGAACACACACTGTCAATCATGACAGATTGCCCAAGGTGGAAGGGCAGATTAGCAGACACTTCACGGGTTTAAATCAGCTGCTTGTCAGAAACCAGGCATCTGTGAATTAGTCTGGGGCTTTTTAATGTGTTTCTTAAGCCCTTTATTTAAAAGTGTCTTATACCTTGATTAGCAAACTTTGGAGGGAGGGTGGTTGCAATTATAAGCAGTAGATTGTAACTAAAAATACCAAAAGATACTGAAGGTAGGAAAATGTCACAGTTTTAGCAATTTATGGCAACTCCTAATACAATAATGGTCCAGTCCTCTCCTCATAACCAACAAGACACCAAAGAGGACAGTTATAGCTTCTGACATGTATTAGATTGATTGAAGTATGATGTTAGCATGCTGAGTGTGGACATTTTTCTCGTGCCCTTCTCTATCAAGCTCTAGTCAATATCACCTTGGGGGGATGCAGGGGTGTGGAGGTGGGTTATATGAAGTATTTGGTTGATATATGACTGGCCTGCATCATTTCTGACTGCCTTATCGCTCAATCACTCAGCAAGATGGAGATGCACAGGCAGACTGTTTTAATGACCCCAACCTCTACCCAACTCAGAAGCAGGTAATCTCAGCCGCTTTCTATTTGCTCCCCCTATAGTTCACATAACAACAAAGCTATGTAAGCCTGTTCCTGTTTGAACGTCATGTGATTTTCAAAATGAAAAATCAATATATATAATGACCCTCATGACTTAAAATAAGTGAGCATATGCAAGGTCTACTGTATCTACATTTTAATATTTGCTATCATTCTGCTTGTACTTTACTCAATGCTCACCACGAAATCTTATTAAAGACATACATGGATTGCCTTTCAGTTCATGACCCCAAATCGTCTGCAAACTATGGTAGCTACTTTGTGTGTAAAAGTGATTGAGGTTTAGATGGTCCAGAGTGTTCACATGTCAAGCTTAATTCCAAAGTGTATGCCAATCAGATGCACCGAGCCTCATCTCTGCAGTTTTGACCCTCCGAATAGATATATCTGTGTGTGTGTGTCTAAGCAATTTTGCAGCCTCCTCAGTATTTTTCGTCCATAATTGCCTCCTGTCAAAATGTCTAAGTGAGCTGATTGCAGGAAATAGGACAGGACATGTGTGCCCCTCATTAACCCATCAGTTGGTGGAGCAGATGTGGCAGATTGAAAGATAGGGTAACACGGGCAGATATCAACTCTGTAGCTCATGTATTTTTTTTTCTTACAGTCTGTCATTATTTTTAAATGTATTAAGCCAGGAGTTAAACCATGTGCTGAAATGATACTTCATTACACTTAATTAGTGGGTTAATGTAGCTATGGCAAGTCTTTCTTGAACCCACACAACAGTGTACATATCCCAGCACACTTTGGATGAGAGATGGGGTACTTCCTGGACTGGTGCTTGTTTTGCACAAGGCTAAAACTATTAGATTTACAATTAGATTAGATTTACAATACACCAACTGTACAGTATATTTGAAGTTTCCAATTCACCTTCAGCTTGCATGTTTTCTTTTGGACTGTGGAGGAAAACCAGAACATCCGGAGGAAATCCACGGATATGGGGAGAACACACCAACTTCACATAGAAAGGTCCCAGCCAGCCGTCAGATAGCAGCCCAGACCCTCTTGCTGTGAGGCTAGAGTTCTACCCACTGAGCCACTGCATGACATTGCTCCCTAAATGAATCCAAGCAGCATATGAGATTCCACGGGATCACATTAAAACTACAATGAATATACAGAAGAGAACCCAGAGGGTACATATCACTGAGATGTGGGGTATACATAATGCACAAGGCAGGAGATGCCATCTCAAGTATGGTAATAAGACATTGAAACAGGAGGTGGAGGAGGGAGAAAACCACACATACACTACAGCAGGAGTAAGCAGCAAAACCAGTAGATGTAAAGGCAGCATGAATGATCAGAAGAGTGAGAGTGTACGCTTGTTAGATTATTAAGGCTGTCTTACTGACTTGTTTGAATGTGACTGGTGATTGTAAGAGTCAGCTAGTGCTTACAAGCTAATGGTGTGCATGACTTCAGTGCACCGCCTGAACTCACACAATTTCAGTCAGACACATCAAAGGATTTAGAACCATTTATTGCACCAAACGACATGCAATTGCACTCGGCATTAGGGGCTTTGTGCTTCTGTGTACTCCCCAAATGAAACCAAGCAGCATGTGAGATTATGAGGGGAGCAAATTAAAACCTCAAAATCACAATATTGATCCCCTTTTAAGCCTTCAGTTAGCAGGCGAAACACCCCAAAACAACAGATCCAATTATTATCCTCATAATACAATGATGATGCGAGTTGCATTTCTGTGGCATTATACTGTACTTTTATGTTGATACAGGGATGTAAGAAGACAACAAGCATGTGATTTTAATTCACCCCACTGGACTTTTGATTGATTGTTACCCCCCAGTTGAATCAGCTATATTCTGCCGGGTGAAGCATCTTAAGTTGCTAATTGCTACTCACATTGAAACCATCTAAAAGTCATCCTCCGTAGCCTCTCCAAACACACCCATTTGCTTCTGCAACCACAGTAGCCTTTTGGCCTACACAGGCGTTTTGGCCTGTGAAAACCTATCCTCTCAGTCTGGAGCTAAATCGTGCCAACCAGCCTTGGATGGCCTCCTTCTTCAGCTTGACAGCCTCCCTCACTGCTGGTGTCCATGCTGCAGGGTTTGAACAATGTTCAAATGTCCCCGCCCTCTGCCTACAAATGGTAAAAGTTTGCTCAGAGGTGAAAGTTGAAATAATTTTGGACAGATGTGTTCTAAGCAAATACACACTGCACATACAGTAACACACACTGCAGTACATCACACACTACCTTCTTCACCATCTGATCCAAATCACTACCAGGTGGTGATCAGTTGACAGCTCAGGCCCTCTCTTCACCCAGGACACAACACCTCAAGCCTAATGAGACAGCTACAAAGTCAGTCATTGATCTTTGGCCCAAAGTGCTCTGCTAGTGCCAAATGAACCCATTTGAGAGTTGGGCAGAGTTGCACAGGTGATTTTGTGTTTATGCAGATCAGTGGCACAGTTGGATTTTTGGTGCACATTTAGGCAGGATATTTTGTCTGCATTTCTGCCTTCTCAGTCCACTTTTAATCACAAGCGCAAAAAAAGGAAAGGTTTTGTGGCAGCAGTCAAAGTGAAAACAAACAAAGTTCTACTGGGCTCACATTGGAGCCATGACTTAATCCTGCATTTTGTACTCTAAATACACATCATCTTGTGTTTGGATTACTGTAACTCTCACATGCCTGAGCTCCTGAGTTTCTGTGGCCCCACAATCCATCCAGAACGATTCTACCTGACAAATTTTCAGGCTCATTTTAGACATACTAAATTAAAACCAGTGTCACACTAAGAGACAATTAACATCAAGTTGACATTCGAATTTGGTCATTATGAATGTATACATTTTCCATCTATACTGACATCATTAGTATATTGTGTTCTCATTAATGTCGAAGGTAATTCCAGTGACATTAATGTAAATTGTGTTCTGCTAAATCATCCAGTATATGTACAGAAAAATATAGGGAGACGGGGCTGATTACATTTGTACTACAGTGTTACTGCACCCTTTTTCTACTAAAAGAGCAATTTGTTTTGTATATTTCTAATAAACACAATTGTTATTGGGACTCCACAACATTAAGGCATTAGACTTGACAGTAGGGCTTTTTATAATGCACTGAAATTGCACAGCAACCATTAAAGTCAACCACTGAACTTTTCACATCAAATTATTACCATAAAAATAGACCCCAATATGCATTAAAACATACAACCCATTGAAACAGTGCTTGGACAATATTGAGACTCCTTAAAACAAAGTTAATTAGGCTAAATAAAAGAGGTGTTTACATGCCACAACATTTTAGAGAGAAATGTATTGCAGTTTAATATTCATGTATTGCAGTATGATTTTAAAATATACACAGAAAGTGTGCCCAAAATGAAATGTGGCAGTCATACATATCATTGTCAGGATAAAAATTCTGAAAATAAAAAAAACACGACATGACACGACTAGTGTTATGACCACATAGACCTCACCTCTAAAGGCTGCAGCAGTTAATCAGACCCTCATTCTCAGCTTCACACACACACACACACACACACGCACACACGCACACACACACTCACTGATACACCAGAGGGAGACAGACACTCTTCCAGTCTTGTAAGAATTGACTCCAAAGCTTTGTTACCAAATGAGTCAGACGTTATGGGTGCATGGGCTCAAAAACAAACACACACAAAAACAAGGCCCCTTAGATGCATGTGCCAGCTCCAGTCATTCACCTCAAAGAGCCATCTTGTTTGTGAACAAACATGAGCAGTTTGTGATCTGAATATTGGGAGGTTGAGGGTTGTGTTGCACAGGATGTCACAGCTTGTCGCAAAGGACTCCTGTTTGATTCTGCCCTTTATTTTCTATCAGACAACAGATAGGATATATAATTGTTCATTATACGATATAAAGACCATAACAGCCCTAGAATTAACAGATTCACCTCACACAATTCAAATACAGCCAAGTGCTAAGAATGGACATTTATGTGTTAAAGCAGAGAATCAATATGCTACAGTATTCCATTTCACAAATCCCTTCTCACCTCTCCTGAGCAGATGGCTTGTAAAAGAAAAAAGAAGTATGCCAACCAGTAATCATATGTGCAATAAATGGTGCTGGTTATGTTCCTGTGGAGTGACTACAGATGGCGTGGTGATAGTCTTGCTTCAGTGTGCATGTGCACATTTTAGACACACCCTTCATACTGCCCCAAAGGGGACTTTTAGCACAGACCGTGTCACTGCCTATTGCCAAGGCAACTATCCAAAAGACCGGTAAATCAGACTGGAAATGACTTTTATGGACATCTCATTTTATTGATCTTTACCAGGCCAGATGCTAACCACATAGGGCTAATTATCTTTGGTTTATATTAAAAATACAAGTGGATAATAATAACCCATGAATCTATCTGTGCTTATTTTGACAATAAGTACAAAAATAACCCAGATGAATATCAGGTAATAGAAATATTTTCACATTTATAATGCAATATATTTGAAACTCAGGTACTTGATCAGCAGCATATTTGTGTTTCGTCCAATTTGTCTGTCTACTTCCTTAATACCAGAAGTATTCTGAGCTTCTCATTAAAAGAGGGACATATTTTCTGAGAACATTGGTGAAAAAATGTTTCCTTGTAGCAGGAAACACAACAAAGTGTAGATGCATGTAGACATGATATATGGCTGAAAATCAGTTTACAAGTTGTTGTGTTCGTGATTTGGACTGATTTGTGGCTCAGCGTGAAATTGGGTGGAGGAAAGAGACAGCTATGGCAGACTCAAGAAAGCATCTGTGCATTTAGAACAAGACAACCCACAATCACTCTCACCATCCAATAAACATTTGTGCTTATTACGGAAGACATAGATCTCTAAAAGTGAAAAGTTTTACTGATACTTACTTTGCTTATATTTTCTCTGAAGAGTCTGTGCTAATTTCTAAACACAGATTTCTGTAAATGTTGCCATTGATCAACATAAGTCATAAGCAAACTTAGATTCAGTGACCTAACAACCACTTTCCTAAGTGAGACATTAGTTTAGCATTTATATATTACTGTAAAGCAGCATGCAGAGCAATTTTTTCACAGTGAAAATGAATGAAGCACAGCATTAGTTTAGGAGGAGCACTGAGGTGGCACTTGCATTAGCTGATTGGTATAAGCATTTTCTTCCATGCTTCACAATCACGGGTTCATTCTTCAGCTGCTTGACTGCCAGTTATCTGGCAATGTCCAGTCATATTTATGCAGGTGTACATCGTGGACATGTTAACCTTACTCCTGATACGCTCATGGTAACGCCATTAGCCGCCGCAGCCCTCTCAGACGCCTCAACCTCAGGCATACATGCTGAAGTTTTTGATATTGTTAATTTAACTGAGGGCCATTTGATGTGTACAGAAAGGGCCCTAAGACTCCATGTGAATGTATGTGTTTATTAGGGGGATTAGTTCTCCAAGCAGAATAATCTTTGCTGCACTGATTATTTGACAGCTCCCTCAAAGAGCAGAGTTTTTTTTTCTGCCAAATCTAACTGAATACCCATTTTTTTTTTAAATTGTCAATTCTTTGACATGAATGCCTGACTGAACTAGATAAAGTTGCCCTCTGCTTCCTAAAAATGCGACTGTTGTGATCAGGCCCTTACACATTACATCACAGCCTGCCTTTCACTTATACCACTCTGCACTGCTGAGTGGGTGAATGCTTGTTCTTGTCAGCTGCCTTCTATAGAAAAGCTGCATGATAGCAAGGTGAACAAGAGGGCAAAAAAATTGCTGCTTGTGACTCCGTAGCTCATCATATCACCACCATCTGGTGCTGTTTGCTATGAAATCTATGGAATGTCCTCCCACAACTGCTACTGCCTGGTACACCCAATTTACTATTAATGCTGTCTGCACAATACTGCATGTATTAGGATGTGTGCATAAGTCTTCACTCAATATGCCGCAGTAGCCACAGGAACTTGTGACTGTCAATGGTACTTAAGGGTAAGACCTTGATCCATGCGTTTTTATCCAACCCAATACTGCTGTACCATCTAATGCCAGAGATGGCAACTTTCCAAGTCACTTGTCTCTTGGACTAAGATTTGACTCTGACACAATGGTAAGGACTTATGAACAATAAGGTTTTTCTTCTTAATATTGATATGGCACTGTGAACATCCACTGTGAACATTTGATTTTCAAAACCCTTCCTTTATCTTTTGACACATCACATTGTGTGCCTGCCAACCACAAGTGTGTGACACAAAAGAATCAACACACACTGCAAGCTGTGTTGGTCACATGTTCCTTACCCTTTTGCAATTGGATTAAGGAACTTAACCCTTAGGCTGAACCGAAAAGGGCTGTCTTGTAGAATCTGTGGGTAAAAATACTGGTCTCCTGGTGTTCCAGCATCTGGCGGTGCATCATTATCCTGCAATGTCCGAAATTCAGGTCCAGCCAAAGTCGTGTGTTCCCCTTTGTTCCCTTCTCTCTCACCGTGTTTCCTGTTGCTCTCTGCTGTCAAATTAAGGCAAAATGAAAAACAAATAAATAAATAAACACACTGGCAGCATCTTCCAACTTCTTAAAACTCCTGCAATACTGTCAGACAAGTCAGTATATTGCTAATGTTAGCGCAATCCTTGATCCGGGACCAATGCTGTTCTAGCTGTAATCAGATTTGGCTACTGTCCTGTTAACTTTATTCAAGAACTGCTTCACTGTATGTTTGATTTTACCATTTCAAGTGCATCTGCAGAGAAATGCAACGTTTCTTCCTTTTAATTCAGTTGTCTACTGAGACTGATGACACTGCTAGTTAATCCGTTCCATCGTTGTTTCACATGGCGACGAGATGTGAGATGCAACAGAAGAATGAAAAAAAATGATAAGAAATGAAAAGCAGTGGTCTACAGGTCACAGTGATTTGAATGCTATTTTTAGTGGAGCATTTTCCACTCCATGCCTTTGTGTATCATTGAGTTTCCAATGCACTCACGGTGCTTTCAGACCGTTATATTCCGTTATTTTCAGTGGAAACATGCCGCCAACTGCGCTGCTGATTTTACTGGTATCTGAGTTCCCAGAATGATACACCTCTTCATCCGACAGTTCTGGAGCAGCATCAGCTTTGATTATCCAGTCTGGTACAACAAACAAAGTCTATGATACTAGTTATACTAATCATGTCATTATCAATTTACGATTTTAAGCTACAAACTGCTGTATTTAGCTGCATGATGAGATTATACTAGGTGAATAGCAGCAGCCTGTGGTGTACAGGCAGGTAGGATCAGAGTTAACTGAGAGGTACAGTGGGAGTTGCGCCCTGCTGCCGCCAATTCAAAATACAGAACATTGATCAACAGGTGGCAGCCTGGGAAGATAGTTTGCATAATTTATAAGTGCTAAGTCAAAGGCAGCTGGATTTGTTGGCTCAGTTCTGACTAACTGTTGGGGAGTTCACAGACATTCAGGTGTTCCCCCATTAATGTCACCTGACTTATCAAGTTCACATGGCAGTTATAAGAGTCACAAGAACTTAAGTGTGAATTGGTGTGAAATCTGCCTAGGAAGGGACTTCAAGATGGCACTGTAAGTACCTGTTAAGTGCTACTGCAGGCCCTCTCCTCTGTTCAGGGATGGCTGTTCATGTTTGACATAGATTCTCTCCTTCAACCCTCTTTCAAACTATCTGTCTCATCATCACCTGTCATCTGTCTCTTCCCTTCTCAGGCAGTTTCACACTGCCTGAGAAAAGATGAGACAGTATGCTGGGAGCTCCAGCGTGGAAAGACATCTTAATGCCATTCAGCACCAGGGACAGCGCCCACTCCCTTCTGGGGTGAGTGTTGGAGGATCAATACTGGATCAATACACTCTGGATAATTTGACAAGTGCTTTCAACTCTATGTGCCCCAACCTGTGCTTTGTATCTTGATTACTGATTAAGTGTATGCCCCCAGGAACTGACCTGCAGTGGAGGGATTCAACGGCGTCTTGGACTACGGACTCAAGCACTTGTAAGCCTGGCAATTGCCCTATTATCTCCTCATCTCTCTTGCGCCCTGTGATTTCTGTATGTCCACTGGTCAAGTTTTCCCTTAGTATCACAGACAGGGTAATTCCTGTTGCATTTCAAATGAAGATCTTTCTGTTTTTAGTGGACACTGGCCCAGGCCCATTGGGGGCATTGCTTTCTGCGTCACCAACGACTTTCAAGTCATAAAACGTGACCGTCCTGTGTTTACATTAAACCATCAATTATCTACAATCATGACTACAAGCCTCACTCATATGAGTATCCTGATGGAATAGAAGTTTATCCTTGTAATCAAAGGTGTGCACAGAGTCCAAGACTAGGCTTACTGTAAGTGATGACTGAAAAGACATAAAGCTGTATTTTTTGTAAAATGTATCCACGGTAGACACAGTGGACCCATTGGGATGCCGTCCAATAGAACATTGGATCAGAAGATCATTCTGAGAGAATAAAAAAAAAGGACCACTATGAGGCCGAAATATATTGGCCTGAGGCAGAAGGTCAGAAGTTGCCAAACCTCAGGATATTTCTTATGCCTCATGGGTTCAATATTTCTCTGTGTGATATTCAACAGTTTGTCTTATTTATCTGTTCCAGGAACTTAAGACCAAAGTTAAACTCACACAGTATGTTGCGGCTATCTTAATCCTTAATCACCATCATGGTACTGTGACCTTTACATATTCCCATGACAAGAGAAGTGTTGCTTCATGTCGCAATGTGTCATTATGCCTAATGTCGCAGCTTAGTAGCAAAGAATTGCAATACTGCTTTTTCAATATGACCTATACCTACCATACCAGACAGAATCGCCCTGCATGCCAGAAATATCACCCTGCCTCTGGCAAAATGACCTGCCAACTTGCCATCTTTTCCATTATCTCTTTTCTCATTCTTTGTGTGTTCTTACAACAGGGACTACTGGCTGTTCCAAGGTCAAGGCTGAAAACTTGATGTGACTAAGCTTTTGCCGCTGTTTCTCCCCGACAGCCTCCCTGTTACACATTTTTCAGACATCTTAATAATCAGTTTTTATGTTTTTTCTTACTCATGTGGTTTGTGCACCATGTGTCCATGGTTTGCTGCTCTGAGAAGTTATAAGAACTTGATAGGTGTCTAATAGTCTAATATTGTATGCAAAACTGCAGTTTAATATTCCTTAATACTTCATGTAAAATGTCACATTCTTCTTCCTTTATTTCTGATTTACTATTTAATTCAGAAAGAGTTAAGGTGATGTCTTTGGTTTCCAACTCGTCTTTCTCCAGGTTTAGATAGAATTGTAGGAGCATATTATATTTTGATTTTCTCATCAAGCAGTAATCCTCTCAAATCCAGAATTTCTCATTATATTATCCAATCATTTTTAGCCATTGGTCTAATGATTTCAGTGCTTTTTGTGTTTCTTGTTGCCAGTTCAATCATGAGGCAAGATCAGGTTACTTTGTCTGTGAAGCCATTTACTGTTTTAATGCTGTGGCTCTATCAATAATCATCTGAGAGTATCTGCAAATTAGACTGCACCAATCGATCCAAAAGCTGCTGAAACTCCAGCAAATCTCCTGCATCGTCACACATCATTATACAGACGCTGTCTCTTAAACTTTCACCCTTTTAATTCATCTTGCAATTCATCCTGTATTCACATAATATCGGTCTATCCTGTTTTGAAACCCTCCTGTCCTCTTACCGTAAGGAAGTTTACTGTAATCTGGATTCTCGACAGGGGTTTAGAAACTACAGATTTCACTATTATTAAACACATTTCTTCTTATCACACTCATATTCGCCTGTTCCTCTCCCCCATCTTCTCATTCATTCTCCCTGTTTTTTTTTCTACTTGCTGCCCATTTTCTCTCCTTAATTTAATCTTGTTTCAGTCTTTCTCTGTAATGCTATGCCTCTGTGTGCCCTATCTGATGTGCTTGCTCTCTTAGTTCAATTTCTACATTTAAACCTATTTCATTCTATCTTTGTAATTCTCTTCCTATCTCTTCTGCACCTTCATGTGGTTGTAATCGGACTATCGGCTGTGGTGTGTGACTGTGTCAGTGTCATTTTCTAAAATGTTCAGTTGTCTGATTAAATAATCAAAGAGCTCTCTGTTTAATGCCTCCCATCTGTATTCATATTCTAAGTGTATTTTATATGTTCAAGCGGACAAGGGGAGGAGAGGGAATAGGAGAAGTGTGGGGTGG
The DNA here is from genome assembly GCF_043641665.1 of Enoplosus armatus. NCBI lineage: Eukaryota > Metazoa > Chordata > Actinopteri > Centrarchiformes > Enoplosidae > Enoplosus > Enoplosus armatus. The sequence goes on along the minus strand of NC_092197.1, from coordinate 8,622,016 downwards.
GTTGGGGGTGTGGACATCGGTGGGGCCCTCATCAAAGTCATATAGAGCTACTGATGAAAGCGTAGCTTTATATTCTCTCTAAGGAGTCTTCTGACACTCTGCCCTTGTTTGATCGTCAGCTGATAAACTTTCCAAGTAACTGGCACTCTGGCAAGCTGGCACTCAAACATTTTACCCTCACCACTGCTTCTACAAAAAGCAGCATACTGGAAAGGCTAAATGGAGCACACCCTTCCTAAAAAAGAAAGGGAAAGAACTCCTACACAATCCCAAGGAGAGATCAAATCAGAAAAGATAACTGAAAACATGTCTGTGGAGGTAAATTACTCTTAGTGCATCAGTCATGTGTATTGAATATTCACTGTCTCACAAAATGCAAGGCACACTAATTAACGGATAATCATCACACTGAACTGTCTGAAAAAAGTAATATGTGGAAGCATTTTAGATTCGACAAAACGAATAAAGTTAAGGCTGTTTGGTGAAATGCGACTGTCTTCGAGTACCATGACACCAACAATAAATCTGAAGTCACCCGTTAGCATGTCACTCAAGTGAGGCAACAGAGGCACTGTGAACCAACAGAACTGCGTGTTGAGTTTGAATTAATTTGATTACATGTTGGTTCTCATGGGTTCAAATCAAGTGTGAAAATGACAAACCATTTCCAAAGGCAATGACAAATATGACACGCTATCATAGAAACAAAAAATATATATATATTTCCAAAATAGGAAAACATATGTCTGGAAGTCTGACAGTATACCTTGCAATCACCAGCTCTTTAATTGAATGATTAAATTGAAGTGACATTTGAATATGGCATGGACTGATACAGCCTCGTGGGAAATCATTAACTCCAACACCATTCGCAGCATCCCCAGGGATGATGGGATGACACTTACATGATGATAACACTGGCAAACATTAACCAGTCTCCAGCATGTAATGTGTTGCCTTAAATCAAGATCATTTAATTATGATGACCCTGAACCCTGGATATGCACAGTTATCTCCTAAAGTGAAGGAAATGGGAAAGAGCCACATACTGTGATTAAGGTGTTAGACCCAAAGTGCTTTGTGTGGTGAATAATTTATTCACATTTTCATAGTAAGATGGAACCGAAATGAAGTCTTACAGATTATTCAGTTTTATTTTAGTTAGAAAACCATTTCCTCGGGTGTTCAGAAGAGATTATTTTTAGTTTCCTAAATAACTGTCATGTTCCCATATGCTCAGGTCAAAGCAAATCCTCTCATTCATTCCATCTGAACACACGCAGTGTTAAATAAGTTATACAAGTAAAACCAGTGTTCATTTCTTTTGCAAAATATCTTTTATACAGGCAGGGAAACAAAGCCTGTAGACAAAACTAAAATCTTAATCTACAGTGAAAATGTTAACTAGTATGTAGAGGAGAGAGAAATAGCAGCTGATAACTAACTTCAGTATTGTCCTTTTATATTCTGAGCTACCTTTAACCATAGGAGATTACGTTTTCTAAGAGTAATGCCTGAGGTTGCGCCTCTTCATCTTTTTCAACAGGGCCAGATGTGGTGCTTGAAGTTCTTTGATGTGCTCTACTCAGGGTACCAGAAGGTGAAACTCAAGGTCATACAAAGAAATTGGAGATTATAACTCCAGCCAGTTAAAAAGAAGCTTCTTAAAAGCTGAGGCTTTTGATATACCACCGTGCTTGGATTTGTTGTGCTACTCTGGAGTTCTCCAGACTAACTGAAGTACAGATGTAATGTCTTTTCTGAAACCAGTCAGTCATCTCTTAAATATTTGCTTTTTATTGCAGAGTTCAGTTTTGCCAAGTATACTAAAATGCTTGATAGACCAGAGAAATATAAACGGCATAACAAGCACATGTCCAATTCACAAGGCAGAACACAGCTGTCAGTGTCATTATTATTTCACATTCTGATATTTTGAAAAAACCCAAACAACACAAGAGGCAAATCTATAAATAATGTGGAAAAATACAGGGCTGTTTACTTGATTTTTGCTAAATTCGTTTGATGAAGCTTTCAGTCTATGCCAACGGTATTTATTTGCCTCTCACTGCTGGCATCAAAGCAACAACCCTTATCATCATGTCATACACTCACTGTCATTAATCATTCACATTACTGACAGCTTGCCATTTTGTTTCCATAATAATGGGAAGGGCATAAACGGACTACTTAATTGTGTCACAAATCTTACCCAAGCTGCTGTGTTCCACCATTTCTAGCATACTGACCAGCATATATGAAAATCACTGTATGGAAAGTTGTGGGAGGTTGTGTGGAGGACTGCATTTTCTTTGAATCAGCCACTGTGAAATTTGTAAATGCCACATACGGAAGTGAGATCCTACTGACTAGACTGCTTGATTTCAGTGGGCGAAAATAAAAACAGTGTGTCAGTGTTCTAGTTTTGACCAGACTTTACTGGTATTGTCAAGAGGCAGTAACCAAGTTCAGAAACAAGCTGTAAACACTGACACTGTCTGTAAAGTGACGCCAATGCGTGCCTTAAACCTACATTCTTTCAAATGGCCAGCAGGGGGTTTCTCCACTGGTTACAAAAAGTAGTCAGATTGTATAGAAGTCTATGAGAAAATGAGCTGATTTATTACCTCAGTAAACATTTTCCTAATGAGTTTATGGTCTCAATCACTAGTTTCAAGTCTTCTTCAATACAGCATGTTCATTTTGGATTTTGTAGACAATAAAGCAGGGTATGCTTTAGGACGTGGCTACTTTGTCAAGTCGCTATCATGCCATCCTGTCAATCAGGATAGCGGCGTTCGGTTGTACTAAAAGACAATCTAAGGAGTCAGCTGTTAATTTTTTCTGGTAGGTACATTTACAAACTAACACAGTTAGGAAGGTGCAGTCAGTTTGCCGGTATAGGTAGCTGTGCATATTGTCGTTGTGTTCTCAGATCCCCAGCTTCACCCTCCCGTCCAAATATGGTCACATCTGGTTGCAAAAAACCAAGATGGTGATGGCCAAAATGCCAAATGAGTATTCATTTGGAATCAGGTTTTTTGCCAAGTGGAGTTAAAACCTCAGCATGGTTGGCTATCTTACACTGTTGTATACAGGCTACTAAATTTAGTTTGATGAGATCATATATTGAACAATACAAGCACAAACATAAGGGAAATGTCAAATGCCTTACAATCAAAACATTTTATATTGCATGATGATAACGGAAATAATATTCTGTATCTCCTTGTCCTAACGCTTCATTGCAGCTGTGATGTATATACTGCGTGAAATATTCACACACAGTTTTATGGCAACACCGTGGAACAGAAATAGAATTTTTCTTGATGTCTGGTGCACTTTTACACAGTCCGTATCACGTCAAATCAAAGTGTCATACATAAATTGCCAATATCGGCTGCTTCTGTCTGTCTGTCTGTCACCCTTTTTATCCATCAGGCCTTCTTTCTGTCTGGTGCCTCTCTGTGTGTGTGTGTGTGTGTGTGTGTGTGTGTGTGCCCCTCTCGTCCGTCTGTCTGTATGACACAGTCTGTCAGCTGGTCAGTGCCGTAATGGCACCTCCTGTCACATCAGTCTTGGTTTAAGTTATTGGGTCCCTCTCCTTCTGTCAACTGGTTGTTGTCATCAGCCACTACCTTCTGGGAATCTTGACCATTTTCTTGACCTGTCTTTGAATAGCTCACACTGTTGCACTCTCTCCCGAGGACAGCTATGACATCTGATGGTGGTGTTCATGAAAATAGTTTCATAGCAGTGTCTTGAATGGTGAAAAAAAGAATGGAATGGACAGTAAAAATTGATAGTAACAATGTCTCAAACGGAAATCGGGTCTCATTAAAGGCGGAAATAAAGAAATTAAGCAAACACATTGTTGCTACTAATCTGTGAGATGTTTGAATAATGTGTAATTAGTCGCAATTTTGGAGTCAAGGCCTCTTTTTGCTACATCCTTGTCCTGTGATATTGTCATAATTATAGTTGGTGGAAGTACACCAACATAACCCTAACCCTATTAAAAATCATAAAGACCCGTTTTATGCATGTTTTGCTAGTCTGTTTTACTTCCTGTATACATTCTTCAACCAGTAGACACATCTAAATACCATTTAAAAATACAGTTTTATTCTGATTATGGCAATAATGCTGGAAGAAGGATAATGCAGATTATGTGAATCTTACAGCATATGTCATCCACAACAGCTTGCATGCATGAAGGCTTTTGCTTTCAGTTGATTAGCTCTCTTTACAGCCATCTGAAGTCAGCTGGTATGCTCTATCTACAGGCTCTAATTTAAGTGGTGCATATTATCCATGCTAGTTCCACTGTGGTCACCTTAATTAAATCTGGCACAACCACCATCAGGTTGTTGCAAAATAACCAACAGTGGAGTGCATTGTCTACTTTGTTCAAACAGGCAAAAGTATCTTCATTTTCATATACATTAAACGGATGACTGGTGGCTGCGATCAACAAAATGATATGTTGGAGCAAAATCATTCATAACTATGTGGCTTAGACAGACAATCGTCTCATCCCCAGTTTGACAGTAGTGAGATTATTGTTACATTTACGCACTTCCAGGTATGATTGAATGGAACATTAATTACTAAAAAAACAAAAACGTGTCAAAATACAGTAATACAAACAATAATAATTCCTCATTAATATCGTACTTTCGTCTCACACTCAATGTTGCCAGGTTTTTTAGTATATATGAACATAGTAAATTCCCAGTTTCTTCATCTTCACTCATGCATTTATAATAAAGATATAATTATACATTTAATGCCAAAAAGAAAACCCAGGTTAAATCTACCTTCATTAATGAACAATGTTTAATGGGGGCCACATAGTTTCTTATGTTGTCAATTTTTTTCTTAGAGTATATTATTTTTGAGAATACCATTTACTTTAAAAATAAAACAGATGAAAAATGTGTTGTTTTAGGGTTGAATCTGAGGGCAGGTGTAATTTTTCCCATTAGCTAGCGTGTGCTAACAGAGAAACGGCAGGTTATGTTACCGGTGTCATTTTTGCCATTAACATACAGACTATTTTCTAAATTAATTGATCACTAGTTTTGTCTATAGAATGTCAGAAAAAAAATGCCTATTAAATATTTCCCACGGTCCAAGGTGATGTCTTCGGATGTCTTGTTTTGTCTGTTCAGCAGTCCAAAACACAAGACTATTCCATTTAATACGATATAAAACAGAGAGAAGAATCAAATCCTGACATTGGAGGAGCTGTTGGCTTTGACTAAAACTATTATTTGATTATCGAAATATTTGTTAAATATTTCTGTTGATCGACTAATCTATTATGGACTAACTGTTTCAGCTCTAATTCCTATACACAAATGTACTGTATGCTTTGTGTTGCATTGCAATGTAACTGATGGGTTATCTACACTCAATAAACAGTGACCTGTTCCATGCATGGTTGAATGAAAATAGTGTTGTTATTGCTGCCTTAGAAATTATTTTTATCAACATGCCATATCTAGACAGCTCATTGGTTATATTTGGTCATATATTAGGTCATGTTTATTAGGAGTTATACAAGCCTGTTACTTATATTGTTACCTACAGTGGATTTCTGAGAAATGTTGCCAAAGTTTTGATGCAAACTATGAGAGGAAAAACTTTTTTGTTGGGGGGCCAAATATTTTTTCTTGGAGGGACAGATTTGGCCCCAAAGGGTTTCTCTATTGTAGTATTGTTTCTTTCTCATTCTTTCCACTCCCACTTCTACTCTCTTTTCACTTCCTTCTTTGTCCTACTCTCTTTTCACTTCCTTCTTTGTCCTGATCGTGACCATTTGTGTTTATTCTATTTTACTCTTCTATTTCACCTTGTGTATAGACTGTGTTACAAAGTATATAATGATGTTGCAGTTGAATTATGAGCATGAATTAAGCTATAAACCATGCACTTGCCAGTAAATAGACCCTCTAAATCATGGGGAGAAATGCTAACTGCCGTGCATTCTGTTGCAGTGACTTTAAGACCTTAATTTCATGAATGCAGTTGCTTCCCTCTCATCAATATCACATAGGCCAAGATGCGATAACCTATGTGGAACCATTATATGAAAGGCTCTGCAATCCTCATTAAGGCCTGAGAGGGAAATTGTTTTTGTCAGTATGAGAGGAAATAACCTAAGCTCTCTACTAAATGTGTTGAAATGTAGTAATGGAATGTGTGCAGAAAGAGTTCATTTCTGGTATGCAACAGAAGAGAGGAATGTGATGTAGTGCAAGAAACACCATACTGATCTTGATCATCCAGTGCTGTGGTCGATATTGCCGCCCCTATATATGCAGTTGATGCCTGAACAATCATGGTTCAGAGTCCTGCTGAACTAATTTCTAGTTTTGGAGAGGTTTGCAATTATTTAACTCTCTTGAATGCTACTCTGAAAATGTCCATTTGAATGGATAACTTACTGTATGTCTACAGTGTATTTCAGATACTGTTATGAAACCACATCTTCAGCGACTGTATCTTGAAGCCCAGCCCTGTTGTGGATGATCTGGATAATTAAAAGCACTAAACAGAAAATAATCCAAATTTTTCATTCATTCCCGTGGGCTGATTGACAATTGGAGCAGATGCAAAGCAAAATATACATATTATTAAATAACCCCAGCCCCCGCTCAAGTAAAACTAACGAAGGGCTGTGTGGTTGACTGGCCCAGGCGAGTGGGCTGCAGGCCCATTGTGGTTGGGTATTACATCTTTCAGCCTCTCTCCCCCAGCCAGAGAGGTCCAGTTCATTCTAACTTTACCTGGGCCCTTTCCATCTCTGTTAAGTGGTGACATTTGCATAAATAGTGGAGAGGAGCAAGATGGACAGACAAAAAGAGAAAAAACTTGAAAAGGTGGTGCTGAAAAGCTGAGAGAGAAGAGGTTGAAGTCCCTTGAGGCTGATTCAGCCAAATGTTTTAAAATAACAAATTATTCATTTGGCGCCGTTACCAGTCAATCATCTCAGCCTAGTGAGCCCGAAGGTACTGGCAGCAGAGAAGAGAGAGAGCAGAGAGAGCAGCCCACCAGCGACACCAGTTCCACTGTTAGTCAAAGTTTTGCAGCTGAAACGGTAAGACTGAAGATAATAAGGATAAGATAAGATAAGCAAGGTTTGGGTTTGGCTAGCTGGCTATTTAGCTGTATCAGGTGCCTCTTACTGAAACATGTTCAACTTTTCATAGTCTGTGCGTGCATCAATGTCACTTTTTGTGAACCGACAAATCACAGCCTGGATGGGGCAGGACATTAAAAAACAGTTGACGTGCCACAGCAAAAGTTTGAAATGTTAAACTCATTGTTATGCATGAATGGTTATGATTATTGACGAGCTAGTACTGAGCATTAACAAATTAGAGACTAACCAAAGTAGACCATTTTTCTTGGATTCAGTTGCCCAGTCTGAGTCATAAAGTCCAGGGACATAATTTTTCATTCCCTGCCTGTCCCTGATTCATTCTGTACACGTGTCAGTGGTTGAATGAATGAGAGAACAGCACTGAAGGACATTTTAACATCTCCAGAAATGTTTATTTTTCATGAAAGTCTTACTGATTGGTTGCCAAGTTAGATTACACCTTCCCACCAGTGTTAATTGAAAGCACACGAGAGATGAGCACATTTTGATCTGATACACCCACTGCCTATCATAGAGAAAACTGTTTGGCAACCACGAGTATGGGAAGGCATGTTTTATGCATTGTCTTCTGACATATTTGAAAGATTATTTATTGAAACAATTTGAAGGGAACATGGGAACTGGCCACAACAGGCTGAGGGAACAAATCTATAGGGGCAAAGAATTTATCCACTCACTCAGATATCCATTCATCAAGCTGTCTCAGAAGCGTAAACGACAAAGTCGCATACCTCCTGAGCAGTCCTTGGTGAGGTCTGCTGGGTGGTTACAGCTGACTGTGGGGGCAAACCATTAGGTCCCTGCATGCTCCCTGTCACAGTGAAAGTGACAGCACCCCATGGTTTCCTTGGCATCGGCTCACTCCCATATAACCTGGGTGAGGCATCTGGCATGAACCAGAGCACCCTCAGCTTGGTTATTCATTCAGTTTGTTCTAATTTATGAATAAGTGCATTGTCCGTCCTTTATCACCTGCTGGCTGGCTAAAAAGTAACACCATTTTTTCGAGTAAAAATTTCCAAGGGCTTTTGCACAGGACACATGCAGTTGTATGTGCTTTCTCTCCAGCCTCTCACCTATGTGAACTCATAAATGGATGATTATACATATATGTGGCTGATCATACAGTTATTGTGTTCAATAGTGACTGGTCGTCTCATAAAGATGTCATCTTCACATAGTGGTCGCTTTAGGTGAAAGTGAATTGATTTATGACTTATTTATGAAATTCTCACCAGTATGCATTGTACTCTCCCCTTTTTGCAACTTTCATTTTATCTGCAATTTGACAACAACTGGACAAAACCTCACCAAACGATGTGCAAACGACACATTCAGATTGTTTCACTTCATATAAACAGTTCTCGACAATTCAAAAAAACTGACTGGTTTTCTTGAATAAGGTTATAAGAAGATTTGATCAAGGAAGCTTTCACTCTGGCAGTTTAGTCCCATGCTGGGATCAGTTTCCCAAGAAATTTGAAAATATGACAATCTTTTTTAAATCAAAGTGTGATCGTTGAAACTGTACCCAGGTCCACTTGTCTGAGATCATCTGAGATTGGACCAACTGTGGTGTGGTATATGTGTAATCACAATGCAGTTTGTACTCCAATGGGAAGAAGATTCATGTGCACATGTTGTGACAACATCATTCGTGGTATTTGTACATTGTCTGTCATGAGTGGCAGAGGCTTGTTGTAAGAAAAGACATAAAATGCATTTGTATACTATTGTTGATGTTTGAAAAGAGGATAACACTTGATGCCACATATAGGAATACACAATAGTGTACCAGACTTCACCATTCACCATTTTCCTTTTGTATGCCAAAACTGGTGTAACAGATAACAAATATACCAGGGATCATAAACGACAGTAAACAACTGTGACAGCAGAGCAGCTATGTCTCTCTCACTGTTCTTTCAGTTTGATTTGCAATATCCTGTATTTCTGTTTTTTTAAGCCCATCTACAGTAGGCCCATACAATACAAATAATCTTATACTTTCATTGCTATGTGTGGCAGAAGTATTCAGTGCTTATGTGCCTTATGTGGACAAATACCTGTTAGTGTTAAATTAATAAAAAAAACAAAAAACATGAATAACTCTTTACATTTAAAAACCCTTTGTTAAATAAAAGATTTTCATAGCAACCTATTGGCAGCCTTGGTCTGCCTGAAAAGCCTTTTGAGGTAAGTATCTTGCCTGGCATTTGAATGTGTTTATTTTTCTGTGTGCAGGGAGAAATCCACTTCAAGGAAACAAATTCCAATTCATGAAGAACCCAAGGACAGGAGCAAATATAAAAGCAATAAAAGATATCCAGGAGATAGGTCCTATCTGCAGTCATCACACTGCAAAGCATGCATCATGCTTTTGTCCTTGAGACATTTTCCTCTCTCCACCCTCCCTCTAATACTTACCCTATCATATGAAAAATGTGATTAAACTGTTCCGCAGCTGAAAAACTACAGTGATTTTCCCAGAGCCATTATTTTTGAAGCTGCAGATGTAGCTGCCTTGCTATCAACACATGGATTACACCTTCTTCCCTCAGTATTTTATTTTATTTTATTCCTTGTTTTGACCACATTTTCAAGAACTGGGGAAAACCCTTAGTCATGGGTTGAACTGCTCAACATTTGAAACACTGAATTATCAAATATAATCTAATATAAATGAAAGTTGAATTTATTATTTATTAAATTCAAACAGAAAGCTTGGAAAGGCAAGACAAACAAAACACTCATCACTGGCTATAGAGCCCAGAGCATGGCAAACAAAAAGAAAGACAGGGTCTTGCAAAATAAGTAATTTGTGGACTGATAATATACATTACAAGATTCTATTAACATGAAAAATGGATTTGATCCAGTTTGTGTAAAAACAGTTGTTATACCTGCTCTTCAGTGCCACTGACCATAAAGTTATTGCAGTCTGTCGGGAACTCAGGATTGTAGCCTTCAATTGGTCATAAATGGCTATAGAGCCTTACATTTAGCTATCATCAACATCACCATCATCAGTGCTTCTAATTCTTCTTTTTGCCTGATAACATAAGTGATCCCACTACCGTTAATTAAAAAGTGTCTGCTATGGAGAGAACAGGGTCTACACACATTAAAGAAATCATAAATCATAATATCACAAGCTGGCAAGTATTTGTTTTGTATTTGTATCATACTAAAGTATTTTTTTAAATCATCATTTTGCTTGTCAACAGCAAGCAAGATGTGAGGATTTTCATTTTTCGTAGCAAAATTAAACAACAAAAACAACAAAATTGTCATGGCCAGAGACAGGAAGTCAGAAGGAAGAAATGGGTAGAAGGAAGAGTGGAAGGAGGGAAATGGGATTAAGGCCAGAGTAAAAGGATGGAGTGAGAGAGTGATGGATGGATGGTGGGAGGACGAATAAAATGGAGGGAAAACACAAGGAAGGAAGGATTGGTGTGAGACTGAAATGGATGGAGGGAGGAGTGGAATCAGGGACAGAAAGAGTCAGGAAAGATAGAAGGAATGAAAGAGCAAGAGATGAATGGCGTGATGGTGCTGTTGCCTTCCTGGCCTTAAGCTTTTATGATTGATGACATGTTTTTCTCTTCCTTTCTTGTGTGCCATGTCTGACCATCCACTGTAGGGCTGTGTTTAGGGACCACTCCAGGACAGTACAGATGGCTGGGCAATGGTTGGGGGAAGGAAAAAACATAACAACATAACAAACAAGCAAATTTTGGCAAAATGGCAATATCAAATTTGGGACAAAGAGCGGAATAATAAATAAGATTTGACAATAAAATTCAGCTGCCACCACAGAGCTACTCCTACTGTTGTTTTTGGACTTAAATACACAAATATGTGCGTGTGTGCTCAGATTTGAAACGCAAACCTAAGCAAAGTGTTGACTTCCCACCACTTAGGGGAAATTGAGAAATTTGCCTGTCATGTTAGGTAACGTTGCAAAGTGGATTATTGCTCCTGCACCCGAGGAGAAAATCCTATTTAAGCCACTATCTGTTTATAGAATGCAGTAGCTGAGACAATGGGGAGAGTCACAGTGTCATCAAAGTCAAATCCTGTAAGGTCAGTTTAAAAAGTGAATGTTTTTTTTTAACAGCAACATACTGTAGCAACACCAGAAGGATAAGAAATCATTATCCATATATTGAAATCTGTGCTAAAAAGCCATTTAGCGAGGAGATTAAAGTTAAGCACCAATGAGCTTATCTGCCATATAACTCTACAATTATTTCAATCTATTTTCTAAGGCAAATGAGCCATGTAGCTCCCCATACTCCCTATGTTTCTACTAACAAGGTTTAAAACCATGAATCTTTTTTTTTTTCAAGTCAGCGCCTTCTCAACACAGGACCTGGATACACTCCTATAAATATTTACACTCTTATCCCATACCAGCCTAATAAAAATCCAGCAGGCCTGTTCCTCCCTGGGGCCACATTTGGTCTCAGGTAAGCTCAAACCATGGGAGGATCTGAATAAAAATGTATCCTTTGTAACCTTAGTCTCATGATGCTGCGTCCAGGAGCTGCTGAGTGTGCACATTGTCATCACCAATAGGGTGGTTAATTCAAGACGTCAAATTCGCTGCTCATTTCCTGCTGCTGTTACTTATGCATGTCATAGCCCACTATTACTCAATTATCCACCTGCTGGTTCTATTCGTCCATGGTTCCCCATAGGAAGGTAGCATTGATCGCCTCAGCTTTCATTTTTTCTTGGAATTAAATTATTTCTCACTTATGAACCAGGGCCTTGACACCATAATAAAATATATAGTTACATTTACTGTATTCTCTATTAAAATGTTCCTGTCCAATATATGAGTTGACTGACAGATCAAAATAAGGCGAATTGACAGGAAAATACTGTATAACTTGGCCTCAGTAAGGTATGAGGTCAACCCAAAGCAGACCCATCTGTTGGTTGAAGGGGGAAAGCATCACCAAGAACTTATACATACTTTTGCCATGGGAACTAGATCTTGATTCTGCCTGTAAGTTTTCCATGTATTTGATCTGGCTCTCTTTATTCCACACCTAAAATCTTGTGTCTCTTTTATAAATGTCGGCCTTGTCAAACCAGACACAGATACAGCAGTCATATACTTGTCCCATTTTTACATGCACACAAGGCCCAGGTTTGATTTACGTTTTGTCCTAGCTGAATTTTTAAAGACAAACTGGTGACATTTTCTTTACTCTGGATATTCAAGTGAAGTCCTTGTATTGATAAAAGCTATTCACAAAAGCGTCTTTGGCCAAAAGACAGCACTGAAGGTGAAGAGCTGTTAAGGGAATGCATCTTGGGAGTTTCTTTTGCAGAGGGAGAAGTTCACCAAATGCTGAATGGCGGGGACTTAGTCAAGTGGTGCAGATTCGATTGTGCAGGGGACAATGTTTCTGATCTTTACCGCATATGTGTTTGCACTTCTGACTCATTTAAGTAAAGCTTTTAGGCAATTAAATGAAGCTGTTTCAGGGCCATGATTGATTTTATTTCCATCAGACGTATGTAGCTCTTGAGCCAACAACAGCATTAATGGATATAGCAGATTTTGCTGTTGCTGTCAGGCATCATAGTTGGGACACACATCCATGTCATAGTCAGTATTGTTCATCATGCTTGCCAATGTGAGAAATTGCACAAATTACACAATGTCTTGAGTCATTTACATCTGCTCTTAATGTCAAATCAATCTACATGGAATAGAATTATATCTGCACAAATGAAGGCACAATATTACAAAGTTAAGCTGTTTTTATTTTATACTTTGTATCAAAATCATTACATTTCTGTGTGTATGAAATATGAAATTTTAGAAAGTAGCAATTAGTATCAAGTATCAACATTATGCTATTTTGGGGTCTGGTTCCCTGTGTGCATTCAAAATGATAAATGAAAATTAGAACATTTTCTTGAAATGTGTAAACCCCAGCTACTCACTGCTCAAACATTACATTGAGAGATGTGTCCTGCTCAGTACATAGACCCAACTTTGTCCTGTATATCCATTGTCTCACTTAAAATAGACAGATGGGTATGTACATGCATGCAGGATGGATGCAAGTGGAAACGAGGTACAAGGCAAGGAGCATCTGTAGGCACTTGTGAGATTGCTTTAGACATCCTAAAATCAGAGAGAAATGAGACGAATTGTGTTCTAGTAGAGGTTAAAGCCATGGGCTTCTGAATCAATCTAATTGAGGGAAAGGGTCTTTGCTTTAGAGCCCTGGAGGACTTTTAAACATCACTCCAGTGCCAGCATTAAGAAGAGTGCTTCCTGTAGTCTTCCCTCAAACCAATCCACTCCACCCCCAACCAAATCCCCGAGCTATGGTGATGAACTGGATTCATAGGGGCTTTAAAATGAAAGGTCACAATATTCTCAGACCGGGGAGGAGGTAAGACTCCGTTATGTCAAATTATGTTGTGGCCTGTGGCAGGCAAAAAAACACAATTACATGGAGGATGGGAGTCAGCTGAAGCCTGGGCTGCTGTAGGGTCCATGCTTTAAAATCTAGATAAATCCGAGCAAAGGATAGAGTATGCTCAGGAAAGTAAAGAGAATAAAAACGACATCAGATGGCAAAACACTACCGGCCACAGTTACCCCTCTAAAACAGGTCAGCTGCTGTATATCTTAAGGAAAACACTAAGTGATAAATGCTATATACTCAATCAGTTATCTCTTAATGTCAGGCAGCATATTATCTTTGTGCACAGTATATTCAAATAATTTCAGAGTACCTGAGCTAAGCAGCTATCACAAGAAGATAAAAAAAAGAATTATCAAGAAATGTTAAGTCTCTTTGAAGCTGTGCAGGTGATATCTACAGCGTATTGCGTTAACATCCTGTGGAAGGTCTGCACTGATTCCCGAGATTGATGCCAAACTTAAAGATATAATTCTCAAAGGGCGACCTTCAAAGGGCGATCCTTACATGTAATTGCCCATCTTCCTCAGAGTGGGACCAGAAAGAGCCTTTGCAAGGTTGCTTTACCTGGTTTTGCATCAGTCAGAGATCATAGGAACCTACTTCACTGGTCCTTGGCATTTTTAATCATTTGAGGCTTAATTATACATTACTTATGGCACAGATTAATCCATGTTGAATCATGTTTCTCTTCTCTCAACAAATGTTCTTAGAAGTCAGTTTCCTTGAATGAATCTTGAGGCATGATTTGCATTATAAGCACATTTTAAATAAATCTCAGTATGTTTTTCTTCTCTCTCACTCCATGTAGTCACGCCGGACTGGATACACTGCTGTCCATATGCATGTTGAAAACAGGAAATGTAGATTAAAGCATATGGATATAAATCATTTAAACTACTGCATGTACTTTACACTAAAAAACGAAAGGCATGTAGTTCATATTTTAATGTATGCATTAAATTAAAGTATAAAGTGATCCTTTTGATGATTTGTGGTCTTGTCTTGATGATCTTGCCAATTTTATTCTGTGGTTCTGAAGAAATTCTAATACATTTTACCAAAATTTACCATATACCATATCTTTTACAGTTGAAATGGAAAAAACCTAAAACTTAACATCTCAAATTTTAACAGTAAATTTGCCTCCGATTGTTTGCCATTATTGTCTGATAAATCTGAAATTACAGAAGACATTAAACCGACTGTCAACACCAAATGTTTTTTTGTTATCCGTCTCTCTGAACCAACACCAACACTCATGTGAAGATCGCTTCCTTACCAACTTCAGAAGCCTGTTGGATTTCTCTACTTTTCAATGGACACAAGGGGCTGGAAAATAGAAAACAGATTGACAAGTCAACCTGCGATGGCTATGTACTTTCAAAAGCACAACAGAAACATGACTGAATGTAAACATTGAGCGGCAGTAGCTGCAACTTTTTCATGTGCTTACCCCAACCTTAAGACCCATCTGATAGTCTTAGTTAAGATCTTTTACTAGTCACTTCCAAGTGGCTTTGATTTGGCAATGTATCTTTCGTAATGGGAAAAAATGCAACTGTATCAATGCAGGTGGACATAATATGCACCGGCCCTGTTTTAGCGCCTTCGTCCCAGAAAAGCAGCATTTTTCATTTAATTTCTGCGACTCACTGCCTAGTTTGGCATAGCCTGCTTCACCTCAGCTTCTTCTCTCATCAGGTGACATTCGTTTGTGGTCTCAGTTGTCACAATGCACAAGGAAAACTTTGAGGAAGAAGAATACCAAGACCTTTATGACCCGCAGTCCCAGAATTACAAAGCTAATACTAAAAATGTCATTGGCTAGCGAGGGATCACTGAGAGATTGGCTCTGCAGGTGAGTAACACACAATAGCTTTCTGAATAGGCTGTGCTGCCCTGTTTGTACTAGAGCCGTCAAATGACGGGCATCATCTCTGGCACAGCCAGCATTCTTTTATTCATTCTCATTTCTTTTCTTCTGCCCTGACATCTCCCTGGGGAAAATATGATGTACTGTATTCGTTGGCTTTTCTACGAAGCAGCTCCTACCTTTTTTAAGCTGAGTTTTGTGATTAGCTGTTCACAAAATGTCTGGAGCCTGGCCATTGCTTCATGGCCTGATTGATCTTATTTTAACTTGTAGAGATTTATTTTGAATCTCACCGTCTTTGATTCATTGTGAAGTAGTTATCCAGTCCTGAAGTTATGGACAGAATCTCGTATGCTGGAGTATGAGGAAGAGAAGATAAAATATATTTCAATGGTTTACAAGGTTTTGGCAGCTCATTCACGCTCCCAGGTTGCTGGCCAACCATTGGGAGCAATTTGGGGTTCAGTGTCTTGCCCAAGGACACTTCGACTTGACACTTTGGGATTGACCCGCCAACCCTGTGATCAGTGGACGATCCGCTCTACCTCATGAACAACAGCCGCCCCTATTTTGGGTAAGCCTCCTTGACAGGGCCATGACTAGGACTTGTGGGACATCAGAAACCACCTCAGCTTTTTTTGTTGTTCTTCCACTACACCATTATTCCATTAAAAAAATGCAAAGGACATAAAAAATTTAACTTGCATATCGTGTAAGGCCTTGGATTGCATTACATTGTGCAGAGGTGTTTGCTTTTATCGTGCTTAACCCCTACATGACTGAATTTATCTTAGAAGTTGACAAAAGCCGTTGTTGACTTCGTAATAAGAATTTTCACTTTATTCATTGACCTATTTATTTCACCAGCCATACTGTCTCTGTACCACTACAAAGTCATTGTGGGTTTTGACAAGCTGACTTTTTAATCAAAGCTGTTGGACCTTGTGATTGTCAACATGAGATTTTATTAATTCATTTGATATTTAACAAAGAGGGTGTGCAGTAGGTGCTTTTGTTTACAAGAAGTTCCAGACAGAAATAGGCCATGGGGTGTAAAATGGATTGCACAGTATCTACTACATACAGTATGTTTAGGGTGAGGTTACTCAATCCACGCTAGGTTTTATGCTACCCTACCCACACTAAGAAATGTTACGGTCGCCCTGAAAATGTCATCCTACATTTCACTGATTATCAAAAAGAAAGATGTATCATCTGGAGCCTGTATGTAAAAAGAGAGTACGAACATTTCAGTTTGCACATTCGGCGGAACAAGGTTTGCCTTGCCTTGCATAAGATTCAAAACACTGAATGTTTATCTGCTCAGCCGCTAATATACACAATAAACACAAATCATTACTTTGCTTTTATTATGTTTTATGCATTAACTTAAGAGGTGTTTGACTTACCTAATTTTTCCCATGATAGCTGAGCAAGATGCAGATTGCTTTGGACATGATATGCGCTGCATTATTCTTTTTAATTAGGGGGCTGATGTTTATAAGCCCCAAACAGTAACTCTAGATAATAGTGTATTCATGTCCAGTTAATCAAAATCCTGTTGGCAGATAATGGCTGCCAGGGGCTCCACCAGGTTTGCAAAAATTTAATTAGCAAAGCCATGAATCTCTACTCTACAATGCTTGCTCAAGGGTGAAACAGGACTGAACGCAACATTGAGTTTGTGCTTGACTGGTTTAAAAAGTTAAGAGGTCTTCTTTTAGACCGATGGGAAATGTAATGTCTTTATTTTTAGGTGCAAAGCCAAACAAAGAAATGTATCTACTATGCGCAATTGCCATTTTGTGCACCAGAACTTGATTTTGTTTTTCTGCCATCATTGGATAATTAGCTTAGCTGTAGTTGCCCTGGTAGTGGATGTTTGGACTCTGACGCAGAACTCAGAGACACAGCAGGTAAGGTTCAAATGAGATTCACTGAATCTTGTTTCGAAGCAGAGGTCAGCAACAAGCAGTCAATCAGCAAAGGCAAACACATTCAAAAAAGGAACTGATAGGCAAGAACAGAGGTTGGAAAGCTGCATGACTACAGGGGCACAATAAACGATCTGGCAGTGATTAGATGGATGGCTGCTTCATATATTGAGGGACTAATGAGGGAATGAGGAGCAGGTGAGCAGGTGGGTGTGGGGTTCAGGTAATGTGGAAAGGCCAGAACACACTGGGGACAGCTGTTGGACTGGAAGGAAATTGCAGGTTTTGAAAGTTCCATAAAAATGCAAAGGCCTGGGGGAAATGAGAATCTGAGGCTGAAGGGATTGACAGAGCGACAGAGAATGTGTCCTCATGACATTAGCAACTTCAAAGAGCATAGTGGAAATTCTAAGAGAGCATTGCTTGAACCTGTGAGGTGTCTGTCACTTAACCCTTGTATTATGTTAAGGGTCAATTTGACCCATTTCAGTTTTCATGTTGACGAAAGTACTGGTTATCCTTTCTTTTTCTTCATAAAATTTTGTGACTTTTCCTCATCTTGGGTCATGAACTGGTGTGTAAAATCTGGACACATTGATGTGTAGTGGAATGTCTGTGCAGAGTTTGTATACAAAGATGATGTTGCGGGTCATTTTGACCCAGACACTTTAATGCGGGTAAGTAGCTGTTCAGATCCAAAATAAACATGTCTCTTTGATGTACTTTATTTAGATTGCCCAATTATTTGTATTTTGATTGCCTCTGAATAGCTATTCAGACCCAGAGACCCAGGTGTGAGTAGAGGAGGAACTTTCTCTCCCTTGTCCTTGTCACTGTTCTCATGTCATCTCTTTGACAAACACACCAAAAATGAGCTCTAGAAGGTTAACAGTTGAAGAAACTTTGGCACAGATTTTGAACTGGGATAGTGATGCAGAGGAAGAGATTTCAGAGACAGAGGATCTTTCAGAGACCGAGGACAATGTTATTGATGATCCAGATTGTCAATTTTCCTCCGATGAGGAGGATTCAGAGGACGAGTCTGCCGTTGTCTCTCCATCAGATGAAAACCAAGGAATGCAGCAATCATCATCCACAGAGGGGACATGGGCATCTAAAGATGGTAATATAAAATGGTCAACATCACCACACCAAAGCCGAGGCAGACTGTCATCTTCCAATGTCATCAAAATGACTCCCGGTCCTACAAGATTTGCTGTCACACGAGTTGATGATATTCAATCAGCATTTCAGCTCTTCATATCCCCACCAATAGAGAAGATTATACTGGACATGACCAATTTGGAGGGAAGGCGTGTATTTCAAGAGAAATGGAAGCCACTGGATCAGACTGACTTGCATGCTTACATTGGAATTCTGGTATTAGCTGGAGTGTACAGGTCAAAGGGAGAAGCAACTGCAAGTCTGTGGGATGAAGAGAATGGAAGGACAATCTTTCGAGCAACAATGTCTCTGGAGACATTTCACATGATATCTCGTGTGATCCGATTTGACAACCGCGACACCAGAGCTGGTCGACGTGAAAGAGACAAGCTAGCTGCGATCAGAGATGTATGGGATAAATGGGTCGAAATTCTGCCATTGTTGTACAATCCTGGTCCCCATGTTACTGTTGATGAGCGCCTTGTTCCATTCAGGGGGCGCTGTCCTTTCCGACAGTACATGCCCAACAAGCCCGCCAAGTATGGCATCAAAATATGGGTAGCCTGTGATGCAAAATCTAGCTATGCATGGAATATGCAAGTATACACTGGAAAGCTACCTGGAGGAGCACCTGAGAAGAATCAGGGGATGCGTGTTGTGCTGGAGATGAGTGAAGGGCTGCAAGGTCATAACATCACATGTGACAACTTCTTTACATCCTACCGCCTTGGAGATGAACTTCAGAAGAGGAAGCTGACTATGTTGGGAACAGTCAGAAGAAATAAGCCAGAACTTCCCAAGGAAATTCTGAAGGTGCAGGGCAGACCTCTGCATTCCTCAATATTTGCTTTCAGTGAGAAAGCAACAGTTGTTTCATACTGCCCAAAGAGAAACAAGAATGTTCTTGTAATGAGCACAATGCACACAGATGCATCTCTGAGCACAAGAGAAGACATGAAGCCACAAATGATCCTGGACTACAACTCCACCAAAGGAGGAGTTGACAATCTGGACAAAGTCACAGCAACATACAGCTGCCAGCGCAAGACTGCCCGTTGGCCCTTGGTCATTTTCTACAACATTGTGGACGTGTCTGCTTACAATGCCTATGTCCTGTGGACTGAAATCAACCAACAATGGAATGCCGGCAAATTGTACCGACGTCGGCTTTTCCTGGAACAACTCGGCAAAGCACTTGTCACTCCCAAGATGCAGAGTCGAGCCAGGCCACCTCGAAACCCAGCAGCTGCAGCTGTCATTGAAAAGGTCAAGCTCACGTCACCCAACCAATCTGCAATGGATCCACTGGATACAGGTGTGAAGAAACGGAAAAGATGCCAGGTCTGTCCCTCCCGAGATGACAGTAAAACAAGTACCTGCTGTGTGAAATGCAAGAATTACATCTGCAGAAAGCACACAATTACATTCTGTCCATCATGTGGAGAACATTGAAAATGTTGAACATTGAAAATCTGAGAAAATGGGGCAAGTCGAGTGTTCGTGAAGATGGAAAAACTTTAAATAGTTCTTAAATATAGTGTTGGAATTAAAAATGTATTGTATGTCTCTTTTCTAAATGTTCATATAATCTAAAATAAAGATGTTATTGGTTTAACCTGTTTTTTTTACTGTTTTGAGTGGATTTACACAGTACGGGTCAAAATGACCCGCAACATAATCAATGTAATTTTTTTTCAACATAATACAAGGGTTAAGCTATGGCCAAATAGAAGACAGAGATGTTTGAAGACACATTTTAGAGACAGAAAGCGTGATTTTGTATTGTAATGAATCAGACTATCCTAATTAAAAAAACTGGAAATAAAACACAGAAAAAATGTGCAGAACATGAAATGTCAACATTTGTTATGAATGTTTGGTAACACTTCATAAAACAGGTCGCAATTTGGCATTGTGCTCGCTAAATATCAGCAAGTTAGTCCATCAAAATTAAACCGTTTCAAGTTTGATAGCATTGTCATTATTAGCATAACTTTGGCATTTAGTCTCACAGAGCTGCATAGAAAACAGTTACAAAACATTTGGTAACAGTTTATTATACAGCCTACAGTTTATGTTGTAATTTTGTTGTATGAATAAGGTACCAGTAAAATACTTACCGGTTCTCACTGGTACTTAAATGTAGGTACAGTGGAAGATGACAAGACTATGAGGAACAAGGGAGTTACAATTGGATATTTAAGAGGAAAGGAGCCATTCATTTTGTAGGTTTTCAAAGCAATCCATCCAAAAGTTGTCGAGGCATTTTACTAGAAAACAAAAGTCCACCTCCCAGTGGTGCTAAAAGTTAGGGGATCGCTAAAGTCAATAGGCCTCATCCTCTAGAAACCACAAATGTCTGTATAAAATTGTATGGTAATCCATCCAATGGTTGTTGAGTCTGGACCAAAGTGGCAGACCAAATTACAAACCTACCGACCGCTATTGTCATCCCTAGGGCCACACTACCACTGTGTCGATAAAAACTAATCTGGGAGAATGACATTTTATTCAAAATGTAGTTCGCTATTGCAATATATGTAATCGCATACAAAGGTGATTCTTCTTAAGGTAAGTTGAATGAATTGTGTATGGTCAGTTAAATATTGTTATTACTGTATAGTATAGTCTTGATGCTCATTTAACCCAAAATGACAGTGTCCTAGTAAGCATTGTGTAAGTCTAGTAAGATTTATATTACCTTTTTTACCTTTATTTGTATCACCTATTACTTTATATATAGCCCAGTACAACTATTACATTACAGGATGGATTTGAGATGAATCAGCTCATGGGTCTTCTTGTTTCTGTAGAAAAGAAGGGAAGGTGCACACCATTCTTTTGAGGTGCTGGGCAGGGAGCACAGATCAGTGATAAAAGGTGAAGGATGTCTGCAACACTGAACAGCTCTCATAAAAAAAAGAAATGTATCTTCTTGTTTCTATTACATTCATAAGTCAAATTTCCTACTAACATTATTGTCTCATAGATGTTGTCCTCTTGAAACCTTTATTAAACCTTGCAATAATTCATTGCATAGACTGGAGGGAAGATTTGGTGCTTTTCTGCAAGAGATCAAATGAGTTTTGGATTCAGATCTCTGCCTGCACCCAGCTGCCATCCAGACAAACAAATGGAACCGTAGTCCAAGCAAAGCCTAATGCACCATGGAGAGGACATCAGAAACACATATCCTGTTTTATTAATGTGGTCAATACAGTCCATTAGGCCAGGGATTTAAAAGCCACAGAGCTCTTCCACCTCCATTAATATTTTCCTCTGACCCATGGTAATCTTGTTTTTTTGTCGAATAAAGGCCAAGTTACCTTCCATATTTCCCAAACAGCATTAACATGAAACTGTTATGTTGACAGTATATGAAATTTTGGATGGCATTTGCATGTTTTTTGTCATGAGAGCTGAGTTGTGAATAATGGGAAGGTAACATCAACATGAGTTTCTGAGATCACTGGTAATGTTATGATGTTATCCCTCTCAAGATGAGTTTTATGGCTGTCCATTTCTGGTCTTCCTTTGGACAGATTTCCCTTAATAAAGCAATTCCATGTGTTGTCTGATGCATATTTAAGCTTGAAGCTTTTTAAGCTTGACAGGAGCAACTGTGTCCAGAAAAGTAGCAAAAGTGTTGAACCACTGACCGCTGATGTGAACTGGGTATTGCATGCCTGATAATGCTTTGTGCTATACTGTAGGATTACAGGTACAGTAGAGGACGTAAACAGGACAAAAGATATCACAAGTGGTTGAGTGATACTTGTGTCATCTACTTTTCTTGTTATCTGCTTGGAGATTACTGACATGTCACCCAGTATTTTCTGACACCATTAGAGCAAATCTGTGTCTGTGCACTATACAGCCAAGGTTGTCAAGTTATTTCCCTCTGTAGTCCCATTCATAGCTTGTGTCAGACCACTCCTTATGACAGTAATGGTTCTTTAAAAGCTTGGCAGAGGTGTATTCCCATTGCTGTCTGACAAGGTTGAGCAGCAATGGTCAGAGCCCACCTTGTCCCACACCTGCCCCCTACACCCTTCCCTCTCACAAGAGCACTATTTCAGGTGTGTGGATGTGGAGTCAATCCTGATTCACAGACACATTCTGCACAAAGAGATTCATGGGTGCAGTGTCATGCCCTCATTCCAAGGATCTGTAGTGAGCAGTTGAGAATGTTCCTCTTTTCTTTTCTTCTGTATTGTATCCTGATTCCCAGGGCAGAAAATGACAAGGCAGATAGCACAAAGAGATAAGACACAAAACCCTTTTATTCACCACCAGGTTTGAAACAGGGAAATTAATTCAGTGTTATTATCTGACTCTGTCAGGAGGCAGAGGGCTGAATGTCATCTGCAGAGATTTTCCAAAATTTTGTTCTAATGCCTGTACTGTATATCATTCAGTTTCCATATAAAATATGAAATTACGACTTCATTGAAATGTAACAAACTTGAAGAGTTCACAACTGGGAAAATAATGGATTTATTTGATGTATCAGCTGCAATGATTTATTTGTTTTCTCACAGAAAGTGGCAAATGAAATGGAATTTAAGTTGGAAAGTATCTGTGCATAAACAACATTATGTATTCTTCAGAAGTAGAAAAAAAAACAATACGGCCTTCCACTGTGCTATTATAAAAAATTTGTGTTTGACATGCCTTCCTTGGCACAGATTCTGAGATGGGTAAGGTTTGACCCCAAACAGTTTCTCACAGGGTTAGCATGCCCCCCCTACCATGTTCATCCAGTAGCCCCATACATCAGTGGTGACACTGGGAAAATTAATGTCACTGAGATCCAGAGCCCAGCGATGCCATTGACAGCATCTTGCTCAGTGGCCATCTTAAGAACGAACTCTGCATATGAGGAACATTCGGTACGAGGTTAGGATAACTGGAGTAGTAAGATGAGCAGTTCTCAGTGAGAGCCCCCACCCCCACACTTTAATTATGCCATCATTAATAACACATTATAGATCAGTCTTAGGGAGTTACAATTTATCATGTTAGCTGAAGGGTCACAAACATGATGAAGTGATTAAAAGCTAATGTTTAGTTAATGATCATTTCGACAGAATCCAAGTGCTCCTTGGCCATTTTGGCAGACCATAATGGAGAAGACATGAAATGTTTAATACCTCAGTTATCATAATAATGCAAATAATTTAGGTCTTGCATTGATTAATGCATAGTTTGTGCACTGTGGTGTAGTGTCCATCATTGCACGTTCATGATAATATGTTCTATTTGCATGAACTGATTACCATAAATTATTGTTTGTAATGCTTTTTTGAACCTGTAATTACAGCATTACCTTAAAATTCTGTGAAATTGTTTGGTATATACTTCAGTTTTACTGCAATGTTACTAATTGTTCCTCCCACAACAATATCTAATGATATTAAATACAAGTAATTCATTTTTTTTTATCAACAATTACTGAATGTTACTACTGCACCACTATATTTTATTGTAGCACCTACAGTACAAGCTATTACCTTTAAATCAATACCTCATTACTGTGGCCTAAAATAAAATGCTACATAGAAACTATACAGCAGATATGTAGTTTACTCCTTCCTTATATTCTAAATCAAAAGCAGGCCATTTCTGTTTCTAACTAGTTTAAGGGGGTTCCACTAGTCAGTTGCTAGAAAGTGGATGGATAAGATGTCTCAACTACTAGCTAAAACTAACCCCTTGAAAGAAAATAAATAATGATTGCCAACAACTGGCGTCTTACACAGACGGACAATATGTGCTACAAGAGACAAGGATGAGGGATACAGCGAGAGAAAGAGAGAGGAGGAGGAGGAGGAGCAGGCAACATTCCAGCCTGCAGTAACCTTGATGACACCCTTCATTACTATGTGCAGGCTGACATCCTGACAGAGGCATGCGGCACCAGATGGAGGGGAGGGACACAGCACCATTCCCACCCTCGGCTCGTCCTCTGTGGAGGGGCAGCAAGAAGGAAGTTGTGGTTCGGGAAGAAAAGGAAGGGGTAGCAGTTGCGTTGGTGCACAGCTTGACTGACACTGCACTGGCTCAGCTCTGCAAGGCTGCCCTTGTCCTTGTGCTTTGGCAGCAGGTGGCCTAAACTCTGGCCCGACCTTGCCACATCAAAAACCTTAGCCTACTACTCTGCATGAAGCAGGAGGACCCTCACTTCAACCAGTGCAGTTTCCGAACATCCCCCATAGAGACGTCAATGCCAGTATGCTTCATCACAGATTTGAAATCACAGCGGGGTAAAAAAGTTCCCTGACTTAAAGATGTTACACAGCAAAGTGTAAGAGCTTTAAAATACAAATATAAAATAAAAGACTCATTTTATGTTTATGATGTTCAAAGTCCAGCATGAAAATGCTCTTCTATGCATTAAGTGGATATTCTTGCTTAACTCATTTTAATCCAGATTAAAGCTCAGAAATACAAATAAATAGTACTGAAACTGAAAACTTCTTCGGTAAAGTAAGCTTTAAAATACAGAGCAATAGTGAGCTGAAAACACAGTAGATGTGAGGTGTTTTGAAACCAACAGTGTTGGTTTGAATGCTACAGTATGACACAGAAATCTATCTAACAGTCCCAGTGCTGTGGGAAATACGGTCATGGTGGACTGATCAAAGGTGGCATTGCCAGCAAGTCCCCTTTAAGGACATTGGCAGTTAGCACAGGGCTGCCCAGCCTCTTTGTCTTCCTGGCAGCCCTTTGATGAGAGCCCCCTGGGTGATTCACTCTTACTTACAGAAGTGCACACGGCTGTTAAGAATTGGATCAAAACAGATTGAGAGGGGGTTGAATGCACAGAAGGAAGAGTGGAGCAAAGGATTAAAAATGGGAGATAGATGGGAAGGATAGAGAAACGGTGTGTAAAAAGTAAGAGATGGAGCACGGGGGCAGACAGAGGGTGACTTAAAGAGGGACGATTAAAATGTTGAAATATTCAGCCCTATTCATCAGTTCAGTGTTGTCACATTGAAAGACAAAAGGTCACTGTATTTAATGGCCTTCCTGTCCTGGGGTGGGCAACATGAGTTGTGCAATCAACTCATCAATTTGAACAGTGAATCAGTCACGCTCATCTTTGCGTGGTTACAAATCTGATGTAAATGTAGATGAGTCCCCGCCCTACCTAACTCATCAGCCTTGACAGTTTTGCTTGGACTTTGCCAGTCTCCATTAGTGTGTATTGTCTGAGTCGTGGGGTGAATCCAAGAGGTTTTCTGTTGCATCCGTTAAATGGAGATCCATGTAAATGATGATGTGTGAACAAAGTAGACAGACATTTCAGAATCTTTCAGAAATATTTAACCAGCAGTGGTGGGGTCATTTTGACAACTTTCTGTTTGATTTCGCCGATTTGCTTCATGATAATTGACAATAAGTTGGTGCTTTCTGTTTACCAATGTATTTGATTGTCAACACATTACTGGAATTACTTTAATCAATATGTTGCATAAATACATTTAATTCATAATATAAACATGAATGGTGACCCTTCCATTGCGGCATCGCTCTGAAAAAATGACCAATTTCCAAAGGCTGTAAGAGACAAAAAATGTGGTATATTATATTATATACCATATATATAGCAGATTTTGATAATGCAAAATGTTTTAATTGAGCATTCAGCCTTCTGTCTTTCACTATGTGTACATTGCCACTATGTCTATTTTAAAGCAGGATTCATTGATTTTTGGGCCACCACGGGGCAGAAAAGCATCAATATATGACACACACCACATGTGAGTAGCTTATAGATTTTATGGGTAACATGTTAGAAAAACCTATTTAGCTGACCATGGATTCATATAGGAGTTTATGAGAACTGCTACATCTCAACCATACAGTAAACATACAGGGATAAAACCAAAACAGTGAGCTAGAAGAGGCTAAAAAGCTCTTTAGAGTTGGGTGGTTAATTCTCTGCGATCTCCACATTATGAGAGAACCTTTCACATTACTCAGTCATTCACAACATGAAACATATTTGTTATGTACATAAAAATGCAGCATAGTTTGTCTCTTCTGCCGTGTTTGTCAGCAGTATGATATTTCATCCTATAATTGATTGGCAGCAGCATTGGTTCCTGGCTGTTATTGCAGCGGCAAGAGGCACATATTAGACGTGCTAAATTTTGGTGGCAGATGGCAAAACCGTGTGCTCTCCCATGAGGTGGCAGCCAGCTGGCCCCTCTTTGCCACTGTGACTAGGGTGAGCACTAAAGTTGCTACTTTATGAACGTTGTTCAGTTGTGTGGAGGTTCAAGGGTGCCTGCAGGGGGCTTAGTATTAGTATTAGAAGAAAAATCTATTATCATTGATCTGCTTGAACAAAGCAGCTTCAAATTTCAAAATACAACACTTATTCTCACATAATCTCAAAATGGCAGCTTGTAATGCACTCGTTTGTTAGGAGCCAGCCTTGACTGTCCTTCCGGCCAAACAAGCCCTTGCCTTATTTGTTGTGATTGAAGAGGGTCATGTGGTAATTTCAGTTTCTATATAATGCAAATGCTTGGTTTCAATGCAAATGAAACCAAGAAGGCCTCATAAATAATGCAAACAACCTAAAGACATAACACCAAAACAAATGCACATGGCTGAGGTTGCTAGGCGACAGGCCTCGTTAACTATGTTGTACAGCGTGAAGGTAACAGAGCAATCCCACAGTTATTTACTGTATGGTTCAGCCAGGGAGCTTTAATAGCTGCAACAGTCTGGAGGAGCTGACGAAATTATTGCAGAGCAGCCCAAGTTTGTTTCCTGAAATGTGAGTAAACTAAACAAAACAACATGAATGGCATAACAAGCCCCGTATTTTAGTAGTATGTTTGTATTTTAGGCAGAAAGAGGGCAGCAGATGCAATAAAGTTAAACACATGTGGTGCACTGTCTAAAGAATATAATATTACAACCAATTCACAATTCATTTAGAAAAAAACCCTTTACTAGGTTTGCCAAAAACTATTTATTTTCTTTACGTCTTTGAATTGAAAGTTGGCTGGATACCACACTGCATATAAAAATAATTATTTTCTTTTGTTGTGTAATTTGGAATAAGTGAGAATCTTTATGATGAAAAAGAAAAGTCAAATAAGGGGCCTCTCAGGTAATATTCCTTTTACACAGGTTAACACATCACAACTCTTGCAAATCTAACTTGCTAATGAATGGCCTGAACTGAATTGCTCTGTTTTTTTTCACTTCATTATTAAGTCTGACAAATAATGTTCACGCTCATGTTAGCCATTTTTTTCAATACCAAAGCATTATGGCGTTTAATAAGTCTCAAAACTTGCGCACATAAAAAATAGGCACGTGCACATGAAAGGAGTACACAGAAGAGTATCCGTGAGCGGAAAACCTTCCTGGCGAAGGAGCATTTCTGCTCTGCGTGCACAAATGCGGTCCCATGAGCACAGGGCTGCGAGGAGCGCTCACTCAACCCTCCCTGCGCTCACAACTGCTCAACACTCGCTCGCTCGTCAAGTTGACTTTTGAGACCGGAAAAAGAAATTAACTTTACAGGAAAGTAAAGAAACAGCAGGAAAGCACTCAAAACATGTCAATTATGTCAGGTAATCACGCATAAACATTTGTATGCCTGTACATATTGACTAGACATATCAGTTAGCAGCAAAATTGCTATGTCAAAATGACACATTGTCTCATAATGGCTCACTGGTGTGGTATCAGGATAGACTAATTACTTGTCCTACAAATCATAATTTGTTTTGCCAAAGATTCCTCTCAGTAGCATGCAAAATAAGGCCAAAGGTAATCCCATTGATTAGTGTCGTGTGAACTCAGCACCTTTCAACAATGAGGTGAGCATGCCGTCCCATTAAAATTAATTAATTACCTTTTGCCATTTGGGAACCATTTAAATTTGTAAAAATGTGCCTGGGCCAGGCAAGGTTAATTGGGCATTTAGCTCTCAGAGCTCCCCTCAACACCCAGGAGGAGCTTGTCCCTAAAACAGAAGCAGGTCCTTAATAAAAGTAGCACAGTGACCCCTCAAATAGACAATAAATGGTTTCTTGTCTTTGACCCCACCCATCCTGATACTGATAAATGGATGCATATGAATGTGTCTACATAATTCTACTCCGTACTACAATCCCTAGAAAGTAGGAGAGGCAGGCTAAAAAGGTGTTCCTGGCTTGTGTTTTGAAACTGTGATCACGGTGCGTGTGTGTGTGTCTCCCCCCTGACAGAGACAGATGGAGTGGGAGCCACCAGATTTACCAGAGGAAGCAGTTTATAGAATATTGTCAGGGGAGAGTAGGCAGTTTCTGAAATACAGCTTTCAAGTCACAGCCATCAATCTCACCAGTGCCTGTCTAGATCAAGCAGGCTGGAGAGCTAGTTTGTTAGTGTTCACAAAAGATGAGTGTGTTACGCCACACTATTCCGAGGCCTCAGAGACAAAACAGCCGCCAGCAGCTTCATGCAAAGAACTAAGTGGTAAAGGTGACGCTGTCGGCCATCAGTATGTAAATAAATTGCCCCATTCTGTCAATCAGACAGTGAAACTAGGGCAGTGAAACTGGAGGTCCTGTGTTAATGAACAGCCTCTTAGGACTATTTGCAGGCACATATACATTGGGGAGTAGCATCATGTTAAACAAATTTAATTGTCCATATTTTGAGCCCGTTTTATTCCAATGACCCTGTTAACCTCTAAAACATTTTATGCTAATGTAATGGACATTCCCTTATTTCAATAGGAGGTCACTTGAACATCAAAATAAAAACAATATATCACGCATGAAGTGTGTTATATAATTAATTATCACAAGGATAGGTGGGGAAGGAGGAGCAGGGCTCATTCATTTTCTGCCATAAAGGGGAGAGTTTTAAACTGGTTAAAATTGGGATTAACAAAGTCATAACAATTGATATAGATGGGGTTGCAAAAGGGGAGACATGTTTTTTCATGTTTTATCAAGCCAACACAAGCTTATTGTTTACATAAAATGGTGATGATTAAGAAAGTTGCAATGACAAGCTCCAACTAGAGGAATATAACAGTCCAAATGGCAGACATTTGTCATGTAGATGGATAGAAATTATGTAATCCTTCACACATAAACTGAGTATTTACTGCTGTTATATGATTTAAAATCTAAGTCAGACTTTCATGAGGAAGCATACTACAGAAAACCACATATTCCGCCATTCATCATTTAGCAAGCAAGACTCAGGGCTGCTTAAAAAAGATTCTGAATCCTTATTAACACCAAGCTGCAGGGTGGTGATACGGGAAATGCCATCCGTGTCTCTATTTCTTTACCACCAATGAGCTGTTAATAGATTAAACCACTGAGTTCAATATAAAAAAGGGGACAGTGTTCTCTTCCAATGAAATAGAAGGTTTCAAATTCGATTACCACCATAACTTCCATCCTACTGTGCAATGTCCCGCTTTTGTAAGCCTCCAAATCTGATTGGACCATATGGCTTGCGAGGCTGTGATGATAGAAGTTTTATTGGAAATGAATGTTATGTTCAATTTATAAAATAAATACACAGGGTCCAATAACCTTAATACTTCTAATACAGAAACCATGTGTCACTGGCACTGTGTTCTTGCACAAGTGTCAAAAATGTATTTTTCAGGCAGCAATTGAGGAGCCCAGGAAAACCTTGAAAGTTAAAGAAATAATATATTTTGACAAAAAGAGGAGATGAATCCATCATATGGGTCAAAAAGAGCAAGTCTAGAAAGAAACTTTAACTCTCACCTTGAACTGAAAGACAAGAAAAGAATTCACATACTGTGTACATAAAACCCATCGAAGCATCAACAACATATCCAATTATCACTACCCAATCCAGTCATCGCTATAGTTACAGCAACCCCCTCACTCAATCTTATCATTAGTGCAGAACCTAGAGCTTTATTTACAGCATTATCTTATCCTATTATTAGCTAGCAGGTGATAATTCAGGTTCATAGCAGGATTCTGTCATGCATGTGACTCTGTTTGTTAAATCCACATCCAAAGGGTAGAAGCATAAATCTACCATAAAAAGGATGGGGAGAACACTCAGGAGTAGTTTGAGTCAGTCTAATTACTCCTCTGCTGAAATTGTAAGGCAGTTCTGGCAGGTTAACATCTATGCTACTGGCTGCTCTCACTAACTGGTAGATTGATTCTCATACCGACACTTGAAAAGCCTGTGTCTAGCACAGTTGCACGTGTGGCATCACCTTTCTAAGCACCAGGACATATTTAGATTCCCCAGAAGGTGCAGAACTAGAGCATTTCATTTGAGTGCTCAACAAAAGTAACCACCAGTCACTGAAGAACAGACGCTGAGATATTGTGGCTACTTGTGGCTAATAGCTACTTGCACTCTGAGTGTTAGCATGAAGCAAAGCCCTGCAGACACTGTGGGCCAAGGCTTGCATATATGTTTTTTTTTTTCCGTCTTGCTAATAGAGGTTATGCTACATTTCCTTCTTGTATAGCCACAGGCATACAAAAGTGAAAAAAATAATGTAGGATATCATAACACTTCTTTTCTGGTTTGTGTTGTTAAATGAGGAATTGCAGTGTTCAATTTACACGTAGACGCATTTGTGCATCAAAACTGAATATTTGTTGAGAATAAACAGATCACAACTGTAGTCTGTGGAGACTGATTTTATCTGACACTTTGGGTTTAGTTCATGAAAATGTTTTGTCTTTTGTGCAACTTTTGTGCAACGTTTTCTGATTAATTGTTTTAGTCTTGTGCCTTTGTATTGTTTAGGAAATTGCAGTGTTAGTGATTTATTGCGCTGCTGTGCTATTTTGTGCTTTGACTCATTATTTCATGTGTTCTTTTGCAAATGTTTAGATTTTTGCTCTGCACCTGAGGGTCATCATAAATAACACCACAGCTGAACCCAAAAACATCATAATATCAAGACAGGGCCTCGAACCACACTAGTTTCCACCACATATGAAACTGCATTAAGGTGTTTCAAGTTTTTTTCTTGTAGCTGCGAGCCATATGACAACATTTTGCACCTGAAATACTTTATGCTGTTATTTGTGTGTGGCTTGTCACAAAATTCACACTGCAGAATGCCCTTAACATTGGCACTCACACATTTCTGTCATACACAGCTGTTAACAAGATTCTAGAATAACAACAGCCTTGAGGTGTTTACGGTGTAGTGTCTTCAATTATCAGGAGAGCTACCTGCCAGGTTGTGTCTAATTCCTTGCAAGGCGAGAGTGTACACTAACAAGTGTGTTTATTCCTGTCAGCTGTTTTTACTGCCCAGAGGAAGGCACAAACTTAACAATAAGTTCACCTGTTCCTTGTAAATGGGCTTTATTTAGTTGACATTTATTTAACTGAGGCTGAATTGTTTTCCCCACTTATCCATTATATAAGGGTATGCAGTTTGTTTTCATTGTCCCACGTTTTATCATTGTAGTCTGCTTTCCTGTTGTCTGGAGGCTCCTGGTTTTGTGAACTTTAAGAAATATGTTTCTTTTTTCTTTTTCAGTGCTTCAAAAAATAATCAGTTCCTGTGAACCAGCGGGTGAGAGTGAAATGAAGTGTGGAAAAAATGGGAATAAAAATCTTGATTTTGCACTTCCCATGTAAATTTCATTGTATCATATTTTAGATTTTCTTCTAAACCTTATGGCATACGTTGTTGCCACCTTGTTCTGATAAAATGAGTCACAGGGCATTGATGCTCTGCCAAACTATTGAATGCAATATCTTTGATAGAAGGCATCTGTTTCCTCTAGTCTTCCTGTCCCTGTGCTGCACTCTGCCAGGTGTTGGCTCTGAAGCTTCAGACACTGCACCATGGACGCAGGAAGTAGGGCTGCTGGGGGGGCTGCATCACCCCCTTAAAACCAGGTATTATGAAAACATATTTATATGGATACACTGTTCGTGTAGTACACATGTATTTGTAATGGGAAAGGATTTGCTTTGTTTTTTATCCATGAATTATCATATATATATATATATATAAGTCAATTATTAGATTCCTTTTGGGCTTTTCTATCACATGCAAACACATAGAGATGTTTTACAGGAAGTTTTTCAAGTGTCCCTCTAAATAAACTTTGGTAACCTGGTCATGGGTCACATCTCTCGCCCACGTCCAGGCACCGTCTTACTCTTGCAGTTCTTATGCATTAGTTCAGAATTGAGGCCTGTGTAGTTGCTGTGGCCCCTTTCACAGACACACACAGTATGTTGGTCTTCGGGTCAGCTGTAGTGTAAAACCCTCTGGTGAATTGTTGTTAATAACTATTTCAAATTAAGGCAAACACTATGAATATCATCCAGCATTTAGTAGGATGTCATTATACAGAGTTCAGTACCCCCAAATCTAATTTAGAGACACTAATTTAAGCATGGCAATGTGCAGTAAATAAAATCAAAGAAGCAACTTGATTCTTCTTGTTTAATAAAAACAAATGATTCAGCGTGTCAAAGGGAGAATATTCTAAGTTCTTTTTATAATTATGTAGCTTTTTTATATATTTAAAGGTGTATTTCTTATAGAATATAATACTTTAAATTAAATCAAATTCCTCTTGAGACATTTCTTTAATATAACTAAAACAAAATCCGCAATGTGCACTTTCTTGAATGTAAATTTATTCACATTAAGAGCATTTACAACCATAGGTATGATGGCTTATTATTAGGTGTGGGTGGCTAGTGCATGTGAGTCCACAATCTGGTGTCCCTACGTTTTTATTTATTTTAATTCATGCATTATAACAGTTTATCACCGAGCTAGCTGAACAGATAAAGCAAGGTAAGAGCTGAGAGTGTGAGAGCAGATGCACCCTAACCAAAGGGATGATAAATAATAATAAACTACAATGGAGCACACAGGACACCATGTTACTGTTGCTGTTCATGCACAAATCATGCTGTTATTCACTATGGACATACAGTACAATGCCTTTAATATTCAGAAGGAACTTTTAACATTGTTACAGCTAAACATTATCCATTTAAATCACAAAGGAATGATTTATTTGTATTGAAAAGCATTGACTAAACATATACACAACATCTAACAACATATAAGAAATGAAGATGGAATTAATTAAGTTGCCAAAAACAACCATGCAATGTCAATTCTATTAACTCTCATTCCTTTTTTTTAATGTTTTTGCTCATGTTAGTGTTTGTTTATCTTTGTTTGTTTAGTTGTGAATCTTCATTAGTTCCTAATCTAATTCTAATTAGTTCTACATCTGTTCCTTTGTGTACATGTGTAAAAATGTATTAAGAGCTGAAAGACTTCAAGTCAAATTCCTTGTATGTGCTCAGCCTGCAGGGAGCTGGCTGAACAGGTAAGATGTTGGTTCAGCAGCATGTACTAATGGTGAACATGTTGAGTGAGCCTGTCTCTCACTGAGAGACTATGCTGGCGGCCACCAAAGCAGTAGGTGCGCATTCTCAGAGTGACCAGAGACCTCATTAGGTAAATTGATAATTTCATGTCTGATTAGGTCAATTATTTTCAATTCAAGAACATTAAGAAATCAAATGTGTCATTAAAGAATGTTAAGTAATCATTTGCGGTAAACAAGGATGGGAGGATAGGAGGTGGTCACTGAGAAGGTTTTAGAAAAGCTATCATGTCAAAGAGAAAGTAATGATTATCTTTATTAGCACTGATGAGTTCTGCGATTCAGGGGGGAGCCTACATTTGCAGCTCAATAGTGAAGCAATTATCTTGAGTTAATTTATTCAGACTGTAATGTTACTCAGGAAATTAGCTTTAGAGAGCTTTAGACAGATATACAAAATTTTCCACTCCATGATTGTCGGTGCCACAAGTGTTGCCCAGGTTAGTGTGTTGGTGCCATAGGGATCATATACAATGGCTGGTGAGGCAAAAGTGTTACATCAGAATGTTTTCATGTTCAAAGCAAATCAAGTGACAAGAAATCTTACCCTAGGGGTCAGACGCAATATTTAAATGAGTATTGAAGTCACGATACTAAAATGTTGGGGTTACCCGGTCGTAGAAGAAACTTGAAGCTGCTCCTATATGTTGCAGGTGCCACCGTACGCCAACATGAGAGAGGGCTAGATTTACTCAGCCTTTTGTGTCTCACTTGAGATGTTTGGATTACAATAGCTATTCAATTAGCTTGGATGGAGATGAAGACAAGAGGAGGCGAACCCAATTTGTGTTGTTCAATTTCTGTTGATTCATGGAGGACAAGAGCGAAACAGACGACCACTGCAGCTTAGTCGTTAAATTGACTGACTAAAATTGAATATTGACTTTTTTATTTTTATTTTTTGTGGTACCTTAGAATCTTAGTTGCTGAGTGTCTCAAACACAAACAGTATATATATATAGGACATTTCAGTATGTGAGGTAGTTATTTGAACTGCTGCTTCACTGCATTTAAATCAAATTATCTTAAAAGCTTTCCCTCATTTTGTTTTTGTAAAACCTATCCTTTTAGTTTGAATCACGGTCTAGGACGAACAAACCATTTTCTTTGAAAAGAAAGGCGCTCTGGGGAACTAAGCAATCATTTATGCTCATCAAATCAAATGTTTTCCTCTTCCTCAAATATTATGTTCATTCATCCTTTGCTTTACAGTCAATGTTTATAAATGCTTACACTTATCTACCAAAAATGTTGCAGTGCAAAAAATCAAATCTCTGTGTACACTGCACAAAATGGAATAATATAGTGTAATACAAATGTTAATAATGCCTGTAACTAGTTTTTTGATTGTTACATTTTGCATTTTTTAATTACACTATATCCTGGTGGCAATAGTTCATGTAAAATGTAATAACTTGACATATATTTTAACAAGCGATAATCATATATACCTTAGTACATTTCGAGTGCTTTATGTATACAGTTTTGATATACATAAACTGGTTGTGCTTAAACAAGGATACCCACAGACAAACATGGGTTTATAGCTCTGAAACCATGGCAGAGGGGTGTCCAGGTGGCACACCACAGAAGAAACCTCCAGGTTCAATTCCTGGCAGAGGTTCCTTTGGCTTGACCAATGATTTCAACAAATACAACTGGCAGAGTTGACAGGTGGGAAGCCAGTGAGGGAGCATGTCCAGGTTGGGACATTGGGAGCTCTGGGTGAAGGTTGAGACCAAATCATATTTCTGTAAAACTGCAAGAATGTAGACAAAATGTTGCTGGGTAACTATAGCTGGCAGAGGTTCACAGCAAAGCTGACACACACAACTCCAAAATCTGCTTCCCTGTGTGTTTGACAGAATTCTGATAGTCTGAGCAGGGAAGGGTGTCTGGTTGCTAGCAGAAGCTAGGGTTAACCTGGCTGTTTTGTTTGTTTGCAAAATGTTCTTCCTAGTTTAGTGGATTCTACTGCATCACAGTGTCTCTTTCTCTTCTGCAAATCAAATACACCAGGGTTCAATTTAGCAAAATGCATTTCCAGTAGAGTAGTCTTATATAAAATAGTCAACACATAGAAAGGTGGTAGTGGTGTTCTGTGGTGCATGGAGAAAAATGTAGACTTCAATCATTACATTACCTTCTGACCACTGAATGAAAGGAAATGGAAGGTAAATCTTAGTCCCTTACTTGACTAAAAGTAAATGCAAATATTCTTATTTATTTCATTACATATAATGGTTGATTTTACTCTGGCCACATGGTGTAGTTGCATATCACATAGACTAAACCCCTGGAGCTAGCAATGTTAGCATGTTTTTATTTTTTAAACCACCTTTTCCTTTGTGAAACAACCAGTTTTTGTCTTTGCTATCTTTGCTATCTAATCTCTATTTTAACATCTATTTCTTTTTTGTTAAAATGGCTCTTAAGGCAACTAGTATTAAAACTTCAGTTTTGTGCTGATGCACTTTCAACAGAGACACTGATCACAGATTCACAATCAATAGAAAGTCTGGTGTCTCCTCACTGAAGCCTTCTCCAGGAAGCATCTTGTCTCTATGCTCCTCTGAGCATCATTAAAAGAACTGAGATGTTTTTAATGATCCATAAAACACTTGAAATGTAAGTTTGCATTTGATCGTTGATTTTACAATATATGTCAAGTCCATTTTTCATAAAATGGCCACCAAAATCATAATGTAGCAATAGTTCAGTATTCTGAATTACCCCTGCAACTCCTTAAGGTTGTTGCTGCAGCTGTCAGGCAGCCGATTACACATCACATGTCATCATGGGGACATATTATGTTGTATACATGTTAAAGACTGGGAACAATTCTGCTCCGATGCTTGTACCAGCATCGCCTTTAGCTATTGGAGTGCTGCAAAGACAAAAGCAGGGCATGATTAAGTGGATGAATAGATGGACAGAACTGTATGATAGTCAAATAAATACAGAATCAAGTGGTGATGATAGCCACTGCCTTACTGGATGTGAATCCTTGAGCGCAAGCATCATTTCTTTCACTCCATTCAACAATCAATAAAATGTGAAGCCACACAAAGAACTGGTTGACCAAGAAAGACATTGTTATTATCAGCAAGCATCAGAGACAGGATAACGATCATGCTGAGAATTTTCTATAGAACCAAAGGCTGTAGTCAAGAGTATTTTGGCAATGCTTTGATAATGCCAGTAGAGTACAATTAGCTGGCTCTTAGGATTAGGTAAATACTCTGTATAGAGTATGTACTTCATTGTTGTATACGAAATACTAATAATACTTCCTATGGAGGGAAATGGTACAAAACAAGCCTTGCTCTTCTTATTAAATATAGCCTTTTAATGAGAAATAGATTATTATATGAAACATTCATTTGAAATAAGCTGATATAATGATCTCAACAGAACAGCAAAAAAGTACATAGGCAAGGTATTAGGTGTAAAAATCTTCAGACATATCCATGAATACATGTAAGCAACACTGTGGTAGCATAATGCCATACGAGTAAATGTGCTTGTTTTATGGACCTTGCAGTGCCTCAAAACTAAATTGTAATGTACAGTATGTTTTGACATTATAAAAACAGTCATAAATTGTCATGAATCTAATTACCTATATAAGACATGGTGCCCTGTACTTTGTGCCAATGTACTCAAATGGAGGGCTTTTATGAAGTAGTCTTTGTATTCCCTTTCAATACTGTTATATATTGTTACCGTAGCAGAGCATTGTTACTGTTACAGAGTTAATATTTACAGATATATTGTACAACAGGGGACAAACAAATATCCACCATTAGTTCAAGTCATCCTTTGTCTCTGTCTGGTGGTTGATTTCCCCACATGCACAAACCTCCTTGAAGCCATAGTTCTCAGGAGGAGATGAAAAGTGTATATTTGATCAACATTTATGTTCTTAAATTCTGAAGCTAATTCAGTGTCACTCTTCTGTGTAACATCTAAATGTTTTCTCCAGCTCTAAATGTGTTAAAGGGATAGATAACAGGCACTTAATAATAATAATAATAATAATGATAATGATAACACTAATAATAATAATAATAAGGTAACAATTAATTTGGATAGTCCAATGTTGATGCTGAACAATCTAGTCCCCTATTTCCTGCATCTGTATTGATCAAGGCTTGTGGCCATCTCAAGCATGGCTTGTTATATGCTTTGCTTCAGCATGTCAAAATCAGTTATACGTCAGCTAAAACAAATCTACTGGATACTGTAAGCATGCAAATGTTACAATGGTAATGCTATGGATGCTAACATATTTGCAAAAGTGTGAGGTCTACCATGTTAACATTAGCATGCTAAAGCTCAAAATGCTGAAGCTCAAAATTCATAATGGAGCCTGATAAACTAGTACAATACCATGGCGCTTTGAGACAGCTAGTAGGGCAGCTAAACCCAAGCAGATGTACTGGTCATGATACAGTACATTTTACTGACATGCACTGGTCCAGATGGCATCTCTCATCTTGTTGCTGCTGCTTAGCTTGAGGCAGGGCTGCCACCCTATGTAAATTGGAAACAATAGCACTGCAGAGGTAACTGCTCACTCACTAAAAGCACCTTGACGGATGGTGAGCGATTAACCTAACAAAGATATAGACTTTGACAACACAGAGCTGAGCCAGACAACCTGAGCCTGTCCTGAACTGGCCACCACATCTGCGCCAACCCATACACTGGAAAACAGTAAACTATTTTGCATTTTACTAAATCATCACCTGAAATTGACTGGATTTGTAGTGATACAATATAGTTACTTAAGTGACTAAGTTGTTATTTATAAAGCACCTCTCAACAAGACTGACAACAGTAAAATAAAACATAAGGATAATCATTGTCACATAAAGCTTGTTTCAGGGCCGCTGCCATTTCTTGCTAAAATCATTGCCCCGATTTTGACCACTGTTTTCGAGAGGTGTTGGGTTGGTTGAGGAATTCCAAATACTTTTTTTTACTGTTGTTCCAACCAACATTTAAGTCACAACCCACCATGATTGTTCCCAGATATATAACATACCTCTGCTTACAGCTGACCCCACAAGACTAGTCTCATTACAGTGTAAAAGGACAACAACAATCAGTTAAAAGAAAAAAATACCAAAGCAACCAAACTATAAATATATCAACAGGACAGACATAAAAAAACCCAATAATAAAATAATTAGAAAAACTGGAAAAGTACGAATTTTTAAATGTTATTCCAAAAGCTTGCAACTGGGTTGGCAGCATTTATACTAGAAGGTTTTTCCAGAGTTTGGGTGCCATGGCAGCAGATACGTGGTCTACTCTTTTTTAAGTTCAAACCCATGTATGGCCAGAACTGCTAGGTTGTATGACATGAGTGACCTTGCCTTTGTTGTTGTGTAACAAACATGCAGGTAATGGGCCTACAAAAAGTCATCAGCAATAGCAATGTTTCAGCATCAGATTACCCAAATAAAGTGTGACCAAGAATACATAGGTAGTGTTTCATATTCCAGTTTGACTTGATTGCGAGTGTTAAACACAGTTGCAGCTCTGTTGATGTTTCCAGCAACATGCAAAACAAGGTAAAATTTCATATCTGGAAAAAAAATCTTTACATGTGGTCATAAAAAGCTTACAGATTACACTGCCAAAAAGGTATTTTAAGCTTTAATATAACCATTTCTTTTTTTCTTTTTTTTCCTGTGGCACAACAGAGAAATTCAATGGCTTTACAACACGATTCTTATCCAACATAATATGCCTTCTCTTGTCATCTGTCTTTTGCTGTGCTCTTATCTAAAAACTCAGAGAATAAAATAAAAACATACAAATGGGAACATTTCTTTTCATGTTATGAAGTACTTTGTGAGACGGTGATGGACTTTATGTCTTACTGTATGTCTACCTCAGGGAAGTGTATGGCTTTAAGTTGTCTTGCAAATGTGCCTGAATGATGAATGTTTACATTTTGCTCTTGGTGCTGAAAAGCTCCACAAATCAGCAGTCACAACATGTACATTTTGCAAAGCTGTACAAAATAGCATTGATTGTTAAATCTTCAGACCACAATATTGCACTCACGCACCAGGAGGTACTGCCTTGTGAAAAACACAGCTTGAATTTCAAACACGGGAAGAAGCGCTCCAAATGCAAGATTTAGCTTAGACTGGAGTCAATCTCAAATGACACATTCAATTAACGAACAGCAATAAGCATCAAGCCAAAAAAAGGTATACGCACACTTGCACACGCGCACGCACACATACAAACACATTCACCCACATATATATGTATATATAAACAGCTGGCTTTTGTTATTTGACATGACTATCCATTACTGCCCTGCTGTGTGCCTTATGTGTCAGAACAATGACAGAGTGCCTCATAACTCACAAAGAGCAATGCAGATTTGCTGTGGGTTTGAAATGTAATAAAGAGTCTATAAGTAATGTGTTGACTACTTACTCACTAGGGCTATTTAATCCTTACAATGTATAAACATTTTTAATATTAAACTGTCCATTATGCCTGAAATATTTTGCACATTAGCTGAAATAAAAGGATATCTGGTCTGCCCTTGTGTTATGTCATTATTCCTTTAAAAATGTTTTTCTCAGTAAAGAATGGCAGTTTCAGATATAACCTTTTGATCCCTCAGAGTAAAATCAAGGCCTCTTTTTCACCAGTACATAGATTTAATGTTTCTTTTTTTTTCTCTCTTTTTTTTTTTTTTTAGTTCTTTTAGGGAATGACAGACATGCTGGGACAAATATGATACAGTCCTTATAGTGGTTCCATTAATCTTCTTTATCTGCCTGAAATGCTTTTCATCGCGGCCTTTTTCCTTTTTCTCTTTAAGAATTATGCTTACAAAGTTAATATTACATCAAAAGGCAGAAAAGGTCCAAAAATGAAAAAGAGAAAACAAAATTAAGATTAATATCCCCTCATAGTTCATTTGTTGGGTGTTTCTGTTTGTTGTCCTTATGTTAATGTTACAATGTTCAACAGAGTTTAGCAGTCAGGTGATCTGATTGTTTTAGTATCTCTGTGCTGTACATGTCCAAGGCATGATTTACTCGAATCATCTCGCTGTTGTTGAGCTTGAGCCTATGCTTTAGCATACAAGAGAAGAGGTCCAGCTGGGGTTTGCCAGGTGCAGATGGAGGGGCAAGACGGTTAATCCGATCCCTAATGTCCAGTAACAGGAGCATAACAGATGAGGATGAGTAGAACTGAGTTCCTTGAGTGTAAGACTGGTTAACCTGCTGCACAGCACTACGGAGCAGGTCGGCATTAAAGCGCAGGCTGTAGCCGAACACTTGGATATCAGATATTTTTATGTAGATCTGTCGCTTGTTAGGATCTGCAAGATCCACTGGACCCTGTCCTGTGTCATTGCGTAGGCCAGTTGGGATCTTAGCACGGCTACGCAGGTAGATGTGCACTGTCTCAAAGAAGGTCTTCCACCGGTTGCCCAGCAGGAGAGTCCAGTTGAAGCACTGGGAGTTCTGCAGTCGTACCTTTTCCCAGCGTGGGTAACCATGTTCTCCAAAGGGCATACTCCAGCCTTCTGAGTGGCTACCACTGAATGGGTTGACATAGACAAAGAACATGGGGTCAATGCTGCTATTTCGCATCTGGCAGATCTTCATTGATAGACCGATTATCATATGGAGGTAGTCCATCCGGTTTTTGTTACTTTTGAGAGTCAGGGACATGCGCTTACGCCATCGAGGGTCAAAGAAGGTCTCTAGTCGGATCTCATTACTGATGAAAGTAGTGTGAATGTATAGTCGCGAATCCATTTTCTGTAACAGGTATTTGAGTTCCAGGTCCTGAAAGTCCAGATCAGTTTCAAAGCTGATGAACTGCTCGCTACGTTCTGAGTCTACATTTTGGGGCTCACAGCGACCACGGTACAACTTGTAGCCCTTGTTGCAGGAGCCACATTGTGAGATGTTGGCCAGGCTGCACATGGCACAGCTGTTGTTGCCACCTATGACACATGGGATGGGTCGCTGGCATAGGGTGACACCTGTATGGCACACACATGTCCTTTGGCTCTCGAGGAAGGTCCCCCAGAACCCGTTCTCATTACAGTAGAGGAAGGACTGAACCCTGTTGAGCCACTGCATCACAGACCTAGAGAGAGAGGAGAAGGAAAATAAGGAAAGAAGAATTAACAATGGTCAGATGGAAAGTTCCATCCGTTGAACATTGTGACAATCAACTTGCAGGAACTTGAAACTTGTTGTGACAGGTTGCCTATCATCGTGGGACAAAACCCATCAAGTAATCTTGAGTAAGCTTCAAGTCTTATCAAGGTTCAGTCTTATTGTCTCATACTGAAATGAATGGACACCAATGGCTGGAAGGTATAACAACTCATTCATGAAATCAAAAAATCTATGAAATGCTTTGTTAAATTGTTGGCAGCAATGTGTACATGAAACCATTTTGTCAGGATAGTCAGGGAATAGAATCATTTATTCCCTTCAAGGGGGAGGGATTGCGTTATTTCCCTCAGGTGGAAGGCATTACTTGCTATTCTTATCTTGTCTCTTCTTTTCCCCTCAGGCATCTTTCCTTGTCATCTTGACAGTACTGGAACTTCTTTGGACTACAGGAAGTGAATTGTGAATCCTGATTTTTAGGAGAGGAAGGCTGGTCAAGGTTAGCTTGACATGTTAATGAACCTAAGCATTAACTATGATGGATGACATTGCATTCTCAGCAGGCCAGAAAGCCCCCAAGCTATACCCAGAACAGATCACCTATAGAGGACAATGGAGCAATGATTCTGCTAACTTTAGCTTCAAATTGAGGATGGGATAAAGTGAAGGTCTGCTATAATTTCCATGATTCCACATTCTCACACCTTCTCCCAAATATTTAGGCTTTAAAGACCTGCATTTTAGGAATTCTAAACTAATCAACTTTAAGTGTGTGTATATATATATATATATATATATATATATATATATATATACACAAAACATATTTCCATTATTCCCCCACACAAAACACCTTTACAGAACAAAATGTCAACACATTCAGTGGTCATTGAATGGATGGAATTTAATTCAGTGCTATCTGTAAATTGTTTTCCTGTTGACTTTAATCACAGCTTGTAATGTTAAGGTAATTTCAATATTGTCTACCACCTGTTCATATACTCCTTATGAATCCATAATTTTGCTAATCCTTGATTCCTTTTTCATCCATAGTCCCCATGTATTCCATCCTCTTCTTCGTGTGCATTGTTTGAAATTGTTATTTGAGTTTTACTGCTGATGTTATAGCAATAGTTGTAAGAATAAAATGAGCACAGAAAAAATATTAACTTGGTTCTGTTTCCTTATGCTTATAACAAAAATGGCCTCTCAATACTGATAGGTTTGGCAAGCAAGAGGGGCTCTTTGCTTACTATCAAACACATCTCTCGGAAGGATTACTTTTCTGGACAAATAGGTCTATCTTTGTGTTAAACATTCACATTTCCCCATTAATATCATACAAGATGTTAATCGCCACAATAGTAATTCAACCAGCAAGGTAGACTGGAAAAGAATCTTAAATGTATAACAATAAGTCGTCAGCATATGATCAAACTTTGTGTGCTTCTTTCTGCAGGGACATTGCATGAATGGAGATCACAAGTAGCTCCATGGCAAGCATTAATAGGAGAGGGGAAAAGAGCTAACCCTATCTGGGAAAACGGCAGGGTAAAGTGACTAGAACTGACGCCAATAAGCTACTGAAGAATGCTGGTGTGAGAGTAACTCCATTAAAAGAATAAATGTAGGAGCAAATACAAATCTTCACATATTCTTATATAATAAAGACTATGATGTTGTATTATGTAAAGCCCATCTTATTCAGAGAAATAACCCAAAGAAGCACCATGCAGGTGGGTAAACGAGTATCTTGTTATCACCATCCAGTAAGCTCACTAGGCTACAATTCTGAGAAAGGGTTTTTAATATGGAGGTGACACCTGCATGATAAATAGTTAGTGCAACACCAGAGTATCAAATGACACAATAAAAACATGAGGTAGAATACAAGAGATCTAATTAATGATGTCTTATAAAACTGCTGCATATTATGTATAGTTATAAGCTGTTCTAGGAATGCCTTTTAATGTTTGGAACATTACAACTTCCGACTAAGTACACAAAAAAAAAAAAAAAAACCTCCCTATAAGAATGGTAAATGATCTCACTTATATAGCGCTTTTCAACCTTCACGGTCCCCAAAGCGCTTTACAGCTAAGTCTCATTCACCCATTCAGTCACACATTCACAGATGGCGACTGAGCTGCCATGCAAGGTGCTGGTCTCCATGTGGAGCAACTTAGGGTTCAGTGTCAGTTGCTCAAGGACACTTCGACATGACGGGGGCAGCCAGGGATCAAACCCCCAACCCACTCTAACCAGCTTTACCTCCCGTGCGGCAGTGCTAACCACTGCGCCACCATGCCGCCCTAGAGATGATACCTTGATGGGTTCTGAAGAATATAAGAATATATAAAGGTGTTTAAAAGATATTTCCTAAAGATTAATGGTATGGAGCCATTCCCTGATTTTAACATTATTGAATTTTCTCTCACTAGCAAAATTCATGTTTGGCATTAGTCAGAAGGTTTGCTGTCTCTGTGGACAAAAGTAGATTGCATTCAGTCTGGAGCGGATGTATTCTCTTTATATTAAATCTGGTGAAGGAGAAACTGAATAGCTCTGATCTAATTTCAATATTTCGACCATGAGTTTTCTTTTTCCCTGTGCAGTTTCTTGATTAAAGTATTGTGCAAGATAATATCTCTCTGAATATACGCTTTGAGTGTCCTTTGAGTGTTATTGCTACTTGTAGATTTGTACGTCAATATGGCTTTTAATCTGCTCAGCAAGTATTTCATCTGATAGAAAATACGACACCTTGGTTGTATATTTTGGTTTTTGTTTG
This sequence comes from Enoplosus armatus, assembly GCF_043641665.1. NCBI lineage: Eukaryota > Metazoa > Chordata > Actinopteri > Centrarchiformes > Enoplosidae > Enoplosus > Enoplosus armatus. Next base: position 8,577,023 of record NC_092197.1, on the reverse strand, counting down.
GCATGGCATTTGTTAGCAACATGACATGACAGAATGGGACAGAGCCTAAAAGCCTCTGTCTCATGCCAAACACTCCCTTAAATATGAACTGTCCTTAAATTTTGATTTTGGCTTAAATTTTTCTGATGTGCATTTTCCATGTCTTTTCTTGTACGCTTGCCATGAATTCATGTGGTCTTTCCAACGTTGCAACCCAGTTGATCATTATCTAATTTCACCTCGTCTTTGTTCCACTGCAGACTTGGTATGTGTCTTATGTGAGCAAGTAAGTGTCTGCTTTTGCCTCTTTCCGAAAAATGAAATGTCATAATCTCCTGGTTTGTTGTCTATTCCACTATGAATATAAAAGGAGCTAGCAAGTTACTGTAGCATGGTGAAACATTCTGATGGTATTTTCTCTTACAGTCAATACTGTGATGAGCACTATTTTCAGAGGGCACCATGAACACACACAAGTGCTCCTGCGTTCTTTTGTAATTCTATTATGATTATCCCTAAGGGAGGAAGGGCAGTCACAGCAGGGCTCCACGTCTGTCTAGCTTTGAGCTCTAGCTACTCTGGCTGTTACTTGCTATGTTTACATTACCTAGTGGACCTACTGAAGCGCAGCTAGTTTATTGGTGCTGAGTCGTAACATTTAGTGCATTTTACATAACTGACAAGAAGGAAACTCGGTGCCTCAATGTGCACATTACGTTCTTCCTCAAAGATGAGCTTCACCTACTGTATCGCCGTGTTGGCAAAATTCAGTAATTGGACTTTTGATTCTGTCATGACTATTAACACCCAAAATAAATCAGAATGTGTATGAAAACAGGTGTACTGCTTATTAAATCTAAGAGACACAGACACTATGCTGCATTTAAAGTAATTGCTTTCTTTTATAAATTCTATTATTTAAAACAAGTAGTTTCTCTATACCTCAGCTCTAATAGTTTATACTAATACATATCATAATACATTTACCATGATTGATTGGCCACAATAATCATACCATGACAATTTGATACCAGCACACAACTACGACTAAATAATTTAACCATGTGTTTATTGTCAAGAAAAACTTTCAGCTGCTGAGGTTTGAAAGTTAATGCATTGTCTATTTTTATAGGTAATTGGGTTTTGATCAAAGAGATCAAACTTGCATATTCATTTTACATTATGTAACTTGCAAATATTACAAATGTTTTGTTGGCCAACATGGATGGGACACACTGGACATCTAATAATATAAAAATCTTTACCTCATTGGAAATGGAATACAAAAGAGATTTCACAGGTGCTTCAAATATAAAACTATTCCCATTATTTTTTATAGGCTATTCATTATTGCATTGGACACAGACACAGTCATAATGATCCCTCCTTTGAATTTATTTGCACTAACTGTTGAAATATCCAGTCTGAAATACTCAAGTAAAATATGGTCTATCATATAATTGCCTCCCTAAATAGGTTATTTGAGTACATAATGCAGCTAGTTTTATTTTTGCCTTATTTGTTTCCATTTAAAGCAATGGCTTGGCTTAGATTTGCCATAGGAAATTAAATGAAAATATATCGGAATGGACGCTGTTTGTTTTCAGGAATCTGAGCATACTTTATGTTTGTAATGGGGCATCAAACAGCCCTGGTATTCAGATGACATACATCATTGCTCCCCCCTACATTGGAGCAAGGAAAAGAAAAGAGAGAAAGAGAACATCAGAGCAGGAGAATGAAATCAAAGAAAACAGAAAAAGAAAGAGATGGGACAGGCAAATTAAAAAATGGCATTAACAATAGTGTGAGTGTACAAAGCAGGTGTACAGAAGCAGGTGTTGCATGTCTCACACTTGTATTGCTTGTCCTTGTGATCTGTCTAGATTGTTGAATTATGTGATTATGTTTTTTATGATGAATTTGTCTTCTTTTGCGTTACCATGCAATGATTTTATGTTCCCTCCTAATAAATGTTGCTTTCCCTTGCATTATGTTCTGCGTTCCCCACAATATTTTGCATTACGTTGCAAAATGTTTGCATTCCCTCTGATCCATAGAGAAAGACTGAGCTGTATTCTGATGTAGTATTATGTTTATGCATGGTGCGAGTGGGTGCACCCTCAGCTATGTGTGGCTCAGGGACAAGTCAGTACCATTGCAGCTATATAGATAACTAACTGAGCTAGCTAACTTAGCTCTCTCATCGGCTGCTGCTGAGGATGATTAAGACAGACTAGCTGTGATTATGACTGTGGCCATGAGCTGTGACACATTAGTGTATTATGGGTGTGGCACTAATGCAAGGGTTGTATGTGTGCCGTGAATTGATGGTGGTTGTGGTGGCTGAGCGTTGCATTGAAGCTACGGTATTCCTGAACTGCTGTGGTGTACAAATCCTGTGTGGCTTAACAATGCTTTCATGTTAATAAGAACAGGAGTAGTTACAGTACAGCTACCAGAGCCATATCCATAGCACCATAAATACGACCACAAATGCAGCCTTAGTCTGGGCAATAACCATATTCACAGTCACAGCTTCAACCACCGCAGCCAGGCAGAGCAGCTGCAGCTGTGCTTACAGCCACTGGCTGTGTACTGTCAGGGCTTGGCCTTTTGAAAGGAGTAATGAGCAATAAATGCATAATGTAAAGTGTCACATCATCTCTCCTTTCTGTAGTATCTGCAAACTGACAGTGTATTATAACTGGGCTGGACCAACACACTAACTGTTCCTATGGATCAGGGGGAATGCAAAAAATATTGCGAGGGAACACAAAACTTAATGTGAGGAAACACAAAAGTAGTTCTGAAAAAATATCAACCATGACCTTTCATGAGAGAAAGAAATCCCCTTTCATGATTTCATGTGACAGGATATCTGCAACATAAAACTAAATACAAAAATTTGGAAAGGATATGTTTAAGTGAAAACTGTTGGAAAAAGCAATGTCACGTCAAAATCGATAAAAATTAGGGCAAAGTAATTCATCTTATGGAGGGTGCATTCATATTTGTAAATATGCTTGACTTTGAACATAAATAATTAAAGCCAATGCATAGCCTGGATGCAAATGATTTGGCTCGGAGTGATGGTACTTCATATCTGTCACTATTAATCATTTATACCAAAGACAAACTGCTATGTTGATTCTACTTGAAGCAGGCTGCTATACTCATTACAGGAAATGCAATAGCAAATCCAATATAGTCCAGCTATAAAGTTTCCATACAGTTATTGCAGTGAGTGTTCACAACAGGAATTTACGATGCTTGTAATGAATGGATGCCTGTGGTGAGGTAAACCGAGAAAAATGATAAAGTGGTGATATGCATTTGTAATTATGGCCAGCCAGTAATGCATCTGATGCCTATCTTTCATTAGCTGATGTAAATATGTTTACCGACTGACCTTAGGTAATATGCAATGGTGAAGGGGCAATTTGATTTGAAACTTAAAATCTTTTTTGGATAAGTTTAACTTGATAACACAAGTTTACATCACAATAATTACAATTAGTAAATTCCCCTTCCCCTACTTTGCATCCATAATTTTAATTCAACTAAAAGCGTACTAGGACTGGCATAACATGGATGCTTTAAGGCTGCATATAAGAATTATGAGATACAATGAAACTAAAGAGGAGCTGGTTCATTGAGAATGCATCACTCTACTGTGCTGTAGTGTCAGTCATTACATTATCACAGAATGCTTTTTATTTTAACTTAGCCATGAATATACCGTACATTTACTCACATTCACAATTATGCCTGCACTAACAGCGTGTGCATGATAAACAAGGTTTATTACGCAAGCTAGTAGGTCACTCTAGTGAAACATGTTACTCAAGACAAGACTTACTTGCGAGTCCAAGCTCACCTCCATGACTGAAGTAGCTTTCTTAACTAGGTTGCCTAGGCAACAAAAGCTTTTACCTCTCTTTTTCTCTTTTTTTCCTTATTTTTCCTACCTTTACAACACATTGCAAAAGACTGTTAGCCACCTGCTGCGCCATTGGTACAGCCACAGCCTTCTTAGAAAGTATCACGTTCTTAAGTCCTCTCTATGCATTGCATATGAGTGTTTGCAGTCCAAATACTGATACTACAGTTTTCTTATTAGTGTAAATAAACCTAGGGAGTAATTTCACCTACCAACAGTACTCCATCATCTCTCTTATCTTGGTTACCTTGAGTCACTGGTGATTTGACAGGCTTGACAGACCGCCAGACCCATATATTTCTCCTTCCTCCCCTAAATGATGCACCGCACTATCACCAAGTTTTCAGAAAACCTCTGAAGACAGCATAATTCTGAATGGTACCTAAAGTCTAAGATCTAAAGGTTAATAAGCAAGCGAGATAGTATAGCCCCCTGAGGAGCCACTGTGTTTCCCATTTGTTGATCTGACACAGAGTTGTGTAGTGTCAAAACCAGTGGTGTTGATGGGGTAATCTGTGATCCAAGCAGCCATTGCGGCTTCCACATACATCGCTCGGGGGAAATTCTCCCTGTAGAGGAGCCTGGATGTTGTTTAAACCACTGGAGAAGTCAATGAACATGATTCTTACAGTGCCTCTCCAAGTGGGAGTATGCACAGAGTAGCAGGTGGATGACAGCATCATCCTCCCCATTGTGGGCCTGATGTATGAACTGGAGGGGATCTAAACAGTCTCTCACAAGGGATCCGGCCTGCTGTCATTTAGAACCCTGGTGTGCCCATTCTTGGCCACTGGGGCCAGGCAAGATGTTTTTCACATCATCATCAGCACCCTCTGAAATCTCACTGACAGGTTGAAGGTGTGCTGGAAGGCCTCCCTGAGGTGGTTGGCACACACCTTGAAAACACTTGGGCTGATGCTTTATGGGCTTTCAGCTTTGCCTCAATTCCCTCATCCTCTGATCAGCTGTTAAAGGCTGCCCAGAGGAGAGGTGGAGGTTGGAGTCCCTGTTGGTGATGGTGGCACTTTTCTTGAATCAGGGACAAAGGAAGAGACAGGTGTATCTTTATGGGACTATAGTGCTTATACACATGCATAAGGCAAACTCAAAATATGGATATAAACATAGTCTTTTCACATAGATACTCTTACAAGACAGTTAAATAGTGATAAAAAAAAGTGTTAGTGTTCATTAGACATTAACATGAGTATAAAAAATAACAAAAAATAACAAAATTGTGAGTTGATGAGACTTGATTTCCTTTATACCAATATGAAAACAAAACAGTATAGCATAGTTCGAACCTCTGTATGAGCTGTCGACCTCTTCTCTCTCGTGCATGTATGCAAAATGCACACAGAGGTAATGAAAACAAATAAGTCCTCCATCTGATGCAAAGCTGTCTCACACAAGCAAGCAAATAAACACGCTGCTCTTATTTCCAGTGCCATCAGGCATCCTTGATGCATACTCCATGGAAGAGGAAGCACATACTGCAGCTCTTTGATAACACTTCAGAACAAACCTTTGCCAACTCTCACACACAAATGTGGGTGTGCTCCTTTTCTGTCAGTGACTGTTGACAACTGCTCATTTTCAGGCCACTTAAATGAATATTTTACGGATTCGGTTTCCATTTATATGGCGACATCCCCTACACAGAACAGTTTTAGGGGTGTTTTATGTGGCAGCCGAGAACTTTGCAAATTTTGCGTAGTGTTTTCTGATATTTGCTGGAGCGGTTGGGGAAATTCCTGGCATTTCAGGCAGTGCTGACACCATGGCACATCCGCAGCAAGGCTCTTAAGCTGCAACTGCAGTAGGTGGTGACAGATGTGTGCAATGACCTATCAAGAAAACTCCCACAGCTACATTTTCTTTTCAGACTGCAACGTGAAATATAAGAGTGAGCAAGAGTGCTTTGGGCATGTGCAAGCCTCAGCACTAAGTTGACTTGATGGACAGAAACAACAGAACCATAAGTTGAAATATATAATGGATGACATCCTTTGTGTGCATGGTTCAAGAGGCAACAATCAAAATAAAACCCCTACATCATCTCATAGGACAACTTTTCCTGAAAGATGTCACTCCTCTGGGGAATACATTTTCACATCTGCTTTTGCACATCACATCAGCACTTGGAAAAGAAAATATCCAAAAATATCAACACAAAAAACAGCGCTTTTGCTTTATGTTTCTGAGAAAATCCTATTTCCATCATGATGTGGAGGTCATATTTCTACCCACCTCTCCCTAGGCATCTGGTGGTTTGGGTTGTGGTGACAACGGATGCTGAGGCCAAAGAGCTTGCGGGCGGTGCGCTGGATCTTGAGCCGTTGGATCTCCAGGGAACTCTGAAGGAGCCTGTAGCGAGCCTGAAGGTCCCAGTCACTGCCCCACAGGAGATGCACACTGCTGATGGGCAGGAAGTGAGTGGAGGGCAGCCTCTTCAGGAAGGACTTGAACTCATCTGGATGACAGAGAGGGATGGAGTAAGCGAGCAGATTGCAAAAAAAAGAGGTAAGGAGTGGAGAGAGTGGTGGTGTGACAGAAAAAGTGAAAAAGAGAAAGAGGAACAACTGAAATTATTTTACTGACTTGCATGCTTAGAAGAAGCTGAATTAGGGAGAAGGGGTGATAAAGTAAAATGTATAGCTCCAAAGATGTATTTGAAGATGTAATTAACTAATGTCACTTAATATGGATTTTTTTCTACTTCTACTTCTTAGTCAAAACAATCAGAATAGAACATCTGAAGTAAAGGAGAGATGCCTATTGTTATTCAAACTTAATCTAGCTAAACATCCTGGGGTTGGAACAGCAAGCAGCAGACTGTTTGCAGGAGTCACACTGCTGAGTGATAAAACTCTTCTTGTATTTCTTTGGTAATGTATACTTTTAATCTAACTGTAAGTTGTCTGTCTAAAATTACTGTTTTGGTGCAAAGGAAGTTGCTTTCAAGTGCGTTAATGTTTTCAGTTTATCTAGTTTATTTAGTTGATTTAGGTAAGGAAACAAAACAAAAACAAAATGAGATAATCCCTCAAAAGACAGGGAGACCAGTCAGTTCTATATGTCTTAAACATGGCAGTGGTAAGGGAGCACATTGAATTCCGAGCCATCTTCTTCACTTTAATATGTGGTTGGACATCTCTGGTTTACTTCTTTGGATTGCTTCTGTTGTGAGCATTTGCAGAGAATTGACACCCTCGGTGCAGTAAACACCCTCTTACTCTGTGATCCCACACACTTACTGAAGAGCACTGCCCCAACAAATGTGTTCCCACCAGTGGTGATGATTGTCCTTACGTTCCTCATGCTGTCTCTGATAATTCTTGCCTGTCTCTTCTCCAGACAACTCGTGAGCCCAGCTCTCTGACCCTTGTTTTCAACACTAGCTCCAATCTTTTAGCAACAATGGGCATGAAGATGCTACTAAAACTCCAGCAGCAAATACACTCTTTCATTTGGTGTGCTAATTAAGAAAATATTGAGCCAAATGACTCAGAGTAGCTCGTTATTATCTATGAAGATAAATTTAAGCACATCATTATAAATAATAGAGTGAACAATTTAATGCCTGAAATGTCTCCTTAGCAATGTCAGCAGTTAAGTTGAAGACAGCGCAAAAGTAGCCTTAACACAAAGATAACCAACTCTACTTAGGGTTCACATATCATCTTTATGATTCCATAGTTTAGGTACTGCAAAACTACACCCAATCTGCTGCACCTCATGTGTAAAACACTGGTACAACAATATTTGTTGTGTAGAAAAATATAACATACAAATTCTTGGAGAAAACGCAAAGCTTCTCCACACTCTGCTCTTAAAAGACCTGATCCCCGTATTCAAGATATGCAAGGACCTGTACAGTAAGCCAGTACCCTCCACAGACCTCTCCAATACAGTTTAACAGCATTAACCACAGAGTTGAGAGCTCTTTTTCAGCAATAGCCGAGAAATGTCAGAATTTCCTCCACTCTCCTCCCAGGCATGTCAGAGCTCCCTTCCCCCTTTTCTTCAAAGAAGCCAGATTCCTTCCCCTTCCCGGTTTTGAAATTGCCATATTCCTCCACCCAGTTTTCAGAGATGTCAGATACCTCCCCTCACTCCTTTCCTAGAAAAGCTAGGTGTCTCCGGCACCCAATATTCAGAATTGTCTGATTCCCTCACCAAAAAAAAGAATTCATTATCTAGTCAATCACTCAGGCCAGTTCAACAGTTGGCAAGTCCTTTCACACAAGAATCCCTTCCTTGATACATACAAGAGTCCACATCATCCCTCCAATGAGTCTTATCTCAAGTCACCCAGCATCTTATCTAGCGATTACAGCTCTCAGTGTAACCCCACTTCACCTCTTGTTCCATTACATCTCAATTCATTGGGTGCCAGACATATAATCGCAAATATTTCATCATATCTAAAGTTTGCCAACCTTTAGTTGCCATTGAGATTTCTGTTGTAGCTACCAAGGAGAATGCTGCATTTAAAAAATGGATCCATCGACAGAATCTGAGAGAAAGGTATCCAACCAAATCAACTAATAGCGAAGTAGCGATACTTTCGTGGTAGCAAGAAGATTTAGGATCGAATATATTCCAAACTTTAATTAAATCAACATGCCATCAGAACTACAGCTTTTTTTCCAGTCAGTCAATAGTGGCACAGTGGGAGAACATACTGTACATGTGGAATATCTAGTCGACATTTTTTTGACAGATGCGCAATGCAGAGCAATGTTGGTAGTGGAAAATACATTATCTGTGGGAGAGGTCGATGGTGATATCATGACAAATCAAATCAGCTCTTTTCCTTCCTTTTAAAAGGCAACTGACAAGAACAAAAAAGTTTCTCCCAAGAGAAAACAGGAGTCTTTGTAGAGGAGGTACAGTGCATAATTGCTAGGAGCAGAAGGAAAGTGTCTTGACAGGATGTATCTCATTTGCTTACAATTTTACTTTGGCAATAGTGGAATACTAAATAGGTGGAGGTGAGTAAAAAAAATCACTTTGCAGACACACATGGCGCAAGTGACACAAACTTACATTTTCAGTTTGGTTCAAAAGTTCATTTCTCTGTAGTGATTACATTCGGTTAAACAGAATTTTGGTTTTATAACATGCCGGGTGAGAGCTCTTCAGAATGTGCAGTTTATTATTATTGGACATCAATTGTTCCCTGTTCTTCTCACATTCAGTAAAAGATTACACAATCTATCTGTATAATCTATATTTTAGTGTCTTCTCTCAAGTATAAAAATCAAGGAAACAGTGTTTTTTAAACCAAGTGATGGAAACAAAGGTTGGACAAATGTACCACACAGGTCCTCAACTTCTGAGAAAGTTATTGATTCCTTCATTTCTTCTTTTGGTTAGTGTATGAATTGCATTTTGTTTTCTGGGCCAGTTACACACTTATATAACCTCCATGACTCACATTAACTTTCTTCTATGGTACATAAATATATTTATCTGTTGCTGGCAGATTTTATTGGGGCACTTTTATGTCATATCAATAATAGATAAACATGGTACCTTGCCATGTAACAACTGGGCACTTGCTGTGCTTTTCTTTCCTACTGTGTCCAATATTCTACTGCCACCCTTTGTGTCTGCATTTGCATTGAAAAAGAAAACAGAGACATTTGTATGGGAGAGAATATTACTTGCCTTGACATTCAAGCATTTGACATATGAAAGTTAACTATTGTTTGCTATCATTCATTCCTTATAAACACAAATCCTCATACAAAAAAACAAAATAGGTGCATTCCAAAGATGGCCCATATGAGGTTTTTTTTCCCTCTATGTAAAACGCTTGGTTGGGCTAAAGGAAAGATCACCGTGATGGTTAAAGGAAATCGATGTTTACCATTGGCTGGAGAAGCGAACCCCAATTTTTGGTGTCAGAATAAAAAAGTTGCATTGTCTGCCCATCCGTGCCCCTTGACTTTTTGTAGCACTATGAAAGCTTCTCACTACTTCCTGCAGTGAACATGGGCAAACTTAATTTCCTATTTCTTATGTTGATTTGGCAGCAAGCAAGGACAGACTAAGCTGCCAAATTATGAAATGTGTTTTTAAATGATCTTCAAGCAAAAAGAAAATTACGAGATTATGAGATTACCTTAACTGCCTGAGATCTGCATGTGTGCTCATTAATAATATGCACTTCAGAATTAAGATGTCTAAATATATAAAGAAATTCTTCCTTTGCAAAATAGTAAAAAATACCTATACAGCTTCACCTTAAATGCAATATTTGACTACAGACTATATACTATATTCATAATTGTCATGGCAAATAAAAGTCTTACCAGAGTTTTCAAAGTCTTTATAAGAGGCAGCCCAGGACTCAGACATCCCCAGCAGGGTGTTCTCCATGATCTGGATGTCGGTGATGGGACAATTGCATTGGGGATACTCCTCGGCGCACTGACAGATGCACTGGTTGTCATGGCACACATACTCCCCCTCTCCATTGCACATGATGTAGCTCAGAGCTGACTGGACAAATTTCTCCTGCAAGTATTCTGGGAAAATGACCTGAAGACCTGAAACAGAGAGAAATGGGAGGTTTTAGTGAAACATAATGTGTTTACAAATTCTGTATTACCTAATATAATATAAAGTACAATTCAAGAAAGAAAACACATCAGTAAAGCAATTGGAGGCAAAATAAATCTGAAATGTACAGCCTTCATGCTGTTTTTATCATTTAAGTGCACCAAACAACAAACTCTTATATAAAGCTCAAAACAAGACAACTGACAAAATGAATCTGAAGAATATGCAGAGAGACAAAGAGTACTGAATGAGGTGAATAACTTTATAATGCTTTTGTAATTAAATGTACACTTGAATGTGCACAGAATTGAATCACATATAGTAAACAAATGTGTGAGAAAAAAGTTACCTGGATGGGAAACAGCTGACTGCCTTTCCAAGATTGCTTTGTGTTATAAGCACTCATTTATTTTTCTAAAGGATGTGCTTCAAAGCTCAACTTGAGCCGTCTGTTCTGCAGCGGATCACTCATGATGTGACAATGTATAACAGTGATTGGTGCTGTGTTGGTTTATTTAGCATAGAATTTGTTTCCTTTTGTGTGCTGGTATTACCATTTATATTCGCTTTGGTTTACGTACCAGACTTTGCAGCATTTTGCTAATTATCCACAAATGGCAATAGCTGAATTTGTAATCTGGAGGCCAATTTGGGGCCAACGCTGAAAGTACCTCTTCACTCTCACCACTGACAAGGTATTTATAATTTTTAGACTCCGAGCCAATCCATATCTCACCCTGGGGATCTCATAGAATTGAAGCTTGGACAGCTAACAGTAAAGGCTTTCTCTCCAGTCCAGGCCCCGGAAAATAAATCCCTGGCTCTACAAGCCACTGGATTGGAAAAGAACTAAATAGATTTTTTCCTTCTTGTATGAAACGGCATCTTGGTGAGGCAATATTTTCTTAATGGGTTTTACTTGAGCACAAACAGTGCTTCAGCAGAAAATATGCAACCAGGAACCAGAACATAACATGTTATTGAATGATGAATGATTGCATTATTTTTCCCGCTCATGTATTGTTTTCACCTTTGGGGCGAAAATGGGAATCCATTTATGCAAAATCAACATAATGTGGCTGAAATGAAAGGGAAATTAAGCATATAATTCCATAGTATACTCATGAATCATTTTCAGGGTGTTGTCTTGAAGTCAAACGTTGTCTCTTATTATGGACTTGCATGTGGCAAATAATGCTCCTTACTTTCACCCACACCATACACTAAACTAGGGCTAGGGAACATAGGACAACCTCACCATCCACCATCATGGTGACAGCCTTTGAAGAAAAGTATCACATACTGTGTTTGGGTAATTCATGCAGCAATTCTATATATCAGTTATTGACGCTGTTAGTTGAGGCCATATTTGTATGTAATCAGTTCAAATACGAGGCAACCACAAAGCGAAATTTTTACAATGCATTTATTCAGCACAATAACACTTTCAACTATCCAAATACTCTCTTGCTCTTCATACTAAACAACATCTCCTTGTAATGTATACCTCTTTTTGGATATCAGTAGGTTCCCTTCTCCTCTACACCTCATCAGGACCACAGCCCATCAGTGATGAAGGGAACAGAAGGAGGGAGGGATGGAGGGAGTAAAGGGGATGGATGGATCATGTCTGACCACAAAAGAGTTGGGTTGCACAGGGCCTTTTCTCCATCAAGCCTGTCTGCTGCCCCTGGATCCAATATTCATTTAGCTTGATGTATTCCTGGGCTTGAAACTTTAATGTGATTTGTGGGAGAATCCAGATGGCAAGTTCACGGATCAACGGTGCTCACTGACAGTGCTGGTGCCAGCGGCCGGGTGCACAATAACACCGAGTGCCTCAGCCCTCCCCCTTTCCCTCTTCGGTCTAAGCATACCTCATACCCCCAACCCTAACATCAACACACACCGAGACACACACACACACATTTTCTTTTACTGATATCAATGTGTTAGTACCAGGAGATTGCAGAAGGACCCTTTCGCCTTGCTGGCATTCATCTCGGCACTATCGCTCTTGCGATTTCTTGTTTTCCACTCTTTTCCTCTTAATGTTTCTGTCCCTTCTCTTTCCATGCCTCTCTCCCTCTCTACCCCTTACTCCATCTCTGTACCCCGTCTCCTCTGTCTTACTTCATTACGTTCACTCCTACTCCTGCAACACTCATGCACATGCCCCTTGACTCGTCCCCAATCATCCTTTGGCTTTCATTCACTCCATCAATCACTCTCCTCATTCCCGTTTCTTCACCTCTTCTGCTCTCCTCTACATTCTCCCACCAAGCACGTACACAAGTATTGGAAATTTGATGTCTTGTCCGCCCACTCCAGTGTAGAAATGATGTCATGCAATAAAAGTAAATCCATCAACATTTGTTAGTGCAGTGGGGAATGAGTAGGAGAATTGGAGCCCTCGGGCCAAGAATGAAATGAGAAACTAATCAGAGTAAAAACATTTATCTTTGTGACTTTCCTAGCTTTGCCGTGTTAGTGCAGTAACATGTGGAAACATTGAGAATGATTGGGCCATAAAGCTACAGTCTATGTCGCTCTGAGGCAGGTATTTGTTGAGGAGAACACTAGGTTTTGGAGTAGGGAGTTAAACTCACCATCATTAAAGAGCTGCCGATGAAATGAATAGGTGCATATTGGAATTCCCGCGCAACCATTTGATAACCTCCAACTTCATGCTCTGTCAGTGCACATAATTCCCTGCAACCCCTATGCCTGGCTTGCTCTAAATAAATAGCACCTCAAAATGGCAGTTAATCTAATTGCATACATCAGAGGCTGATATATTTCCTTCACGTACGTTGGAGGATATAGGCCCACAAACATCCATGAATACTAAAAATGGAGACTCTGCAACTGTGACTTTGCCTTTTCATTATGTCTCTTTCTAGAGTGCTCTATTTTTACATGGTGATAGATGGGGGGTGTAGGCCGCAACTGAGGCTTGTAACTGCCTTGGCAAGCAGTTGCCTGCTTATTGCAATTCCACGCTCCGCCTCATAAGTTACAGTTTCATTAAAGATTAATTGACCATTGTGTGGCCGCAATTTCGCAAAATAATCATTACTTAATCCACTGGTGCAATAAAGTGCATTACTTCAATGGGGGCATTAAATTACCATTGGAGGTTATCGTTGCAGCCATGATACAAAACCAAAGACCTCTGAACTGGAAGATTGCCTGTTTCCCTTCAGTCCAGGCCTGCCCAGTCCACCCTGCTGATCCCTACATACTTAAAACAGTGGGGGCATATAGCTTTAAGATTTGCTGTGTTGGCCCATTTCACAGGAGAGCTCCTCTTCCACAACTAAGAGGTAAAGGTGCAGCTAAAGTAGCTATTTATCCACTTTTCATTTCCTTACATAAAGCGCTTTAGGTCTCTGACAGCGTGTGTGTTGGGCCTGACAGAGGATAACACGTTCCACTGGAGCTATTCTCAGCTCTCCGAATATGTTAGCATTTTTTAAAGTTCTGAATGAGGTGTACTTAGCATTCAAATGGATAATGTGTTGCTGTGTCTGTGCTGAGTAGATTATCGTAGATTATCATAAATGTTCTCTGCACACTGGAAGGCAGCAGCCTGTGTTATCAAACAGAACTGTCAACTCCAAATGTTGTTGTACAATCATATTGAAGTATTTGTGCGTGGGAATAATTGTTTGGGAGAATTTAATCAATATTTCCATCTCAAATATTCATGTCCAGCACAAAGAATGTTTTTTTCTTCCTTGAGTGCTCTGTTGAGGCTTTTGGGATTTATACGGTACATTGATATTTAGGCATGCATATATTTGAAACAGCAAAACAACGGAGAAGTGGCAAATCCCATTTCATAGAACATATTAACATACAAGTGCCTGCATATGCATATGTGATATGCCCAAATCTGTGTGAAACAGAAAGACTTGCAGAACACATTGTGTTTCACACATTATCTCTATATAGTGTCATAGTGTTGTATAGCTTTGGAGAAACCCACTTACTCATATTGTTAACACAAAAAGCAAGGGAGGATGCAGGTGCTGTAATCACTGTAAAAGCATAAATTACATATAAAAATGGTCTTGGCATTCAGGGCTTGCTGCTCCTGCCTCCTGAAAGAAAGGGAATTGCTGAAATTGCATGTTGAAGCAATTGCTGGATTGAGGAGGGCAGGCAGGAGAGGTAGATGAGCTCTCCGTGGTGCTGAGTTATTGCCAGTTGTGCTGCACACACTGGACACTGACACACAAGGTGAGTCAGTGCAAAAGTAAGTTAGTGATTACTTCTCCTTCTCCTGTGTGCAAGATCACCACAGGGCGAATGCAATTTTGTATTTCTTTTATTTTGGTTTTTAGGAATAATGCCCTCACAGCGTTAGCACGTGCAAGTTAAAAGTAGTAATTTTGTTTTGAATTAGCAAAATACTGTCAAACACACTGAATATTAGCTGTGCTTCAAAATATGTGATGTGTTGGCTGTTGGCTGCTTCTGCACTTCAGTTGCACTGTTCAAGCTGTTCCGTCATGTGCTGCCATGTGTCCCTGCACAGCAGTGGCAGTAGGGCCTCGGCTGGTGAGATATTGTACTAGTGTCACACTTTCGTGTGCACGCACGCACACAGAATAACGTTGACTCATGTACTAGCACACGTACACACCCTTTGCAGGCTCTTGCAGAAATTACATGTTTTACAAGAACCCTGGAGAGGGGGAGGAGAGACGAATGACAAGCTCTGACATTTCCATTTCAGCTATAAAAGATACAACTGCCCTCAAAGTGTCAAGATGTGCTGTATGCATGTCTCAGATCAAAAGCCCAGATTTATCACAGAAATTACATCAAACATCACAAATTACAGAAATAATGCTAATCTATGTGTATTGGGAGGCACTCATTTGCTTTACACAATCTGCTGATTCATAAACAAACTGTTAGTAACCCAAAATTGGGAGCCAAAGTACACAAGTTAGATCTTTTGTGGGTTGCCTATTTTGTTATTTGAATATTCAACTTTTTAAGAGGTATGTGTGGTAACGTTATTCAAATTGTCAATATAAGACAATTATGTATGTACAATTAAGCGTATATCATCTTATAATTACAGTGTAACACCTTTTTGTAAAAACAGCTCAATACTGCCAGGTCCCTTTTAAATACAAAAAGAAGAATAAAGTAAAGAAACCTCCAATCAATTGATGAAACTCTTTCTGTCAGAGAGAGAAAAAAGTGGAAAACCATGGCACTTGCTGAAATGGCAGCCTGCAGCTGGCAAGAGTGAGTAGGGGGAAAAGGAGATTTATGGTCATGCTGGCCCAAATGGAAACTCACTCTTGATTGACCACTTCCAATTGAAAGCTGACCTCCAGGTCAACTTGGAAAGATTTCATCAGGTACTGGGGTTCCAGCGTGTTAGAGAGAAGTGAAAAAATGTGTGCAGCCATCCATCTTGATGGAAATGACCCTGCGTTATCAGTTCTCTGGTTTTCATAAAGGACACATTGATCTCAGTGTGTGGGTCTGTCTAAGAGGTGGTTCAATACATCAGAGGAGGACGGGGTCTGTCTAAAAAATTACATTTTTTATTTAGTCCAAACTTCCCCTTTTTAAGACTTACATTTCCCTTTTTTTAAATCAAGCAGTAGCTAGCTAGCTTGTTGTAGCAGCTCTGAATGACTGTTTAGCTAACGGTGGGATTGGACTTGGACTCGGGGGGGGGGGGGGGGGGCAGGGACAGCCTCGGGCCTCTCTGCGTCAGTAATCGAGGCTGGACCCACAGCAGGACTACGGTGGCGTGCAGCGGCACAACATGCTGCTGCAATCCACTCTACCAAGACTGGATCCTGGTGTGGGTGACACACTGCTGAATGGGCTGCACAGCATGGAGGATGTCATGTGAGTCAAAGGTCGCAGCTGAGATTGACAAGGGTATACAGCATGAAATCTTACTTTCTAGTTCCATTTGTTGTGATTTTATGGATTTTGGGATCACTTTACTAGATAAAGGTAAAACTACACACCGCAGAAGTGTTTTCAAAATGTATTTTTTTAGTGATGTATTTAAGAGTAGTTTACAATTTGCACTTTTTTTTTTTTTTACAATATGCTACTACATGAAATTATGAGTCTATCGCTTTACCACCAGTTCACACTGGGTTGGTTTTGCTCCTGCCACTGGTTTTGTATCCGTGTATAAAGAAGAGCAAGAGAGAGCGCAACAATTCTGACAGAAAGAGAAGATTATGAAAATGTCTCAGTGTGTTTATTGTTGTACTCGTCCAACATTTGCTCCCCATGCTTTGCACCAAATATTTTCCTTCAGTAAACTACTCTCTGGTAACCAAGGGCATTGTGTTTACTGATATAGTTTAGTCTCCAAATCAATTTTTCAACAAGTCTGTCATCAAAAACAACTTAATTGATTTGTATGTTTGTTTGTCTTCCCCATGATGTTTGCAGCGTTTTCACTTGAAAAGAAGGACAGGCATCGAGCGACACAGCAATGAGTATCTAATTCATCACTCTCCGCACGACTTGCCTACAGGGCCAGTTTAATTTATTTTCACTTCACCACTTTGAAAACTGTTGGCTCAGGCTATTCTAACATATTCATAAATCTTCCAAGATAGGCTCATGGTTCTTCCAAGATAGGCTGTTGAGAAAACTGGAGAAAGAGAAAAGAGAGAAAGCATGCAGGGATTGAAAGAAGCAAATTAGTTTGCTTTTGTTTTGGTGCTAATTTATGACAGCCATATTGGAGGTGATTGGGTCCTTGCAAGATAATGGCTTGTGGAGGTTCCAGGGCCTTTTATCTTTCTTTGGCCCGGTTAATATATGTAACCAATTTGCTATTTTCAAGCCCCAGTACGTGTTTTCCCTATTTGTATTGGATATCAAATTACACAAACAATATTCCAATATTCTGCCTCATATACTGAAGGCCCCCGCTGTTTTGCTATTTAAAAATACCACCAATTCAAATAAGGTAATCAATGATAAATACTACGACTAAGTGTCAGGAACATAGGAAATTGAAAGAAAATAAATAAATGGGACTATTTTGTCCCTACTCCCTGACACAAACTACCTGATACTGCATAATAAGAGTTTAAGTAAGCAATGAAAATCCTGACCATTTAACTACCACATGCTAATTCCCTCTTTCATTTAATTCTCACCCCTCAATAAGCTATTTTTACTTCCAGGTCCCAGTGGAGGCAGAAAGTGAGAATCTAGCCAAAACCAATATCATCAGGTTTCTAAGTTTTAGCCTGGAGACAGGACAAACAAACAAAGAACAAATTAATGTGGGAGAGAAAAAAGTGTATTTAAATCCCAATTGTAAAAAAGTTAAATAGTGTGAATCTTTAATTCGGATTGAATTTAAAAGAATAAACAAACCAGGGTTTGTCTATGTCTATGTTCTGATAAATCATAGGGTCCATTAAAAATATAAGAGTGGGTTCACATTTATGGCTTTTGCTACATATGCACAATGTGTCTTTGGCCCAGCTGATAATTTGTAATACAAATTAGGTCGATTATATCGTGCTCAGAGACAGCAGTGTGTGCAAGGTTATACTGTAATTCCTATTGGGTGACAGACGAAGACTGGGTTAGGATCAATGACTTTCTCATCCATGTCCACAAATAGTCTCTCCTAATAACATATCCTAATGCCCACTTGTACTGTATTTAGCTGCCAATATAGCTGTGCATGTAGTACACACTCGTGTAAAACTGAAACCTCCACATATTAGGTTTGAGCAACGCAAAGTTTCATGTTCGATAGATCAAAGCTTTGCTAAGGCATGCATGAAATCTAATGTGAAAAAATAGTTCCAGTGCCATCTCTAATTCTGATGATTGTTGAGGGGAAAAAAGGAGATGGAAAAAATGAGGTGTTGGTTAATTTGCCAAACATTTTACAAAGCAAAACTGTGGGAGAGAAGAGGACAGAGTTTAGGCTTTGATAGGTAGCTCTCTTGATGTCAGAGTCCACTACAGCACTCTAATCTAAATCTAAGTGAAAGTAGAAGGAAATGTCATATCCGCATTGTGTTATCTGTGGCCCGCAGCCCCAGCAGCTCACAAAGAGCCGACCACAGGGGTGAGGAGGAGAGAGAGAAAAAAAAACATCCCTTTTGAAAATTCTGTTATTTTAGAAAAGAAGTCTGAAGTGTCTCCAGGAGAAATATGACCAAAGCTAAATTCACTAGCTTGCTTCTTCCTTGCCTGTTAATTTAAACCAGAATGCTGTCTCAGGCCGTTCTAAAGCTAATTCCACCAAAGCAAATCACTAAAAAAGCAGTTAAAATGTTTGGTTACAGGTTTGTAATGATTTTGTTGTGTGTATTTTCTAACAAAGTTTTGCAGTTACACGCATGCCTCAAGGTAGATAAAGTGCTGAGCAAAAAAAATAAAAGTGGGAAAGAATAAGGCATGATTAAAAGTTTAATTAGAAGAATGAAATGGAGTGGGTTTTCTATTACTGCATCCTTGTTGTAACTCACATGGTGCTGCATACTAATATGATCCCCTTATTTAATTCATAAGCAATTAAAATAGCTGGTCTAGATTAAGGTTTTTGTAAGTTTATTCATTTCCAAACGACGGAGTGTGCAGCAGCATTATACATAAAGGATTTGTGTTCAACATTTGGACAAAGATGATCAAAAACTACTATGTTTAGAGTTTTCAAAATACGGATCACCTGGCTATACAGGGTAGACTGAGTGAAATCATACTTCAGACACAGCAAATGCAAAGTAGCCACAAGAAAAACAAAAAGAACATGTTTGGATTGATGATTGATGAAGAGTTAAAACAGTTAAGCAGAAAAAACAGTTGAAGAAAATGACAGAAAAAACAAATGGCTGAGTAAGGGATTGATAAAGCAACGTGGTGAAATGTTTCCAAAAGAACAATTCTAGAGACACAAATTGAGATCAAAAAATGAGTGAGAAAGCTGACAAAATGTACTCGACATGACTTATCTTTGCTCACCAGAAATGGCTCCAGTAGGGTGGGAGATCACACACACACACTAGTGACATATCAACTAAATCTCACAAACGGAAAAAGAGATGTGCAACGCTGTATGTGATTCTGCAATTACACCCTCTAAAAGTAGAAAAATGTCCGCAATCTCTTCATTCCCATACTGGTAGTGATTTAGACAGCTGTCTCAAGATGACTTTTTCTCCTCCACCCTCAGACAGCGGAGAAAAGAGAATGTGTTGAGAAGAGGCTGCCATAAAAAAACTGAGTCAGTCAGTCAGGCACTACTTATACTTGGTTATTCTCACTCAGCCGGTGTTAGACAGCGTATTGTGTTTCACTACACTGGCTAATCTCTCTAATTTTTGCTAGTGGCCAGAAACTTTCTTCAGTTTGAGAGCGCACTGAAGAGGCCTCGAGCTTGTCAGAAATACTTGCGCTGCATTGTTTTCCCTGTGCTGATGAGTGAACTTTTGTAAGAACAGACATTCTTTTCTACTTTATGCTCCAAATGGTTTGGTTAAACACAGTAAAGAGGACAGGGATGCACTTTTAGATGCAAACTTATCATTTCAAATTCTACGTATCAACACTTTTCCTCCTCAGGATCAAAACTACAAATCACCTGGGTGACATATTGTCGCTGTCCCGTGAAAACCATGTATCTCCAAGACATCAACCTTTCATGAGCATACATTTTTCAGCTTACCCAATGGTGTTCTAAATGTTTTATTCAGTTTAACAAGTCGGAGAATTTCCACAAATCAATCAAATCAGTTTATCTGGATTTTGGTCTGGATGTGATATCTAGTGTGTAGCATAAGTGATTCAAAACATTGAGCTCACAGGGCAATCAAAGTGAACATAGAAATAGAATTCATAGAAAGGTCAATCATTCAAAACAGGCCTCCAGCTATATAATGTGAACATTAAAGGAATAACCAAATACAAAATAAAAAGAAAATAACAGACTAAAAACCAATTAGTAGAAACATTTAATATGTAATTACACAAAAGAACACAAAGAAATACATGAATGCATCTTGATGAACATAGCAGACACAAATCCAGTAAGCAAAGTGTACTATATATAGTATAGAAGCAATCTGAAATGAACCTCTTTATTTCATCTTAAATATTGCATTCATGGCTCGGAGGTGTTTTTGTTTTCCTCTGCAGACTTATTGCTTAATTTGAATGTATTCCTTCAGTTGTTTTTGTGATTTTCTATTTCTGAATAAGCTGATTCCTAAGATGTGTACATATGGATGCTGGAAGGCTGAATAACCTTCTGATTGCCTTGCGAGCTCATTGATTTGAAGCACCTGTCCTAAACACTACATATGTCACTCAGAAAATGTGTAGGGTTCTTTTTTATTATAGAAAAATAAATAAAATGAATGCATCAGAGTTAAAAGTGTGCAGCTCTCCTCCTTGCTTTGGTGTCTACCTGTGAGCCACTTTACCTCACGAGAATAGGTGTGCTTTTTCCTTCAGTTCTTTATTGATTGAACCCACCAGACAAAAAAAGGAGTTAGGTTTTTGAGCACTGTGGAGTCCAGCAACACACGTTCAGTGTTTATTTGAACCTCATCTCGTGTCCCAAAAGTAATTCCTGCACATTTTGAATCAAATCATACCCATGTGGACAGAGTAAACAGATAAAAGCCACCACACAGAAAAATCTGCGGTAGCTTCATGTCCCGGATCTTTAATCTTTCTTTGGAGGTACATCCACAGTGGGGTGAATTGCTTTCTTTTTAGGCTTATCAAGATTTGTCTTAGTAAGCCTAAATAATATTTGAAAATATTCTGTTACATGACTATAAAATGAAAAACTCTATTTCAGCCAAAATGCTGCATGATGTCCAGAGTTTGCTATTTGATAGTCCTGCCAGTGATCTGTGATCTTCCATGTGACTCCTCCCCACAGTTTAAATGCCAAAAGTTTGCATTTCAGCTAATTGTCTGGTAAAAGGTCAATAGGCATTTGAAAATGAGACACATGGTGGGTGTTCATTAGATGTGCAGAGAGCTGCTGGAGCTTATAAGAGCAGTCCTGGGCCCGGCCAATGTCCTCCTCCTCCAGGGATAGTTTGTGGAGCCCATTTATGGCGTGTTGTCAAAGAAGAGGACAATGCTGTCAAAGCTGTCATTTTTTGGGCATTGACTGTAAAGACCCAGTCAAGGGAAATACAGTAAATCTGTCAGGGAATCTAAATGTGTTTTGTATGAATAAAAGAAGATCAAGCCGCTTTTGGAACCACTATGAGGTTCACAAGTTGTTCCAAATGGCTCATCCATTAACTTGCAATTTTCTACATTTCCAATTATTCTAAGTGCAACCAGATAAAGGGGGGAAAAAACATTTAAACATGTGCTGCTGAAATGGTGCTTTATACCCTTCTTCTGTGGAGTGCGTGCATTTTTTTTAAATCACACTCAGAATTACCACGGCAATAACTCCACATACCCTTGCAATGACCGAGAAGATGGAGGCAACCACCTACCAACACCCTAGCAGCCACTTAGTACCCATCTAGCAATGCTGTACCAACCAAACATTTAACCATGTTTGGACATGCTAATACATTATGCATACACAACAACAACAATTACAAGTACTTCAGGAACTGTATCCTTTTCTAGTTTTGCTAAAAAGCATTAAATGCTTTACTCCTTTATAAAATAATTTGTTAATCAATACATAATTTAAAAATACAAACACCACACGAACACCTGCCAATGTTTTATGACTGAGAGCTTTCAACTGCTTGTCATTTTGAAATTTCAAATGTTGATGAAATGTTGTTAGATGCTGTACTGCTGTACTGATAAACATATCAAAGTGAAGACCACCTCTGTGTTCCTCTGTCATCTGCTTGTGTTTGTTGACACAGAGGAAAAATGGCCTGTGGAGATAGCCATAGCCTCGTGTATTTTAATATAAGTGAATATCTTCATAAAGAGAGCGCCCGAGTGATCTAGAGTAATATGTGGCGGCTTTATATTGCACATCCCAGTAATGTTTGAAAAAAAGTTGTGAAGCTGATTGAATTGGCTGGGAAAAAAAAAAAATTAGGAGAATTAATTCTACCAACATGGGACTTAATGCAGACCAGAGTCTGTGAACCAAGTGAATGAAAAGATTTAACCTATACCAATTTTATACGCGCAGGGGGACAAGTTGTAAATGCACATGGCTGGCCTGATCTGAGAGGAATGTATGGCTTACCAAGGGGTAAAATAAGACTAATTGTTACACTTAAACTCGTGTTCATGACAGACGGAAAACTGTAGGGTGAATTAAATGATTGGCTGTCATTATGAATATATTTGAGCAGCACAGACCTTAAAAGCTCTCCATTGACTACATGCCTCTCCATGGGCTGTGTGAAGTGCTATCACTTTGAAGAGCATTATGAAGAGCACTACGATTGTTGAAGAAGTTACACCATCAGCTGTCTTTCTAATTAAAGGGAGACACGATAATTGCTCTTAAAAGAACGTGTTTTCAGGAGAACACTCAACACCACCCCTCACCCTTCGCCTCCATTCAAAATGCATAAACACACACACACACACACACACACACACACACACACTCACACACAAACCAATATAATTTGGCCTAATACAAAACTCTGAGCCAGAAACCAATCGGAAAAGTTTTTTCCATTCTTTTGGGGTTATTATCAAGCCAAAAGAAAGAATCTTTCCCAGGCCTGTCATCTATCACTTGGGTGACAAAACAGTCTTCAAACCACAAGGCTAATACATTTGGCGCATGACAATAAAGCTTTTCCCCAAAACCTATAGAGCCCTTTGAATAAGTGGCAGTGGAGGACTTAAAAGTGTTTCTTTGACAAACCACTTAGTTCTGTGATTTTAGAGGACGAGTAATGATCCCTTCAAAAGGGAAAAAAGGGGAGGGAGTAGTGTGGGTTGGATTGAAAATAAGCTTCTGTGATTCTCAAACTGGTTTTAATAACCTGCGTAAACTGGAATAAATCAAAGAACCAATCACTCTATTCAAACACATGACCACAGTTACATAGCCTTTCATCATTATTTTTCCCTGGGGTGTCTGTCACTGCAAGCAATTCCTTCTCTTAGGCTAATTATTAGTTGTGTCAATGTTTAAGACAGAACTATTTTCGCTTAAAAGAACAGGACCACTAATGGGTAAAAGCTGCTATTTGCATCCACTGACATATGATCCGTGAGTGACATGCTAGTAGATTAACATTCTAATATTGAGGAAGCCTAATGAAAGTGACTAATTAATGTGTTGAATACATTCTTGAGATGCATTTTGATTGACAAAAAAAGACACTTAAGACCACGATCACGTTAAAACACAAGCAGACATCTTTAACCACAGAGAATTGTATTGCAGTCCAAAGAGGGGAATGGGCAGCTAATCTATCCCAGTCCCAATTAAACAATGCATTGAAATTCAATTCTTGAGAAGGCACAAAACATTTCCGTTGTCCACTTAAGAGCATTTCATGCATGACTATAGATCTCCTATAATTTTAGAGGTCCAAATGGAGTTTGATCCTTGTGAAAAATATTGATAGGCTGGGTTTGTTTACCTTGCAGATGAAGCTTGCTCTCAGGGCTCTGCAGGAGTATCGAGCTAACTGAGTCCAGATTGTCATAGCTACTGCATCCCAGGGGCCCCGTCCGTGTCTCTGTCACCTGCAATAGAATTAAGACTAAAATGAAAGACACATTTGAGAAGCGGGCAAATGCACCAGTGGGTGCAAACATCTGAATGCACATTATATGCATGTAGAAGTGAAAACTTGCATTTTTGCGTCTCAGTCTTCAGAGTATGTAATATTTCTCTCAGTACTCTGTTCTGATGTATTCCCCTTACAGTGATCCACACAACACTTTAAGACAACACATTCAAAGTCAGGGATCACAAGAGCCACCAGCTATGAACAATGTCAGCTGGCACTAAGTAAGACGTTAACACCTGCTATCAGTGGATAATGTAACAATCTTTAGGCAATTATCTGTTTTGATTGACTTAGACTAACACGTGCTAATTGCACTGAGTTCACATTAGTATATTTCACACCATGTGGCCCTAAGACAAAGAAAGATTGTGCAGTGACAGAATGTACTGAGACAGGTTCTCACACAAAACAATTTTTTTCCACCGGCCATAATGTCTGGACTAATTGACTCAATGCTAAAAGAAGGCTTAATATGCATTTTTATACACCTTTGCACAATGCGTCCTTAATGTAGCAGCTGGTGACATGTCCAACATGTTGCAATGGTGGGATTTCTTTTAGAGTTACTTTAAAAAGGCTTTTTTGAAGGAGAAACACAAATGGCCATTTTCCTCCAAGTATGTCCTTGTTCTGTTTCAAACAAAAGCGCTGAGACTACAGCAGTGGTTCTTGTTGCCCACCGAAACCACTGTCAAAAGGAATAATGACGCTATTCAGATGTGTAAGAGGTTGCTTTAAAATATACAGCCTCCACATTTGAGACCTTGAAGACGTTGCTCTTGAAAATAGAGGAAGGAGTGAAATCTCTCTTCTTTTCAGTTGCCTTTGCTCATTAAGTTCATCCTGCAGTTCCTAATAGTACTTTTACAAGGTTCCTAGAAGCCAAATGAGAAAGTACTCAGCAAAGGAGATTAAGGGAGAGACAAAAAAGTGTTTTTTTTTCTTGTGGGTCTTTGTTGAGCACAAAAACAAAAAATGCCTATGTCAAGTAGCAGACAAATATATCTACATCTAACAAATATAATTTGAACATGTTAGACAATTAAGACAGTAATCAAATAATGAAATTATTTGACAGCTGTTTTGTTTATTTTCAGTACAGAGTACAGTAATAAATATTATGTGTATAATAGTAGAGACAGGTTTGGGCTATCTGACAGCACTTAGGCATTGTCTGCACTGGAGGGGTTTTCTGCCTCACCAGGCGACCAGGGGCTCATGAGCTACAGAATGTGACTAACATGTGTCTATAGTAGGTGGAGTCTTGGGTGTTAACCCTCATGTAATGATTTTTTGGCCACTTGGGGGCGATGAAAACAAGCTGTGAAGACAACGTTGACATATTACCACCTTTTAAGGTGATGAATTTGTTAGCAAGCAGTTGCTTATCTACACAGCAGATACGGAGCAACATTAGCATTCATTTGGAGACATGTTTTTACCCAGCTGGTAAATATAAGTCCAGTATTAACTCTCATTTTAGCTATTTTTTGGTTTCCACTGTCTCCTGAGGGAAATATCTGGCCCTTTAGCTGCGAAATGCTCCATTATGTAGCAAGTCGCTAACTTTGTTTGTCTGCCACTTGGTGCTGGTATGTCATGTAGTGGTTTTATCATACACACAACAACAATAAAGTTGCAGGCCAGAAAACAATGAACTGAAAGACGCTATAAAGCCCCATGGAGCTGAGGGGAACTGTAGAGACAGGTAATTAAGTAGTCGCGTGATCCACTGTTAATATGAGTACATGAATGAGAGCAGGATATCCCACAAATGAGAGGGAAAATGGAAAGCGTAAGAAAGATAATTATAGAAGTCAAGAATAAATTAAAATCAGCATAATCACCTTAGAACCGTTCTAATGTTCCTGAAGAAAATGTTTTAAAAACATTAAGCTTTGTATAGGGAGCTATCATTATATTAATACGATCAGAAGGCTTGGATACAGTTGAAAGGATTGGGGTTGGGGCCAATTTGGACACGCCTGATGTATTTCCAATTATTTGCTTATTGTAACCCATTGTGCTCTCTATACATCAAATGCTAAAAGCAACCCTTTACACTTTACACAAAAAAACAAAATTTGACAAGCTTCTTGTACAACGACATGTGCTTAAGACTGAATTGGGTTTTGAGAAAGGGCTTCACATCTCTAGTCATATTGAACCTGACAAAAATCACATTGATGGGTAAACAAAAATTATCAATTTGTTTTGTAAGATGTCTACCACTTATATGGCCTCAGTAACTTTCTTCTACACTAGTGTGTGTGTGTGTGATTGACAGTGTAATACCATTTTTCCTGTCTTTAATGTTGATACTGCACCAGATGGTGGGCTGACAAGCAAGAAATTAGACAGATGTATATCTTACCCTTGGCATCAGGCTGTTCGGGGAAAAATGCAAAATCATGGGGAGACAGAAAGGCACAGACACTGGAGGCGAGCTATACAGTCTTGTTTTTCAATGGTTTTGCAATATATTTTGGTAATTTTCTGTATGCACTATATGAATGAATCACTTTTACTGTCAAGGAATGTCTGAATACAATGAGGGTGGTCATCAGTACATATAAATCAGTATATTATAGTATGTTACTGATGCATTGGAGTGACATTCTGTGTATATGTGTTAAAAATACAAAGTTTAATGACTAGTAATAAATTCAATATGAAGTGACAGAGAAACATAATTAGCAACTACAGAAATACTTCACCATATTATTGTGATGTTATAAACTATATAATATAATGTCACACAATCTGAACTAATAGACTATAAAGTTGATCAACTGTAACTTGTTTATTTGTGCTTCTATAAAAGCCTCTTGCTTACATCCTGGAAGGATAATGCAATCCAAATGACACCGAATGTGACTAAGAGGTTACTAATGGTTAGTGAAATTACATTTTTCAAGCAGACCTGCTGTTGTATTGCAACCATGTTGTGCTCCCTATAAGAGACGGAAATACTGTAAATTATCACATTTAAAAGGTGTCAGAGAAATTTACTTAACTTTTTGTTTATATCGCACCCATTTGCAAAGGATTTCATCCTCTGGGTGAGGGTACAGTAAATCTGTTTTGACTTGTCTGGAAGGTGCTGGAACTTTCCTACTGTGAAATAACACAATGTTTAGCTGTGGTTTACAATATAAGTAGCTTATATGGACGGTGCAAAAACAACCCACACCACTCCAATGCACCTTGGACCTCTTTGGTTAGCACAATCTTTCCTAATTTCACCTGGATGTAAAAACTTAAAACCAATCTTTTGTTACTGATAAACATGAATGTGTTCTGCCCTCAGACTATAGAGGCCGGTGTCAGCCCAATTTAGCTCAAAACACAATACAACAAATGTGTTTTCTTCTTGTTTGACTGTTAAAACTGTTATGAGACATTAATGATCATCTCAATGTATTTTTTCATCTAACTGGTCCACAATTTCCAAGCATGTTCCCTTCTAGATTTCCTTCCAGCCAAGCAATGGACTTTGAAATGCACTTCATGGCCTTGCATAAAGTGCATGTGCAGATTGATTACAGAGCTGGACTTGCCTATCACACTCTACCATCTTGATGGCTGCTGACAGTGCTGTTTTCCCTCCCTTTTTGTTGTGCTTATCGCCGAATGAATTACTTCCTGCAAAAGGTTGTGTTGCATGATCCATGGTGACTGAGCAAAGTGAATATCTGTCCTCTGTCGCCAACGGACATGTTCCCAGGAGGCAATGCAGGCGTTTGCATGAGCTAGCTCAGGCACATTTACATTAGTGGTTACACACAAATCACACTCACAAACACACACTCTAATGGATGTGCATAAACATGAGCACAGCTTGCCATAGCCAGTATACCATACAGTAATTTTTCTCCAAGAATTATTATTCCAAATTGGGAACAGACATACCCAGCTTTGTGGATTAGAGACTGACCCTTGTAATCTGAATGACTTTAGGAGAGCAGTATGCTGCACTTGTTAGACTCTCTCTTTTCTTTCTCTCCAGCACACACCATAAGAGTGCTGTGCACCAGATTATGAAAATGGAGTATAACGTAATAAAAATACAAGGAGCAATCAAAGGACTGAAGTGGGCCGAGGGGGACTTAGAGGATTTGGATTATTAAGCAGAACACAACAGTGGAATCCCACTGGGCCCAGACTATATCACAGCCCACAGTCAGAAACTACGGTTCTGGAACATCCTCTCTAATTGTCATCTGTCATCAAGAAAATCATCTAACCAAGTAAATAAGAGATGATGCACATGAGATCCTAAGTTTCTTCTGTTTCTGTATTTTCTGTTGGTAAACAAATGTACATCGACTATTCCCCAAGCCCCAAACTAAGTTTCTCCTGTTGGTGCAAACTTCTTTGTTTTTCAAAATTCATCCTGGTGACATACATACTCTGCAGCTGCAGTACATGGTGTGTGTTTGTGTGTAAGCGAATATGTGTTGCGAATTGCTAAGTACGCCAGCCAAATATTTTGACCTTGAGCATATTTTACATGCTGAAATGTTTAAATCTCAAATAATCCACTTGTTATAAATATCCTAAAATTGGAATAGAAATGTTTGGCACTATTTGATTGGAAGTTGCCTACTTTACTGTAAACTGTTCTTATCTTACAACTGAAGCCAGCACTGTTTATGTGTTTTTGGCCTATTCACTTGTATGGTTGACCTTTCCAGTAAAGCAGTAGTAGTAGTAGTAGTAGTAAAGCACCAATTAAACATCTCATCAGGATCCTGGAGTTTGACAATTTATAGTGTCTTAAATACAGAGAGTCTGGAATACTCAATAGTCATTATATTAGGCAAAGGTCAGCTCACGACAGAGAAAATGCATGCTATTATTACACTGAGCAATGTAAATATTCATAAAGAGTAACTGAAAAATAGACTTACATTATCCTGGCGCACTGTGAATTACAAGGGATAATTGGAGGCCTCTCACCAATTTTACGATAAATGTCACAGGACTTCCTTTTGCCTGATTAGAGTGACTGAGAATTAGGTCATTTTGAATCAAATAAAAAGGTTGTTATGATGTCCTTCCTAACAATGTCCAAGTCAGTCAATGTTTCAACATCTGCATGTTATTATCATTTTAAGGGAATGTTATGTGAGATCTGCACATGTGCTTATATCCGTATCCCCATGTATACAGTACATACAGACATTCCTTTTATTTTCAATTAAATAACTTAATACTTAACTTAATATAATGGATGGAATAAAGTCAAAAGGTTCTCCATCTCTATGGACTTAATCACTATTAGCTTTACATTAGCATTGTGGCCCTGTGAGAATGGAGTAGGAGCAATCATATGCATTAGATATCAACCTTGGATGTGTGATGCGACTGTTTTAGTTGTGCAATAAAACCACTTTTCACCAACTTCATTAAAATTATCACAGCATATGGAGCTCTCATTATTTCTATAATTCCTGTAACTTGTCATGGGAACAGTGCATTCTCACTTCTGTTTTTCAAACCATGCTGAGAAGAACACATTTCCCAGAAACCTCACATTATACTGTGTCCCAAAGTTGTATTTCAACTTGAAAGACCGAGGAGAATAAGAAAGGTGGTTTGAAGCTATGTGAGATAAGGAAAACAAGGGATAAAGGCAGTAAGATGGGTGAGTGGGACAGGGTAGAATACTGTAAGGTTGAACTGTCTTCATTACGCATCGCCTCTGCTGAGCCTTCCTAATATGCCCATCACCTGCCACTCTCTTAATGACTTGCTATTTCTGGATACATAGAAATGAAGAGATGTGCTCCTCAGTAATTCTCCAAGCCTGGTAATGGATGATCTCTGAGGACATTTTTTTCTGCCTTGTTCATATCATATCACATGTGTTACTATAAGTCACCTCAGAGGGACAATGCAACCATATTTGAAGAACACATATCTAACAATATTTAAATTAGCATTCTTTGAAAAACTATTAAATGTGTCTGTAAAAGCTATTTTTTAATGTAACTCATTTGTTTAAAATGATACTGGGAAGATGATCAACTTTGGGGCATTTCTAATTATAACTGGGGCACCCTGAAGTGCGTAACTCACGCACACTGCATATAAATCTGTCATGCTTGCTTGTGGCAAATGCAAATTAGATGTAGACTGATCCCAACCTGGCTACTGCAGCTGACAAAAGATCTGGGTCATATTTTATACACGTTAAATTTCCCTTACCTCACATGAGGCACACATGACTGGACAGTGAAGTGAGGAATAGGATAGCATGACTGTGTCTACCACACTAACACCACCCACAGCACTGCAGCATCATCAGGAAATATGCATATTGAACGCTGCTGTAAATCAGCCCGGAGTAACTGTATGGATAGGTGACCTTGTGAGGGATGCAGCAAGCACACTCCCCAGTAGGAATGCATACTTGCACACTTCATGCATGAATAAATATACAGTACACACGCCACAGTTGGGACGCTCAGCCACATGCACATATACAGGTCGCGTTAGCACGCGAGCACATATGCTGACAGTCGATTGCTAATCGCACGTCTTCCTCCATACCCACACTTTTCCACACTCACTCGTAAAACTGACATTTTCTTTCCATTGAAACACTCCATTGGGTATCTTGTTTTCATTCCTAAATGATCCTCCCTCCCCACTGGAGTCCTAGCTTGCAGCAGTCAGGATCAGCCATACAAAGACAAACAACGGCAAGTCATTTATTTCTATCAGCAAGGCATGATATTGTTCACAGTGGGAAGTGACCTGTCTTTGTATTGACTATGTGTACATGTTTCGTTTGTTTTGGAACCCCACTGATGTAAACGTGGAGAAATATAGTCATGTCCCTATTATGAAACAAATTATTTTTCCTGCTAGAGAATTACTAAAGGAAGGTGTAGGGAAAAATTGGTGCACTAGTGGGGAAGACATCAGAGCTGTGCAGCCCGGTGGTTAAGTGCAGTCGGCAAAGAAGTGAAAATGATGATGAATACAGATTTTGGCACAAGAAGGAACTGAAATATGATTTATGAATCAGTACAAATGGATAATACCACCGTGTTCAATGGATTTTTCTGTTTAATAAAACAGCTGCAATACATTAATGGAGAAAAATGACGTACGGCAGGAATCCCTGATACTGTACAATCTCATTACATCGTAACCCCAGGCCAGCTCGTTCAGTACTGTGTGTCTAATGTGTGCTTGTTTGTTTGTTTGTTTGTCTGTGTATATACATGTATGGTGCCATAGCTTTATATTTCACACAAGGGAATGAAAAACAGGCAAGGTAAGACACCAAGTTTATTGTACAGCTTTGTGTCATCCCTGATGGTCTTATTTATCTTTTAGTTACATGTATATTTGTTCTTTACTTTTGCTTTTACATGGTCTTCATTACACAGCTGTGGTTTAGGTTTCATTTTTCACTGCACAAGGGGAGGGTTGCGGACAACAAAAAGCATTTGTTTTAGCTGATGTATTTCTGGATAGGTGGGTCTCAGGTAAATAACAAGGCTAAAATTCTGCTGAGGGCGCCAGCAGCGCAGTGGGGATATGTCTTGGATTTGATTAACGTTCACATGTAGCTAAGACCTCTTAACCACTGCAAAGGCTCAGGGAGACAGAACAGGGTATCAAGGATGAAAGGTTTGATAAATTCAGCCAGCCACTATGCACGTAGTCTATCAGTCCACACATTTTAGTGGCAAGCAATTGGGTATAGTCTGCTGCACAAAGGACACACACACACATAGAGAAAGCTATTCCTTACTGTTTAAAGCATATCTCGTGTTTAACACTTCAGTTCTGTATTTGATTACTTGTGAATATTATATTATTTAAACAATAAAATCAGAGCCCCTTGGGACCAATTTTACATGTAACTTTAATAGCACTCTATAATGTGTTTTCTGTAATCCAACCATTGCAGATTGCACAGCATGTGCAACCTGTAGGAGTCCAATAACAATCAAACAATTGTTTGTTTTTCTCACTGATGAAAAGACGGCCGAGTTTAAAATGAGAAAGCTTTGCATTAGTGCCTGCACAGATGTCTGATGTCATCAAAGACTGATTGTTATATGTCCTGCTGGCTGCCCTGATGTTCACGCACTGTTCTGCCGCTTCATTAGTAGTCTGATGATGACATATTTTATCAAACAATGCTTGCAAAATATACATAGCATACATTTTGCAGATATACTGCAGATACACAGTTATTTTACATTTACAGTTTTACATCTAAAGTCCAACTGAAATTAAACTGCATATTTTTTGTCTGCTGCAGAACACATATCTGCTCTGTAAATCACTTGTCACCTGTGTTCTCCTTTCAGAAAAAAATCTGAAACCAAAAGGGAGAAATGTACGTTTTATAATTTTTGGTTTCAGCTTCCCTGTTAAGTTCTCCTTCTTATCTAACTCACAAACATGAACACACATTTTGTGCTGCACCTTAGTTTAGCGTTTAATGTGCGACCAAACAAACATTCACAAAGTGCACTGCTAACATCAGTTTGCAGTCTAGATAGCTAATTAGCTGCTCAGCTGCAGCACATTAAACAGCATGTAAACGGACCTGCAAGTGTCACTTCGGTCCGGATAGATGCTGCTGTGGTCCTTACTTTTCGATGTCTTTAACAACACGCTGTCTGCCATGACATGTAGGCTACAGCACAAGTTTGTTTACTTTGTCTCTCCTTCCCTACGATGTAACACCGGCACTGCCAGCTGCTGTCACTCAAACACTCAAACAGCCAGCTGAGAGGAGAAGGAGCATTTCTTGTTTCTTCCTTTTAATAATAACAAAGAATCATGTTGACATTATTTTTGACTACAATAAATGGATGACTAAATGGGTGTGAAGTGTGTGCAGTTGATTTAGCTGTAAAATGGAACTGGATTTCTACATGTACATGATTCAATGGCCAGTGTAATCAAAGCCACACTATGTGAGTGAACAGTGTGTGGTTTTGTTTTTGATTTGCCACACTATGTGTGAATTTACTACATCTCATATAAGCAACCAAACATGATGTTACATTTTCTCAGAGGAGGAAAACAGATTGGGTCACTATTTTGTTTTGGTTGTAGGATAACTGCTATCAATCATAGGAAACAGTTCTGTGATATCAGGCTAAGAGCCAAAGAAAAGTTGGCGGCGAACCATTTGGGACATTTAGTTGAAAGGAGGGGACATCCACCAGCTTGTCCCTGACATCTGCACAATATGCAGCCACTTTTCACTTCAAATAAAATTGTGGTTGGTGTATTGTAAAACTGCTTAAAAGAGATGGGTGCTCCCTGCATAACAAGGGTTTAATCAACAAGGTTTTTCTGACCACATTCTTTTGCTTGATATTGAAGTTCCCTCTGTTCTGCCTTGTTGCAGAAAAGAAAAACCTTGCACAGCACAAGAAAGAGGTATTATTTATAAGAGGCTATGTAAAGTAATTGAATTTCAGGTGTATTTCTTGATAACATCAAGTCTATAACCACTTTGATTTTGTAATTTTTTAAACCAATATTTTAGGTTTTAATATGAAGATGTGTAGGTGGTTTTAGTATTTAGTGTAGTATTTTAGTATTTTAGTTCTTGATGAGGCTGTATGACCTAAGAGAACTAGGATACTATCACTGAAAGCATGACTCCTATTGGATCAGTCACTGTAATTTGTGTGCAGTTCAAATGTTTTGACCAGTAACTTGGGGGGCTTTTAATAATCTAATGTTAAAGTTAAAATGGAGGTACTAATAATAAGAATGAGAACAATACTTCTTAAGACATGACACAACACATACAGTACATTTACTGAGGTACAATTTTGACATACTTGTATTTTACTTGAGTATTTCCATTTTATGCTGCTTTACATGTATTCATTGTTTAAAATATATCTTTGATGGAAGAGAACATACATATTTCAATGTATTTAGTGTTAGGAAAAAAATAAGATAATCAGCAGTTTTATTCATTGCATCAATAATTCTGTATTATACCACCTGCATACATTTGCTTATTAATTTCTGGGCATACAGAAATACTGAATAAAAGAAGACTCTACTCTCTTAGACCCTTGGGGGATCAAGTAAAAAAAGGCACAATATTGGCGCAGTATCATAAATATGGTACTATGCTTAATATATTTTGGGATTTTTATTTTGGTCAGTGGAACAAAGTGGACCTGACTTTCACCCTTCTTACTTGCAGACAGGAAATGGAAATGGCTCAAACATATCTGCTGTATTGACACGTGTTTTTCATTCTGATTGTAAGTTTGCACTCCAAAGCAGGTCTCACAGCCACACTGAATCAATATTGGAGGAGCAAAGCCCTTGTTCTCTGTGTTTATAGATCCATGCCTTCTGCTGGACTTTGCTTCCTCTGCACATTCTGATCACTGTCTGTCTGCTGGCGACGTGACTGGAGAACTGCAATTTATGCTGCCTTTATTTATAGTCAGGAGATACAAGAAGGCAAGTTTAGCGTGGGATGATTTTCGGTTATGTTATAAGTGGCAGTTATGCCCATTTTTAAAGAGTATTCAGAAATCAAATTTATTTTATATTTCCACAAAAAGTGTCGCACATGATCTGCTGCTATATTAATCTTATTGAACTCCCATTTCACCAATATTTTATGTTATTTAATCTAAAGATATATGAAGACTTAATGATCAGTATGTGCATCAGTATAGCTCCTGTAATTTGAGGGATGTGATATTTATGTAAAGTGTTACACAATTACGTACACTTCTGTGTGTACCTTGAAATCCTCTTACACAACCAGTATGAGCCTTTGGAAAATAAATGTCTTGTTTTGTGCACAGCCATGCATATGGCCCACAAGTTTTATGCGATGCAAATTATAGAGGACAGGAGACAGTTTTCTTCAGAGAGAAGGTGCCCTGGACTCCAAGCCTATTAGAAAACTGTCTGCTGCTTTTAAATGAGAAGAGAAGAGTTAATGTGATTGGCCATTACAGAAGGCTGCGCCAACTCTATCCTCTGATAATATATTCCTGAACAATGTATTTGTCCCTATTTCACCTTTTCCCTTCTGTTCTACGTTACTCCTGTGCTTGAAGTCACCAAAATTGCAGATAAATGTTAGTCATACCAAAGTATGTTTGCACTCTGAAATTGTGTCCGAGTACATATTGAGTCTTTGGTGTATTTGTAAAATAACAAGTTATAGTCACCAATGTCCAAAAGTTTGTGGTAATTTGATTAAACAAACATGTGTGTAGACATATGCATCATGTACGTACAATATGAACAGAAAAAAAAGGTATTGAACTAAATGTCGACACTGGGCCCTTCTTCTTTAAGATTATATAATAATTTGGGACTCATTTTAAGGCGCTTATCATTGATTTTGTTAATCAAATTGCCACAGAGAAATTACACACACTGAACCTGAAGCTTTCAGCGCGCCTGGGGCAGTTGACCACTACAGTATGCTGAGTCAGTAATTAAGCTTAAAACTGTACATCATCCTTGAATTCAATGTCAAGTCAGACTTCATCAACATTTATACCAGCATGTATTCTTAATCCCGTCCGTTCCAAGGTACGTTACTGTCGCACTGTACCAAACAAAAAAAACATCAAATACTATTAAGTGCACAGCCACTCCTACTATACACTACTTACTTAATGTCCTATGGGTACACAGCCATGTTTGTTTGATAAAGCAAGCCCATTAAGCTGTTATTTCATCCTGTTTCATCCAGACATCCATTTTGAGTTTCAAACAAGTCATTACTAACTCTCAGAGGATGCAGTACCTGATAGGTGAAAGACAAGCTATCTTGCATGCCTGGCCTGCATTCCTGTTAACTAACTCACAAACTCACTCAATCATCAATCCATTCCTAGCCCTTTTCCACACTCAGACAAAGCCTCACCTCTTGACATATGCTACAGGTCCATCAGTCTTGATCAGCAGACATGCAGTCCATTCAGCATTGCAGTAAATATGTGTGTGTGTGTGTGTGTGTGTGCTGTATGGATACTCTCTCCTCTCAACACCTACTGCCTTGCTTTCCTGAGAAACTGACTCAGCAGCCACTGTCACGTCTGCTTAATTTTGTCATGGTTGACTTCTGCTACCTGGAGTCTCATCTGCCAGAGCCCCTTAATCCACTTGTCACTCACAACAACAAAAAGCTAGGAAGGTGCTCCTTGAATGAAGACAGGGAGGTGGAGCATTGGTGGGTGTACGGGAGAGTTGGATTGGAGGTTTTTGTGCAGGTGCGCAGGCACAGGTGCATGGCAGCAGCTGTGGGAGTTTCAGACTAGTGTTGAAATTTTCAGCACTATTCCGAGACTATACTAAGAAGAAGCCAATAAATCCTTCAAGAGAAATAACATGCATTCTACCATGTATGCAAGTTGTTATATGAGGTGAAAATTTATTAAGTAAAGGAATAAATTGAAAAGGAGAGTTTGTACAGAAAAGGCTTTACGGCAATAAAAGTGGTCATAAAAGTGTATTTCATGTTGGATTGTCTATAAATGGCGAAACATAAAGACTATTACCCCAATGAAAGATACACTATATTGCCAAAAGTATTCACTCACCCATCCAAATAATTGAAATCAGGTGTTCCAATCACTTCCATGGCCACAGGTGTATAAAATCATTCACCAAGGCATGCAGACTGTTTCTACAAACATTTGTGAAAGAATGGGTCGCTCTCAGGAGCTCAGTGAATTCCAGCGTGGTACTGTGATAGGATGCCACCTGTGCAACAAGTCCAGTCGTGAAATTTCCTCACTCCTAAATATTCCACAGTCAACTGTCAGTGGTATTATAAGAAAGTGGAAGCGATTGGGAACGACAGCAACTCAGCCACGAAGTGGTAGGCCACGTAAAATGACGGAGCGGAGTCAGCGGATGCTGAGGCGCATAGTGTGCAGAGGTCGCCAACTTTCTGCAGAGTCAATCGCTACAGACCTCCAAACTTCATGTGGCCTTCAGATTAGCTCAAGAACAGTGCGTAGAGAGCTTCATGGAATGGGTTTCCATGGCCGAGCAGCTGTATCCAAGCCACACATCACCAAGTGCAATGCAAAGCGTCGGATGCAGTGGTGTAAAGCACGCCGCCACTGGACTCTAGAGCAGTTGAGACGCATTCTCTGGAGTGACGAATTGCGCTTCACCATCTGGCGATCTGATGGACGAGTCTGGGTTTGGCGGTTGCCAGGAAAACGGTACTTGTCTGACTGCATTGTGCCAAGTGTAAAGTTTGGTGGAGGGGGGATTATGGTGTGGGGTTGTTTTTCAGGAGCTGGGCTTGGCCCCTTAGTTCCAGTGAAAGGAACTCTGAATGCTTCAGCATACCAAGAGATTTTGGACAATTCCATGCTCCCAACTTTGTGGGAACAGTTTGGGGATGGCCCCTTCCTGTTCCAACATGACTGTGCACCAGTGCACAAAGCAAGGTCCATAAAGACATGGATGAGAGAGTTTGGTGTGGATGAACTTGACTGGCCTGCACAGTCCTGACCTCAACCCGATAGAACACCTTTGGGATGAATCAGAGCGGAGACTGAGAGCCAGGCCTTCTCGTCCAACATCAGTGTGTGACCTCACAAATGCGCTTCTGGAAGAATGGTCAAAAATTCCCATAAACACACTCCTAAACCTTGTGGAAAGCCTTCCCAGAAGAGTTGAAGCTGTTATAGCTGCAAAGGGTGGACCGACGTCATATTAAACCCTATGCATTAAGAATGGGATGTCACTTAAGTTCATATGCGAGTCAAGGCAGGTGAGCCAATACTTTTGGCAATATAGTGTACTTCAGTGTGCATACAATACATTACAATACTGATAAAGTCACCATGTAATGTTTACGTAAATTATAAGCCCTGTTTTAGCTGTATGTACAAGTATGTACAAGCCCACGGTTTGCTCAACCCATACTGCACTTTCTCATATTTTTGCGTGCAAATCACAATCACAGCAACTTGTTTTCTATTCCGTCACCATCAAATGTAGTTACAACATTTGAGCAATGGTTCTGTTCCTTGACACCTTTTTGTTTGCAATTAGAAATGCATTTTATCAACAATGCTAAGGGCATCAGGCTTGCAGTTGTTGCATCCCAGTAACCTGGAATGAAGACATGGAAAGAGGATGGGCAGGAATGGGCAGTCCTGAGGATGTTTGGTGATGTAGAGGGGAGAGATAAATTTAAATTAGTTTTCATGGATCTCAGCATCCGTGTGTGTCCAATATGCCTCCTGGATGCCTACACTCCTGCTGATCAGCGCTGCAAAAACTAGTTTGGTTAGAATACACACACAAACAACCAAGCAGCTTGGTGTGCATACACGTTCGTCTGGTTGTTTTGCAACAGCCTGGTGCTGATTGTGCATGATTTCAATAAGCTAGCCACCATGGAATAAAGTTCTGTAACTGCACTTTGCTCTGATAATGTCCATTTTTCAATTAAATGAAACTAAATAATTATATCTGTTGCCTCCAGACAGCTGAATTCAATCAAATGAAAAATAAAAACTTCAAACAGCCGACGTGCAGTTATGGATTAATGGTATAACCCATTAATCTTTTGCTCAGATGAGACTTTACTAGCGTTACTGCCATATTCACATTAAAATTGTATTTTTGATGCTATAAAGAGTTGAAAATATCAATAATCTTGTCCTGCACCATTTCAATTACATTAAACTCCCAGTGCCCAGATTAGCTGCGTCAAATTATATAACTCATGTTTGATCAAATGTTATTCAGCTCAAAGATGAGCAAATGTAAAACGGTTATCATCAATATAACTATAGAAAACTGGACATTAATTGATTAATTGCATCTATAAACTTGCTGATACGATGTGGGATTCATCATGTCAAACAAGACAGTTTGTCACAAATTGTGGTCGATATTAACCAACAAGCGGTATCTCAGGAGGTCCCCAGATAAACTGAGACATTATCTTTTCAAATGGGGCTCCAGGGCCCTAATTGCAAAATCCCTCCGTCTGAAGTCAGACTTCAGTATTAACGTTCAGATGGTCTTCCTTGATATTTACAGGAGGTGACGCGCTGCTGCAGGATGAAAGTCTATACAATCGTGTGAC
The DNA here is from genome assembly GCF_043641665.1 of Enoplosus armatus. NCBI lineage: Eukaryota > Metazoa > Chordata > Actinopteri > Centrarchiformes > Enoplosidae > Enoplosus > Enoplosus armatus. Next base: position 8,537,680 of record NC_092197.1, on the reverse strand, counting down.
ATTCCATTTTTCTCCGTGGTGCAGTCTATTTTCAAATCTTCAATCTCCATTCTGCTCAGAATTGTGTGATCGTGGACCCATGGAAAACCGGAGAAGTCTAAGTAATTACGATCACCTGGGCTTGAAATTAACACCAGCTAACTCTTTCAGTGTAGGTAAAATTCGACTGTGGCAGGTAACACAATTCTACCAGCAGCTTTTTTTGGTTGAGGCTTTTTGACTGTTTCCATATCAACATAAAGCTTCTCCAGTGCAGAGGCTTCAAAAGTGTGTGCTTTTATGTATTCTCTCCCATCTACTGGTTTTAAAATAGAAGAAAATTAACATTTTCAATTTGCAGTATGTTGTTTTTTGTCACTATATTGCTATACAGATTTTTTGTGTGTGTGTTGTGACATATTTGGCCCTAGAAATACACTGATGCATTTCACAGTCAGTAATCAACACTGAGTTGCTCTGGGTTATCAGGGTCCCTACAACTACACTGGAAGCATAACAGAGCAAGCAGTCCCTGCTGCTGAATGGCAGACTTGTTAATCAAGTTGACATCTTCACACAACAAAACATCCCAGAAGCAGTGCTGCACACTCAGGTTCACTCCAACTTTATTTTCAGTCGTGACATATGTATAGCCTTGCAAACCAGGTGCATATGAGCAAGGTCATAGCAGGCAGGGGATGTTGTCCTGGGCTCCTCTGCAGTATTATCTATTTGTTATACAGGTATACACATGGAATTATAATGCTTATGGCTGCCAGTTTGGTAGTATAGTTTGAGGCCGTGCATTTAATTCAAGTCTTAAGTGCTTTAATTTTAGCAAGCATTTAATGAAATGTATGTTAGAGATACAGTAAAACAAGAAAAAAACTGTAGAAGTCATTACATTTCTGACATGACGTAATAGTCTGCTGATTACAATACTTTGATTTGTGTGTTTACGTGCCATTTGATAATGTGATATCAAGGGGAACTCCAGTTTGCACGATTGAGTAAATAGAAATCTCTCACTCTGTGCTCTTATTATTATAGTTATTATGACTATTAATATTAATGATGAATTAAGAGTCATTTTATTTTTAGTGAGTGTATTTGCATGAGTTTTAAAACTAAATCTTATTCCTTGTTGATATCACCCCACTCTTCACCTGAGACAGGAATGAACATTACTGGCTAATTACTGGAACATGGTCACCTGAGAGGGGTATTCCAAATCTCTGGCCTATTTGGTTTTACTTGATGTTATTTATATTTTACAATTGCTTTCCCTAGCCCCACTCTCCTTAGTCTCCCTGGGTGAATGAGCATGTGAATGACCACAACTGGCAAGCATTTGCAGGCTCACACAGCTCAAAAATGTTTTCTTTTTTTGTTTCCAGTCGTCTGACAGCGAACAGAACAGAAGCGACTGTCTTTAGCAGAAAAAAAAACAAGATAGGTCATTTGGTCCAATGCCTAAATCAATCTATGTGCCCTGTTCCAGCTTGTTAATGTTCATGGTTACCTTATTTTCAGCACCTGGTGGTAAACATACAGGAAGTACACGTTTTGAATCACAGACTACCATTCAGTCATATGTATGTAAACCTATGTTTGGGAATCCATCCTCCTTCGACCTGTGGTAGCATCGTCTGCATTGGTTTCTTTTCATCACACCTACTCTTCTATATGAGTACTTTTGTGAAATATGTTAATTGTGTGAGTTTGAGTATTAAAACTAGCTTATCTGTATAAATTTACCTTGCTTGAATTCATTGGGATGCACTTTCTTTGGATTTCTGTTTTTCAGTACCATTTATTTGCATTATACACCATCTGGCAGATCAGAAAATACATTATTTTTGGAAGTCATAAGGGTTGTTTAGGAAGGCACTCACAAACACCTACTATGGTGTTTTGTCTAATTAAGGTGACACAGCAAAGAATACTTAAAAAGCCATATATGCTAAAAAAAAAAAAAAAAAGAAAAGAAAAGAAAACACAATGTATTTCTATTTTTTCTGAAATGCAGTTGTCAGGTGCATGTATAACATTTACTGAATGTACTAATAACCGTATGTATGCTGCATATGATATATCCATGTTTCATCCCACAACAGTACTAACATGACTCAGCAAATGTGTGATTGTATGTGTATGTGCATGTTCAATATGCACTAACCTTGATGGCATTGGTGGAGATTTGGATCTCATGCAGCTTCCTCATCGTGCCGTCGCGGTCAATGAAGTAGGACGAGGCCAGCTGATGAAGGGCTTCCACGTTCTGAGTAGCGTTGGCAAGCTTCCTGTCCAGCTTGTTTTTGGCCAGGTACATAGTCAGTGCCTCCTCTCCTACAGGTAGCACAAAGTAATGGGAATATGATTAGGATAATACATTCTTAATACTTTGGAAGTTTTGAGGAGGAAAAAATGCTTGATGCTTGATGTAAGTGTTTGAGCAAAATAGCGAGTCAAGTATTTAAGGTGCACTGAATAAATAATGTGAGTGTACTCTAGACATCTTCATATGTGAGAAATTGTCCAATCCAGGCTTATCTCAGCTGCCAATGGAGCTCTTAACAGGAGAGATAAGTCAGAGGTCTGAATACCAAGGCAAGCAGTTTGAGCTTGAGAAACCAGATGCCCCAGTTTTCCAGGAACAGTCCCCACATTTGCCGCTTTATCCCTAGCTGGCACCATCCCCAGAAATGTCCCCGGATTTACCCCTATTGGGAAGGCATTATTTCCATGAGAGGTCTAGTGATATAGAATTTTTACCTCAAGAATTTTATCCCGTGGAGAACAAATATATCACATCTGGTATCATTTTGCTTTCAGCTAACCGAGACATGGAAAAAAAGAGGAATTGAATATAAACACACAAATAGAAAACAACATTACCGATTGCAGAGATTTAATTAGTGCCGAGAAAAATTAGAAAAATAGGGACGAGTACAGGAGCAGCAGCAGCTGGTGTTATAACCATGTGGAGCCACTGGAGGAAGATAGTACCTGTTATCTGTACTGTGGCATTGTGTGGCATGTTCCTGGATTACCGCTGTTCCACTTATTGTTTTTTGCTCATCTGAATGACTGATTACTCATGTGCATGGTTAAATCAAATTACTGACCCTTTCTGGTGATACTAACGCTGCCTGGAGAGGTGTTAAACCATTTCTTTATTTTCTATTTCCCTATCATTTTATACGTTTTCCCTGTTCTTATAAATGATGCTTTTAAACCACAGAAAAATACCATAGCCAAGTCTATTGAATTAACAACAATCTGCACACAACACAATAACTTAACTGCTGAGTTGTTGGCAGTCATCTGATTTTAAGACTTAAATTGGGTTCTTGCTGGCATAACTGGCTGTGAGAATTAAGCCACACTCCTGACGAGGCATTGTTGTTGTTGTTGTTGTTGGCGGTGGTATCGTTCCTGAGATAGTTCAAACGTAGACTTGGGTCGACCTGAAATCCTCTAGATAGAGTTCCCACCTCTCTGCGGTGTGAATTCAAAATCACTGCCACTGTAATAAGGTCACAACTGCTGTGAATATAAAACTGATTATGCACACAAAAAAATCAGCATGTCTCTAATCCCTCTCCATAAATGCAGTCCTATGCCCAGAATTAAAATTTGAGAGGTGAGGAATGAAAACCCCAAACATCCTCACCCTCACCGTAAGCGCAGTACTGTATGTCAAGTTTGAATGTCCCCAGGAAAACAGGGGGATTATATTAAAAGTGACCTTTCAGTAAGTGTCTGTACGCCACAAATGGGAAGAATGTGAACGCTTAGAGCAGAAACAGGGCCAAATATTTGCAGAGCACCAGACAATCTCTCTGATTTGCACGTCATATGTTTGTTTGTTGACACACTATAAAAGGGTTGAGCTGCTCATTGTACACACATCATAATTTTTTCCATTTCCTCATTCCTACAAGCGGAAACAGATGCATAAAAAGCAAACAAGCAAACACCAATTCCCTTCCACGAGCTCACACAACCTTGCCTTCGAAGATTACTGTTCAGATGGCAAACCATATGCCTGGAACTCGTTCAAGAGCATGTCACATATGTTCAGGTTGCCAGTGATGTGAATGGTTATTTGGCCCCCAGCGATGCATTGGAGTTGGTCACTTAACTTGTGGTGACCGTGACTAGGGGTGGGTAGCAGTCAGGGCCAATGTCTCATGCCTGGTTAGAGTACAAGCACTGAGGGGACGAGGCCCCATTCTCTGACGCTGCCATGCTCTCTCTCCCTCGGGGGTTAGCAAAGTTACTTACACACACTTGACTTACACTACTGCACAAAAATAATGGTCTCACATTAAGCCCTTGATCTGCCCCTTTTTTTATCTATTGCAACTTAGTGTGGCATAAAGGAGGTCTTCTGTACATAAATATTTTGTGGTTATTGCTGCTGGTCAGGCAAAGTCATTACCTCTGTGGCTTTAAAAAAATCCATCTGCGTGCACCTTTCTGTAAGTAATACATTGTGTTACATTATTACAGGGCTCCTCACTGGCACGCTGCCAGAATTAATCAGCTCATGTGGCGCTTATGGGTTTACAGCTGAGAGGTGTTTAAAAACAATGCATTGTTTCACCTCGAAATCAGTGAGAGTGTGTGTGCAAAGGCATCTACTGCATGTACATTTTTTTCCTTCTTTTTTGTGTCGATGAGGGTTAGGAGTGCAAGTAGGGCTTTAAAGTAATGGAATGGCTGGGAGTGCTCCATTTGGCGCTAATGGTACATATGTGGGTCACTTTATGGGGAAAGACTTTTATAAACCATATAGATTCCCAGAATACATACACAGACACAGTCACATTAGAACTTATTCTTGTGTGCATTCAAACTGTGGTCTTTTGGGAAATTTGGACAGACCCTACAATGAATGCATGTATATTCTAGATATGAAAAAAATAATAAAAAGATGTGTCCTAAGTACAGCACAGTCTGTGTAATTTACAACAGTCGACGGGGCAATATATGGAAACTACAAACTTTTCTCACATTAATCGAGAAAACATCACAAATAAATTACTGATTGCTGTAATAATTTCTCCTTGAAAACAGGTGGACAGACTTTCTAATATAAAATAAATAATAACTGCATACACACAGTACATTCAAATAAGAAGAGGAATGAATTGAACCCGTTTTCTATTCAACTATAACTGGATTGTCCCAGCTCCATGCAGGAGATATTCTAAAAGTGGGGCTGTTGCTTTGAGATAGCCACGCTCTCAATGCCCAATTATGCCCTGCACCTTTTATGTTGACAGCAGAACAACAGCAACTACAAAAAAGTTTTGAGCATGATGTGGCAAAAGGTAGCGTTGACAGCTTTCATTGGGTAGCCTTCCACTACAACCCAGGGCACAGCGAGAGTTGTGCATATGAACTCTAGCCTCAGGCCTCAGTGACCACAAGCCATTTCAATAAACCACTCCTTCCTCTCCGGTGCTGAACGCATAAGACTGTTGCACTGAAAAGGTCTCTGATCCAGTCACATAGGTTGAGTATTCACTAGAGAGTAGGAGGGCAAATGAGTCTTCGGAGCTAAGATACCCTCTCCCTCCTACGTGTGTAATCGTTATGCACTTTCAACATTTGCATCTCTTCTCTCTCTCTCAACTCAAATGCTCTAGACCTCTCTGAACAAATACCAACAGAATTCCTGGTGAAACAGCAGCTCTCACTCAAAGTGGATTTCAAACATATGAGGGAGTGGGGATGACAGATGTGGGGAAATATGTCCCTCACAGCTTCAGCAAAAATGCAAATTTGTCGTTTACACTTTTGTTCCTTCCTCCAGAATTTATACACAGCCTTGGTTGTGCAGTGACTCCTTCGCCATTCTAAAGCCCTGGACACAGAAAGGATCTGGATTCTATTGTCAATAAACATACTCCACCTACAGTATTGTTCTCAGCGGCTGCAGGCAAACCAGAGATGTTAAGCATCTATGTCGAACCGTTTTGATGTGTTTTTCAGTTTCAGCTTCAGTTAAATTCTGGAGCATCGACTCACAGCGGTGGTGTCTTTTGCGGGGAAGTCTGAGATGTGTTTGCTCTGTTAAAGCTTCAAGTCTCCCACGCGCAATGTGCACCCAGGATGCAGTCGGGTCATGTGTTGCACATCCTTTGATGCCTCCTTTAAAGCAACCACATATGCCAGAAACTCAGCTTCAGGTGGTATGAGATAGTTAAAATGTTCAGACAGCCGAAAAGCAGCAGGGAATTGATCATTATTTCCCAAAACATCTTCAGCAGACGCTGTCAGTCAGTAGTGTTAAGAGGAAATAACTGACATTCTTCCTCTTTTAAATGCTTGTTAGAGTGGAGCATACCCTGACATTACTACAGTACCATATTTCCACACATTTACTAACTCTGAGAGCTAGAGTTTTTAATCAACATGGTCTAATTTCCAAAGACAAGTGGTGTTATTTTTATCACTATTATTGTTATGTTTTTTGTAATTAAATCAGATATGATCAAGTTCATCTCCTTAAACATCCTTTGAACCTATAAAATCTGATTAATCGTTTAAAGTGTAACAACCACAACACAATTAGTGAGACACTGCCTCGCTGCACCCTGGGCCACTACCCCTCCACAGGCATCAGGAAATAAAAATGAAATATATAAACCTTTGTATTTAGTAAAGAGTGTCTACATAAATCCAGACAAAAACAAAGGCTATTGTCACAAACAGTGTTTTGTTCTCTGAGCACTGGGTGTTGCTGCCCAGCGCTTCCAGGCACCACAGGCACCATTGTTTTTGCCATGAAATGAAGCCAAGGGACACACAAATAAATAAATAAATTGAAAAAAAGGTCACACTTTATCTGTACAATCCAGAAGTAATACTGTACTAAACTTAGGGCTTTAGTTTAAAATGGGATAAGGGACAGGGGTTACATAATCAGTTGAAAGGATTAAATGAGTGTCCTCACCAAAAAACAACGGCAGAGGAAGTGGGACATTTTACTGTCACACAAAGTCTTAAGTAAGAGGAAAGGATGGAGGGCTGGGCATAAAAAGTATGTGACATCAACACAGGAGACTTGTCCTCTATTCCTAACCCAACAATTAATATTTGTTTCTTTGAAGGCTCTTTCCCAAACTATAACCATGTTCTTTCCCTAACCATTCATTGCCTTAATTTGACCCCACCTTAAAAAGGTGCCCTGTGGGGTAAGCTTGGTTTTGTTTACATTCAGTTTTACTCATCAAATGCATTCTGTGCATCCTTGAGACCAAACAAATGTCTTCTTCTTCACTGTCTTTGTGGGCACATTGATATGCCCCTGTGCGTGTTACCACTACCAAATGTCGGTCAGCGGAATATTGTGAAACCGGCACCAGGACTGTTGTGTCACCCACCTGATCTTGCTTGTGTATAAGTGTGCATTTGATCAGGGACCCATTTGTAAACACATTCCATCGTGCTGCTAGTGTTCAAACACTCCACAGTGTAGCTTTAACTGTAAGGGCGCCAGATCAGAAAACACTTATTTTTGAAAGGGTCATATGGGTCATTTTAGAACGCCCTGAAAATTGAAATATTTTGAGGACTTGTTGGAATGAAATATTGTCACTTCAGCATCAATCAGTTAGAAGTGAGATATTGCAGTATAAAACAAAATATAATAAAATGAGTTAAAATAAGCTTTATCTTGATGTGATGCTTCCCAAATATGTCTTCTAAGCTTATCAGCTCAGTCAGTAGTATTTCACTCAGTCAGTAGTGGCAGTGGTGGCACTTGAAGAAGATTACCACAATAATGTGCATTTGCTGCCTTGCACAACGAGGAGGCTCATAAAGAAAAAAAGAAAAAAACATGCTGGGAAACATAATGGTTCCGTGGTTATGCATTGCAATCATTTCTATAGAGTACAAAGGAGTGGATCTCTAATGGGGCTCTTTAGACTTGACCACACCAACTTAAAGTTGCCTGTGAGAAGGAGAATTCACTTCTTTCCTCTCATTTGTATAATGACTCTTGAGACCACAAAGTGTAGGTGGCTAAAGAGAGAATTAGCCTCTTTCTTCTTACTTTATCACTAGCCTGGTGTGCACATTTATTGGTTCATATGATTGAGATAAAGAGTGTACTGACCCATAACTAAATGGCCTCAAGGTTAAAGATAATATGTCGATAACTCAGAGGCAGGAAAGAGGTTAAAATGAATGAAAGGCAAGAAATGTAAGGTGATGCAATACAATGAGATTAAGAAGGATGCTGTGGTTGAAAATGATACTGTGATTATTTCTGTGGCTAATTTTTTTCCAACTATTGTCCAATTTTAGCCACCTGGTGCATCTGTGGCGGTGGCATTCTTCCGAGCTTAGACACACTTAATTACATTTTGGCTTCATATAATGTTTCAGCCCAATATTGTGTTTCCACTTTCCAAAATGAGTGTCTCAGCATGAACCGCCTTACAGAGGGGTGTATACGATATTGCAACTCTAACCCTGCACAGTTTAGCTAAATTATTAAAGCCTAGTGTTTGACATTAAGTGCACTGCAAGATTTTAAAATGGAAGAACCAGATTTAGTTTTTCTGCTGAATGCTTAAGCATCGATGGTTCTAGTTGAAGTATCAGTGCTGGCATACAAAAACAGTTTGAATTTGTTCTGTAATTATTCGACAACAGGACTGCACAATAAGGACTGGCCCTGTTTTAACTCTTTTCTAAATACAAAGGGTCTCCACATAATTTATATCGTAGGTTCAATACATGTCTGCAAAGTTAACCATAATCAAACATGACAAACGTATCATGGATTTTTCTCAAAGGAATTTGATTGTGAGATTACAAAACGACAAACATAATTTTACAGAACAGGAGCGACTACTTGGCAATGTTTTATGCATAGAGTTATATAATACAGGGTTTGAGTAAAAGAGCGGATTATCTTACTAATTATATCTTTGAAATGCAATTGGCAGAGTGATCACAGTTAGCTGCCTTCATGCATCCCTCAGAGCTTGAGATAAGATAAGAGATTCGAGGGAGAAGCCATTTATATTTAGACTTGGACAGCAGGGGTGCTTAACTTTTATTTTGGGAAGCACATCCAAAAACAGTGAGATCATCCATTAGAGGCATTTATTCTCCTTTCCATGGTGAGTTTTTGTAATAGTGAATTTCATGTGACTTTAAAGATATATAATTGCCAACAATTGCAGGGTTTGGGGTCGGGATGGTTTATTAATACCAAAATAAAATGAAGCCTTGAAAGAAAGTCTTCATAAATTATCAACAATGTTTTTTGTTTCATAAAAATAGCATTTCTGTACACACTCGTTTGTGAAAGTGCTTCTTTTCTCGTACAGGCCACCTGAAATGAGTTTCTGTTTTTCGTTTTTTAATAAGTGCCTGTAGATAAATTACAATACATATGATAATCATCGTCCACCATTTCAATGAAAGGTTCATAAGTGCAAGCACTTATGAAGAAGATTATCTTCAGGTTAAATTGGGCATGTACATAAAAATGCAATTATCATATGTATGACCATAATGATCCTGGGGTGTTGTGAATGAAATTGAAGCTGTGTTGTTAGACCCTTGAGAGCCGATTCAGAAGATGAATTTCTACTGATCGCATTATGTTCTTATTTTGCATGTAATGTTGCTTGGGGCAGTGAACAAGGCTGTGTGAAAATGTCTTCAAGTTCTGGTTGGAGGTCAGCACACACTGTGGCAACTGAAACCTGATGTTGGGTGTTTTTGGGGCTGTAAACCCATCATATTGCCTGTGGGAACAATTTAGATCCTTAGACCATCCTTAGACTGCCAGCCTACAGATGGTGAAATATCTACTGGCTATGTGTACAAAGTTAAACTCATGCAATGTTTAACCATCCAGTGTAATACTGTATGTGGATCAGTTGGCTGAGCCACCCTGTAAACTCAGTGTTGTGTTTGAATCTGGCTCGTCACATTTGAAGTATTTTCAACATTTTTTTTCTTATCTGGTTGTTTTCACTCAAAGATAACCCTAGCCCTTTCTCTCCCACATGTATAAGACATATGTATCATTAGATAGAGATAGAAGATACAGAATGGTAATTTATCATGCAAGAAAACTATTAAACCTGAGTCATCTAATGTGGTAGGTTGACAGCTTCCTGCTGGCAGTCACACCTTGCTTGCACAAGATTGAGTCACATTATTTTCATGATGTTACAGTATGTTTTGCCTTTTCACTTATCAAATGTTCCAAAGTGTTCAGTGGGGATGATGTTTGGTCATTATATCGCAGTGGTTATAATATAGTTTTGTCATAGGGTCACTGTCCTGCTGGAAAATCAACCTAAGCCAGACGAGACGGAATACCTGTTCAGAATTGAGATTTCTTTGGTCATTGTGGAGTCAATGCTGTGCACCAATCCTGGACAACTGACAAATCCACATACCTGAATTTAAATGTATTGAGGTATGTGTATGTAAATGTCTTATATGCTGTTACATTAACTTCTCATACAACCACCATCCAATGATGAATTTACAAATGATAACCTGATTCAAATTTCATGGATGCTGCTCTGGCGCAAAGATGTCTTATAATAATTGTTCAGTAAGTGTACTGGTACTTCACTTCAAGTTGCCCTAATCTCGCTTTGGAAGAAAGTCATTTGGTTTGTGAACATTTCTCTGGTCTGCTTTGTCCTGTCCTCTGACGTAGCTGCAGTTTTGCTGTGGGAGAGTTTTTCCAACACCCTGGAGAACAACTTGACCCCAAACTGCTCCACTGAGCTGTTCTGACATTGTTACAAACAGGCAGATGAATAATCCTGGACACCCTGGTGGTGCAGTTTCACAGTATTATCATAAGGGGTCATTGAATAGTGATATTTATTTGTGCAAATGAATAGAAAACTATTTATTCATTAACTTGTTGTTAGGGTTCTGTCTGTATGCATGTATTATCTGGGATTAATAATTATAAATTTAATGAGAAATGAATCTCTTTTTAAATTATACATATTAATTAATGTTAATTAATGAAATTCACCTTAAACTTTCATATCCAGAAGTAGCAGTTTAGTACTTAATAGGACTTTTCTGCATAGATATGTGCTTTTCTGTTTAGGAATATTCCACATCTTCATCACAATAGGAACGAGGCTCAGACATATTGTTACACGCCTATATCTGGGGAAAACAGACCAGACTTAATTGACATGAAGCATGTAAGCAAAACACAAACCATGTGTAAAACGCATTTAAAACAGTGTGTCAAAACTGTTAATCAAGCATGGAAGTGAGCAAAAGGAAGCAGTGAACCCCTCTTACCTCCCAGGGTGGCTGAGATGAGAATGTGGGTTCCATATTTCTTAATGATGGTGTCGATAAACTGCTGAGTAGTGGGTCTGCGGCCCAGCAAGCGTACGCTGCGCTGGAACTCAGGCATGAGTGGCACCGGGTTCCGGATCAGGTCCCTTCTCTCAATCGCTGTGTTCCTCACCTTCCAACGTGCAAATTCCCTGACGAGCACAGGAAAAAGAAAAACTGCTCACACCAAAATGACTTAGTATATGCAACCACGCTGTCAACAAGAACGGTAAAGCAGTATTAATTACAGTGTGGTACCACATTAATTAGCGCGACTCCGTCTCACCAAAAGCATTTGTGGGAAACCAATACACATCTGGCAGCGCACTGTGGTCTTACCTGTCAGACAATTAAGACAATAACAAAGAGCAACTGGAGCATTTTAATAATTCATGAAGCCGTTCTGAACTCACAGATTTGAACATTTACATTAAAGTAAAAGATTTTAAGACAAAAAACACAATAACACAAATATTTAATGAGTCTGGTGATGCAGTGGCTTTGTTGTGTTTATTCATTCACTCTGACATAAGCATCAAAAATCACTATTTTTTGGATTCTTTAACCAGTGTCCTGTGATGTTCATTTGTGATAGGGTATGTTTTCATTAAGTTGCTTGAGGTGCCTTTCTCTGTATAATGATCCAACTTGAACCTTTAAAGAAAAAAAAAACAACGACATGGAATTATATAAACCAACAGTACAGCCTGCTTAACTGCGCCTCATTCCACCCTTGTTGTTTTCGACTGCAGGTAAAGTCATACAGCGTAAATATTTAAAAGATTTGATAAAATATTTGTGTGGATGTTCATGATGTCTGAGACACACATCAAGAAAACCTTTCCACAGACAGACATTACAGGCATCTCTGTTACTCTGACGGGTTACAGAAAAACCAAATAACCCTGCCCTGAGGATAAAAACATCAGGTTTTATTCAGCTGTCTGAAATGCAAAAGAAGGCACTCTGTTATTGAGTCAGCGGCTAATACCTAGCATATCCAGGAACCCAAAGTCAGTGATTAGGCATTCATGTAGGTAGGCTCCTTTGTGTGGTAAAACTGTCAGTATAGAGTTGCAAATTTGTATTTTGTTATTGCTATAAAACAAGAGGTTCATAGATGTAACATTTTCACAGCAAAAGAGGATTCCTGATGTATTGGTTCACTCTAAAGGAGGTATCACTTTAATGCAAATTTAACAGGAAGCTGTGACTTTCATCATCTTTTCTTTCTGTCAATCATAGAAATGTTCTATTTCCATATGGATTGCGCACATTCTCAAACACTTCCATCAACCACACATGTAGGTGCATGTTGATCCATCATCAGGACCGGATGTGTGATCCATGTGCTCACACTTTCAACTAAAAGGTGTGAGTATGCATACATACAGATGTACACATTCAGATGGTGTAAGTACTCTCCACCCTGCTGAGATGAGTACCAAACTGATTCTTTTGAGTCTATAGACAGGGGGGAAATGTAATTTCCTACTTACTGACTCATAGTTTTAAAAGCATTTCCTCAGAATTCAATTTAAATGGAATTTAGATATATTTAATGATGCACACTTTAGTATATGAATGATGAGCCCAATTACAGTAAGTGTGTGACTTAAAGTGCAACAAAAGCTCCATCGGATCAAGCACGAGCAAAATGCCTCATCGTCCCAATGATTTAACCCTAACAGCCTACTCTAATTGAAATCTGAGTACTGTTCAATAAGTGCATATAAATTCAATGTAGAAACCAGAAGAAACAGATGCAGATGACTAAAAGAAATGCACGCACGCACACACACGCACACTGCAATCCAAACCAATCATGTTTAGAAGATTTTAGCTGCTCTTTCGGCTTTTCGGATATTGCATTTTAATCTTACTAAAACGTATTTAAATCAGTCTTGGAGAAATCCAATGGGAACAGAAAAGACACGATGATATTAGAAGCAATGAGCAGTTTTTTAGTCATGGATTCTATGTCGGCATAAGTTGAAGTCGTTATACTCATATATAATCATACATTTTATTTGTGTTGCCATGTTTCTAAGCACTGTCGAAGCAATAGTTGGTCAAGAGATCTGAATATGACGTTGGTAACAGTAAGTGTGTCCTCTTCTCTCCCTAATACTGCTAGTGACATGTGTCTGCCCACACTAAGCAAATTTAAAGTGTTTCTTTACTTAAATGTGCACAGAAACTGCTGTACACTTGATTGCAGTCAAAACAAACCAAGAAACACACGAAGAGGTTAAAGTAAAAGATGCACTGTAGGAGGTGGTTCAGCCACATGTAGTAAAATTCACCTGTCAAGCATTTGTGTGATGGATGGTCAGTGAAATCGCACAAAAAAAAATCCCACCAAAACATTGGCTTTTGGTGGGATTTTTTTTTGGTGGGATTTTTTTTTTTGTCTTAAAGGTTTGTTTAAGACATTGTTTTGACAGTGCTATTATCATCCCATAAAATGATTTTTTTTATTTAAAAAGTAAGCAATGTGGATAAAAGCTACGACTCAGTGCTTTGTAACAGCTTCATCCAAAGCTTTCCTTCACAGCCCTCAAGGGCTCCTCATAATGATTTAGCCATGAATAGGTGGGTCCCCTCAAATTGATCGTCGGTTACTTCGTTTGAATTCACTGACACGCAGTCAGCGATGTGTCAGTCTGCCTGAGCACGGCTTGACGGCAGCACTTTTTAATGCTCCATTCAGCACTCTAAATTAGCATTTAAAGTTGAATTCCTTTCTGCCAGTGGTCTGTTACGTAATCACACAACTTCATGATGTAGCCAACATTTCAAAAAGTAATATCTTGACAACTCTGTCAAAGAAGAGGTAGTTTTACACATTTAGCACAATCAAAGAGCAGTAAGAAGTGAGCATATAGCATCAAAATGAGTGAATTAACACTTATATAATGACGATACAGGCTGTAAATCATATCCTATTACAGAGACTGGAACATTTAATTGGCATCAAAGGAACCGCACTAAGCTGGTTTAAGTCGTATTTATCAGATCGATCTCAGTTTGTACATGTTAATGATGAATCCTCCATGTACGCCAAAGTCAGTCATGGAGTTCCACAAGGTTCTGTGCTTGGACCAATACTATTCACCCTTCCTTTAGGGGATATTATTAGAAAACACTCCATACATTTTCATTGCTATGCGGATGATACCCAGCTATATTTATCGATCAAGCCAGAAGAACCTCATCAGTTAGCCAAGCTCCAAGCATGCCTTAAGGACATAAAGACCTGGATGACCTGTAATTATCTGATGTTGAACTCAGACAAGACAGAAGTTATTGTTCTCGGCCCTGAACACCTCAGAAACACAGTATCTAAGGATATTGTTACCCTAGATGGCATTGCCCTGGCCTCCAGCGCCACCGTGAGGAATCTCGGAGTTGTCATTTGATCAGGACATGTCCTTTAACTTCCACGTAAAACAAACTTCAAGGACTGCCTTCTTTCACCTCCGTAACATTGCAAAAATCAGGAAGATCCTGTCTCAAACAGATGCAGAAAAATTAGTCCATGCATTTGTTACGTCTCGGCTGGATTATTGCAATTCCTTATTATCAGGCTGTCCCAATAAGTCCCTGAGGACTCTCCAGCTGATCCAGAATGCTGCAGCACGTGTACTGACAGGAACCAGGAAAAGAGATCATATTTCTCCTGTATTAGCTTCGCTGCACTGGCTCCCTGTAAAATCTAGAATAGAGTTTAAAATCCTTCTCCTGACTTACAAAGCTCTTACTGGTCAGGCACCATCATATCTTAAAGAGCTCATAGTACCCTATTACCCCACTAGAGCACTCCGCTCCCAGAGTGCAGGGTTGCTTGTGGTTCCTAGAGTCTCCAAAAACAGAACAGGAGCCAGAGCCTTCAGCTATCAAGCTCCTCTCCTGTGGAATCGGCTCCCAGTTTGGGTCCGGGAGGCAGACACACTCTCTACTTTTAAGAGTAGGCTTAAAACTTTGCTTTTTGATAACGCTTATAGTTAAGGGCTGGCTCAGGCCTGCCTGGACCAGCCCCCTAGTTATGCTGCTATAGGCCTACACTGCTGGGGAGACTTCCCATGATGCACTGAGCTTTTCTCCTCTCCCTCTTCATCTTTGCACATTCATCACAGTCCAATGCATGTTACTAACTTTATTTCTTCCCCGGAGTTTCTTTGTACTTTGTCGTCTCGCAGGTTGCTGTGGATCGTGGTCCTGGTACGCCTGGATGCGGCCGGCATGGGCCTGCCTGACTCTCATCACTACAGTTATTATGTTTAGTCATAGTTCTGTTACTATTAAAGCTGCTATTGTTAATCTCAGCTAGTATTACAGCTGTAACTACTATTATCAGTCATATTTCCATTATTATTATAACTATAGCTGCTATTTATACTGCTAGTGCTGCCATACATCTCTGCCTGTCTGTCTGTCTGTCTATCTGTGTCTCTAAGTCTATCTCTCTCTCTCTCTCTCTCTCTCTCTCTCAAACCCAACCGGTCAAAGCAGATGACCGGCCACCTAGAGTCTGGTTCTGCTCGAGGCTTCTGCCTCTTAAAAGGAAGTTTTTCCTTGCCACTGTCGCCAAAGTGCTTGCTCATGGTGGGAACTGTTGGGTCTCTGTAATAACATTATAAAGAGTCGGTCTAGACCTGCTCTATTTTGTGTCATGAGATGACTTTGTTGTGATTTGGCGCTATATAAATAAAATTGAATTGAATTGAATTGTCACATCTGACAGGAGAATGCCTGCACAGCTTTTTCTTTACTCTGTCTAATCACACACATTATCGAGCGATGTTTTTCCAACCAGATATTCAATAAATGCTTTGTGGCAGATTTGCAGAAGTCTTCCTATTTGAGAACTTTGCAATTCCTCAACTTTGTAAAGACACAAGCTCTCATCTGGCGGGACAGGGCTCACCACTCACATGAGTACATGCTGATTCAGCTCCCACTCCTGTTCCATGACTTTGCTTTTTAAGAGGTACACGTTGCTGTTATTTCTGAAATCTGGAGCAAACATTCAGAGCTGCGAGAGATTTGCAGCAGATGTAGGAAAATGTATCCCATTTTCATTCTTTTCCCAGCTCTCTCACTGTATCGCTGCTCTGCTGCTATCTCCCTATCAATTCATTTCCACTGAATCCTCCTCATGGCTCCGTTACTGCCAATTATTATATAAAATTTTATATGGCAGCCATATGTACTTGAGCCCCTCTGCCCCAGATTAGGCATGCCAGCAGATGGAACCTGCGACATGATTCAGTGCTTTACTTCACAGCTCCAAGACCGGTTTAATGACCTATCAAAGGAAGTTAAGAGGAGATGAATGGCAATGCAGCGGCATAGGAGGAAAATGGGAGCGTAGGTGATTATTGCTTTATGGTGTTCAAGTAACTCGTGTGGGAGGGTGGGTACATTAATTTGCCTGTGTGGAAGTGTCTGTGACCCACAGAAAATACAAGATACATAAATAGAGAGCCATAAATAAATATGTAATTCATGTAGAAATACTTACTGTAAATGTCACTGACAGCCTTATATATTTGCAGACGATTGTCATGGTGGAACCTTATCCTGCAAATACTGTATGGTGGGTCCTTATGCATGGATAATGGGCACTCATTGATCCCATACATTCATGTATTCTAACAAGTATGATTTCGTCCTCTTGAACAAAGAGTTTTCTTGATGATAGATGAGTTCTTTGGGGTTTTTTATCTTTGAAGAATCAGCTAAAGTCGGTTAATCCCCCCGTGCCCTCACTGAGACCGCCATTTTATCTGATTCCTTTCCAATGTTTGTCTCAGCACAGTTTAATCAAGTAAACATGAGCACTGGTTGCTAGGAAATACATTATTATAATCAAACAGTCAACTCTCTCATCTCATATAGATCAGAATGAGAATGTTTTTCACCAGAGATCATTTGCTCTAATGAATGTACTGGTGGCTTTAACATGTGTGCTTCTATTTTAGACCTTAATCAAGATGAAGCCTGAGTAAAAGTAATATTCAGTTGTAATCAAATGTCTTTTCACATTGAGCCAGCACTCTATATCTGGCTCACTTGTTACAGAGCAAATGCAAGATAAATATCAAAATGTGCAAGGAGAGATCTCAGAGGGAACTCAAGGCAAGTCAGTCAACACCTGAGCAATAAGGCCAGTAAACGTAGTTTTGATTTTCTTTGGACTTCTTGCATGAAATATTGATATTGTGTCTATGACACCGTCTGTCCTTGTTAGAGCAAAATCACAGAGAACTTGGAACATATTTGAAAGTCATCTTTTGAGCATCAACTGGATGCAAAATGCAATGTATAACTGAGATGGCAGAACGAAAAACAAATTAAAAATTTAACAGAATGCATGAACACATTTCTGCCAGTGTCCTGGTTTTATTATTTTGGATTAATTGATGTTTACAAGGGGTGTAACGATTCATTCATTGCATCAATGCATAAACTGTAAATTATGCCAATTCAACTGCATCAGTCTGCTAAAAGAAATGAACAGGACTCTGACTCTTCAGTAATGATCAACTTGAAATGCTTTGAACCAAACAATTTGAAATTTCAAATGATGTTGCTCATGCCTGTGACCAGGAGATTAAAACTGTGCTGCCAGAGTATTTACATTTACATTTAGTAAATTACCTCTCTGTGCTTTAATTGTTAGTGGCAGGGTCCGCCATTCGAGTACCTACGCATGAGGGACTCACAGGAAACGATGCATGTATGTAATCCAGCGTCACTGTTTCATCTCCTTGATATCAGTCTCACTGTTTACTGTTCACTCTGCTAACGCTGTAACACAGCTGTACGTTACTGCTAACGAACATTTCAAACTGATGCTCAATTACATTAAAAGCGTTCAACTGGGCTTTTATTGTGAAATAGGAATGAAAATGTAGTGTATTTGTCACTGAAGTTAGTGCTGACGTAACTGTCTACAAAACTGTTATTTTCTGCATATTTGGTCAGAAGATCAGTTTTAAATATTGAGTAATGATGGACCAAGCCACAGTGAGCTGTGATATGTAGCTCCAGGCGACAGGCTGCACAACTCCAACTTCTCAGCAAGGCAGCCAACGCCTTTACAGTGCCCTGCTGTTGCGTGGAAACTACATTCTCCATGTGCAGCAGGAAATCATGTTAATGTGTGTTTAAATCTTTAAGGAGTACTTTTAAATCCTACATGCCCTTTATCACTCAGCAGACTTTCCACTCCCACATACAAACACCCTGCCAGTAATGAAATGTTGGATAACTCTTTCTATGAAGCCCAAATGTATAATACATTATAAATGCTTTCTAAGTGCATTATCATGTAAAACGCATTGTCTAAATCACTGTAAATCTTTACAGTGACAATGGTGTCTTTTAACAACAGTTGCAAGCCATTATAAATATAATAATAAAACGTTTCTATGTTAAATATCATTTTGTATTAATGTGTAATTGCTTAGACATGTGTGATTACTTTACTCATTTTGCAAGTTATAAGGTGTTATGAATAACATGGTGCTCTCTGTAACCATAATGGAAGAAAAGTGTGGCCATGGCATGTCATAACACCTTCCAGGCAGCATGTTGTCTGCTTCAATTAGAGTTGGGCTGTATTGACGTATCCAGTAAATATTCCCTAAAGCTCTGACAGGGGCAGGAAACGACCATCATACAGCGTGTCACCGCAGGCACTTTGTTGATCCGGGCGTTAGAGCCCAGATTTAAAAACCTTGAGAGAGCATGACAGACATTCAAAGTGGAAGTGTGGCAGCACAGCGGAAAGAGAGAGCACAGTTTTGTTGAAAGAAAATCTCTAATTAATTGAGTGGGAAACTGGTTTGGCAGGACCCAGAGACAACATGTTCTTGGATGCCTCATAAATGACATCAGAAAATAATAAGAGCAGGAGTATCAGTAAATTACAGAACTTGTCATACTTGGCTTCTTGTTTACCTCTGTCCTCCTCTCATACTGTATCAAAGTCAAATACAATCCATATTCAGAAGGATGTGTTGTTCAGTTACATCTTGACCTTTGTCGGCCTGTGGTAAAAAAAAAAACATGAATATCTGACAAAAAGCCTGTGCCATTTCCTCTTCACTTGAGGCACAAAAACAACCACTTATGATGAAACAGACCAAATAAAAATGTTACACCAAGCTATAAACATGTTAGTGTTATCAGAACAACCTGACGTTATTTGAAGCAGACAATATGCTGTCATAAAGGGCAACGGTGTGGCACTCAGCATTTTACAAGGAAGATTTAAAGGATGCACCTGCCGTAGAAAGAAAAACAAAAATGCAAGAACAAAAACAGGCCACAATAAGTCTTACATTTTTTTTTAGTTGAAGTACTTTGTGCTCATCTCCTTGAGTGACTGCAGATTCTTGTGTGTGTAATGTTTAATAATAAACCAGGACAGTGTTAATAAAGCAATGCTTGGCGGACATTTGCATGTGCAGTAAACATACAGTAATCACAACATTTAATTCTATTCAAATGCAAAACTTGCAACTAAATGTTGCATAATATAATATTTTGTAAAATGTATTTGAATCGTTTTATCTATTGTGCTTGTAAAAGAGTAATGAACTCAGCTTATTGCGCATTTTTTAAGTGGATGAGCAGTTTGGCTTAAAGTTAGTGAATTGAAGCATTATTTTTTTCTAAATTCTAAAAGAGGAAACATAGTTGTTCTTGAGTTGAATCTCAGATTACAGATTTGGAAATACCTGTTTACCTTAGTACAGTACTT
Organism: Enoplosus armatus; assembly: GCF_043641665.1. Lineage (NCBI taxonomy): Eukaryota > Metazoa > Chordata > Actinopteri > Centrarchiformes > Enoplosidae > Enoplosus > Enoplosus armatus. The sequence goes on along the minus strand of NC_092197.1, from coordinate 8,517,558 downwards.
TCATTTCTAGTACTACTTTCAGAACAATACAGCGTGTGATAAGCTCCTCAGTACAACATAGAGTAGATGAAAGGGGGAATCAACCCTTCGTGTTCTGTACATTCTGCTCATAATGATCATTTTTACACAAACTGCGTCAGAGAGGTGATGATTCAACTCTGCTGTAATTTGTGTAGCTGCAGTTCATGCTTATGTTGTACTGAGTTACATCATACTTAAGTAGTAGTAGCAGTATTTATAGTAAACCTGCCTATCACAGCACCATTTGGTACACTGGAAAATAACCTTAAAAATGTACCATTTAGACTGCTCTGATACTGTAATACAACAGCAATAATTGTTGCATAGTGAGTAGCCAAATCCAAAATAACTTATTAGGGCAACGAAGTCACATCTGTTTAGTGCTGTTTACAGCTCTAATCAACAACATACCACATATTAATTGCAAAATTTAAAAAAAGGTGTGTGATGAAGAGTCTTCTAATAGATTAGTTTGACACATAAACGCCACACATGTTAAAGTTATAAAATTATAAAACATCTAAAATTGTTGTAGTGCAAAAAATAAATAACCCCTCTTTATTTTTAGCCTCAAGGTTTTAATTTATAAAAAAAGATACAATATTAATCACGCTGAAAGTCTCATTATATACAAGAATAAAATATTTATCCTGCTGAAGTCACACCAGATGTTTAATTTAGAGTTACATTGTTTGATAAACCCTGTTGTTCCATTGCCATGGGGGTAACCATACTTGGTAGTTCCTTCAACTTCCTTCACTTTCACTCTGCAGTCATCCTCTTCTGCGTGTCACCTTTCACACGGTACATGTTTCATATCTGGTGAGTCAGTCAGTTCTGCTATTCTTGCCCACATTCCCATGATACATATTTGAATTTAAAAAGAACTAAATGAGAGAAAAACTCATGGTTACTCACTGGGTGGTTGCCATTCACTGTACTGTACAAACTTGGCTTTGCACGAATCTGAAACCTATGCCATAGGCTAACTGCTGGAATCAGCTCAGGACGCTCTGTTCGATATGTTAAGTGTTTGTAAATGATACATAGAAACAGTTTTCGTACTGGACCGAGAGCCGAAATGACAGAAGCTTAACTGAAGAATTTATGTTTCCCCTTCAAGAGTCCAGCTGTTTTCATGGTGCCTGTGAAGTGCAAAACTTCATGGAATAAGCTGTTTGTTTGGTGCCACTGATGCGGTTTTGGAGAAGTGTCTGCTCCTCCTGACGTGAGATGGAACAGACAGCAGCGGTTTTCATGCTTTGATGACGGATGAACTTTTCATTTTTAGTCATTTGTTCCACTACTTGTTTGTTAGGGATGATTTGACTAATACTTCAATTGCCGGTTGAAAAGGATACAATACAACAACACCATTTTGAACTTCATTTTGAATCTTCTTTAGTCAAACTTATTGTCACATAACAAAATACTCCTGAGGGTAAGAGTCAATTTCCAACAAACAATCAAAGTAGTGGAGACATCAACTGCTGTCTATTGAATCCCTGCCCTAAAAGTCTAAATGAGCTCCAGCTGAGCTAAAGTTTGTACGCATGGCAGCTTTATGCTAACAGGACTGCAATTTCATATGCACAAAAAATAAAAATGAATGCTTTCTCAGAGGATTGCGACACACGCTTGATTACAGCTCTGAGGTCACTTACCAGTTCCACATTTTCTTTATTTATAAAGCTATTTTAACATAATATTGTGGCACAGAAGCAGTGCTTATGCTAATAGTCTACTTCGTTGATTAGCATAAACATAATGATCCATCAAAACAACCATTAAAAAAAAGAACAACAGTGGAAATAGTGAGCTCTCTATGACATGTCTGTTATCATGTGTTGTATTGTGCCATTGTTCACTCTACTGTCTTACATTTTTTATGGTAAATATATATTTTTAAGAGAAGTGAGGAAGTCAGAAGTCAGAAATCTGGCTGCTGGAGAGGTTAGGATAATTCTTGTGTTGGGGACAGATTGAAAAATAAACTCTAAAATAATGATTGGTGCAACTTTTTGGAAATGATAAGGACTTGGTAATACAATATGAGCCAAATGACTGGGGGTGGGGGATATCATCTTCACCATGATGATCTCATTTGTCTATGGCCATAATACTATCTTATTAAAATTAATTAGAATATTATCTTTCACATGGAGATTTTGCATTGTAGCACCCTGCATTATTTACAAAAGACCATTAAACATTCCATAGACATAATAGATTGAATCTTTGCCACACTGTTCTTTATAGAGCCATGTTCAGCTGACTGATAGTGGTATGCCATGAGGGCCTCAACAGAAAACACTGGCAAGCTTCAAGGACTGGGGGAGACTTTGATCCAATAATGGTAATTCCCCCATGAATGACTTGTGAAGCGATTTTTGTCTTCCCACACAGTATTGACTTCTTCCCCTTTATTCTGTACATGGTGTTCCCACAGAGAAGCAGTGCTACGAGATCTCATCTACTTGGATATGATACATTTTCGGTGATGTAGGATGAATGTTGTTACATCGAGACCACCATGTGGCCCAGCAGGGTTTATGAATGTCCATATGTGTCGCATTTCAGGGGCTGACTCCTTTGAAGAACAGCTTGTCAAGGCTACCAACAAGGAGCTTCCATGAATTACATCTTGCAGTAGCTTTTTCATTTGTCCAGTTCATGTGATTTACCAGTTATAGATGAGCACCTGAGGGCAAACACCTTGTAAATAAAACTTCATTCAGCCTGTCCTCGACCTTACAAGGCAATATGATGTTACTGCTGATCCCTGGCACATAACTGTAAGGAATGCAAAGGGCATAAAGTAGTATTTATCAAATGCATTTAAAATTCTTTGGAAAGGGTAAGCTTTGTTGACCCATTTGTCAACATATTAGTTCTTGAAAAGCAGGATTTGTAGGAGGTAGTCCCTGGAAATAGACCCAGCCTCTAGAGGAGTTATATTTGATTGATTGTTTAATTGAATTTAGTGTATGTCTTATCTTGCTGTGAGTATTAATATGTGGATTACATTCAGGTTTATGTACAAAATATATCTAGCATGACATTAACACGGTTTGCTACAGTATATGCTTAGGTTGCTTGCTAGCCTATGAAGAGCACACATGGCACACCAATGTTTGTGTCAATCTAGAAAACTTTAAATCACATTAAATTCATATTCTATGCAGTATTTTCCTATTAGACAGAATTGACATTTCATTTCACTTTATTCATTTAGAAATATGTTCAATACGAGTTGTTATTTCTGTGGGTTGACCTAAACCAACCTGAACAGCTGTGTGTATGACATTTTTGTGTCCATTTTTCTATCACAATTTTTGACGACTCTTAATCCCATCGCCAGTCTTAATTACAATGCTGGTCAATCGTTTTTTCAACCGGTGGAAATAGCCATCAGTGGGACAAAACACCAGACCCACATAAATCACTGAACAAATCAGAGATATGGGCACTGATTCAGAGGTCTGGAACTAGGCTAGCATTTATCACAGCACATGTTTTAGGTCACAGGGCGTTCAGTCAAGGCATTGTTCTGAGCCAATGAGAAAAGAGAAAGCAATACCATATATGGACAGAAAATCATGGTTGAAAAGTTTGACTCCCTGAAAATCAAAATGCCTTACAGGTTGTATCTCTGTGACCTGGCTAAACTACAGTTGACTGAACTATTTTGGAAGGACTGAGCACCTGGAATACTCTCATCATCTACAGTGCATCACATACTGCAGATTTGCATGGTCATGTTCCTTAGGGGGCAGTATTAACATTAACACAATAATAATTTCTTTGGGGAAGGCCCCCATAATTCGAGACCTTAGAACCCTTGTTCCCGTGCTGCAACAGTATTATGCAGCAGCTTGACGAATGAATGAAAGAAAAAAAAATCCAGGCATTTCATGGTAATAAGGAGCCAAAGCCAAGTAATAAATCAAACCGACAGAGATACAATTGAAATCCTGTATGAATTTCAACCACCAAGACCCATTCAAAATATTATAGAATGAAACTTAATCCTATGCTCCAGTGCACAGTGAAGGACTACACGGAAAGAGGTGGGATGTTATTTTGGTTGGCCTGAACTGTTTGCTTGTGCTTGTTTCATTTATTTTCACTTCAATAAGCTACTGGCATGGGCCAGATTTCTAAACACAGCAGTGTAAATGATGCAGGAAATCGGAGGGGCTATTTTGAAATTCTGTTATAGTGCTGCTAAAAAAAAGTAGATACCATCAGCAGAGAGGCCATGTAAAAATATCCAAGTGACTGTTTCAAGCTAATGGGTTTGGATAAAATTAGGTGCATGTTAACAGTAAATCACTTTAGACTCACTGTCAATGTTCCCATATGTCTGTCAATTTAATGATAATACTGTACGCACTGTCTAACGGGGACAGTTGCATACTATTTACATCAAATATAGAAACATTCAGTGAAGCAACTGACATTCTAAAAATGTCCTTTTATATAAAATCTGATCTCGTACAGAATGAATTCTTATAATGAGAGCTCACATGAGAGATCTTATAAGTGATAGTCTTAAGGTTATAAGGCATTTTAAGTATGAGCTATTCGACGGACTGGACTGTTGGCAATAATAGTACTGCTAATCCTGCCAGAATGATGAACCAAATTGGAATATGGCAAAAAAATTGTTGTCTTCCCACAACTGTTGTTTCACAAATTGCAACAACCTCTTTCCAAGTCGTGATGTCATGCAGCATGCCTGCAGAGTCCATCTGTGTAAAATGGTGGCATTAGGCTGGTTATGACCATACTGAAGGACGGATAGACAGAGAGACGGTTGTGTAGAGAAGATTACGTCAAGGTTACTATGATGTATGAGATCAACACGCAGAAGCAGAGAGGCTGTGTTTAATGTTACAGTGTGAGAGCTTGGTTTGGGTGGATTTTTTATTTCTTCTGCCAACACTTGTTCGAGCTAGCAAAATTCAATTTGAGTTTCTCTGAGAAAAGTTGTATTGGTTTATTCAGCAAGGCTAGCTGTTAGGTCTAAACAGGGGTAGAGAAAGGTGAAGGGGATGAAATTCAGAAATTAATCTGTGAACGAATTTTCTTTCCAGTAACTGCGCTGCTGTTGTGTCTGTTTTGTGTGTGCAGAAAATGAAGTGACCCCAGAAGAAATCCTCAAAGGCTCAAGTGAAGGCAAAGGGGAAATAAACAGCATAAATCTAATTTACTTACTATCATAATGGCACAGTTAATTTAATAAAGTATGCTCAGTGGTAACATAGCACAAGCGTATTACTGAGTTATTCTCAGAGTTGCTATTTGTTGGAAATTCCTATTGAAATAGTGAGAGTGTTTAGCAAAATAATTCCTGGACTTCATCCACAAATATTCAAGAAATGTATGTACCACAATACCTACTAACTAGATTATACTAACTCCATATTCACATGTAAGCATCTTAGTTATTAACCATTAATTGGAGCATATCAGCAAATGGAACGTGATTGCCTAAATGGAATATGATTGCTGGCATAATCGCTTTGTTAGTGCACTCTGTAATTGTGATGAGGCAATGAAACGAAAATGGATCTAATCAAAAACAATCTCTTAATTCACTTTAATCTCAAAAATTTGATGGGACATGATGCCGGAAGCGAATGCACGGGTGAGTGACACGAGCATGTGTTTCAATCTAATTAACTGTGTAATGTGAGAAGTTTTGCTGATGAACTAGTCTGGATGTGTGGGCAAGGGTTGCATGAAAATCATTATGAGCCTCCACAACTAATGGGATCGGAGAGACTGACTTGTGTTCAAGTGAAACCCAGAATCATATGGAATCTCAAAATATCTTGATAGTCTTTTCCTACAAAGGGAAGAACATATGGCTGAATGATCACCTTGAAATTTATTATTATTATTATTTCATCTCTTCCCATATGCTTCCATCTCCCATGTAAAGTCTTCCTGTATACTGTACACTGTTTACAGTTGATGACACAGTTCACCACATTCTGTGTCGTACAATGAAATCACCAACAATGCTCTCCCTATGTACATGTAACAAAAAAAACCTACCAAGGTCAAGGCATTCATGCAGTAAAAAGAAATGACTGCTATTGTCAGTGCCCTAGATGCAGCTTATTGTATCCCATCCATTTGCTGCTGAACTCAATTTGCCCCGTAATAACTGTCAGTCATACCCCAAATAAAACAGCATTATGTTGATGATTTCTATGTACTGTATGGCTGTTGGTGTAATGGGAAAAATAAAAACCAGCTCTTTCAATTCAATAATCCCTTTATCTTTCTATCTCCCTGAAACAAAGCTTCTTACAATTTACATCACTCTCTTTAATTTAACGATATCCAAATTACTTCTGCAGTGTCATGCTACTGGTACTATATATGGTGATGATATCAAATCAGAAAAAAAACGAAATCACTTAAATATTGTCTGGCAGTCAGATAGATGGACAAAAACATGTTTTGTCAACTCACTGAGAATTACAGCACAAACTAGATGATAAAATAAGGTAGACAGGATAGATTTCAGTACCTTGGACAGCAACAGCTACCTCACAAAAAGAAACTGTTGGATGCAGGTCAAATTCAAGAAAGCCAATACAAGTGTTATTCAGGGGAACATTCTTTCCAAGCTGTATTGGAAAGCACAGCTACAAAAAGATGCCACAGTCTTAGCGTCACATATTCAGTACAGAGCGATGTGATCTGAACATTTAGGGTTTCTATTCAATCTCAAGTCATCAACAAATGTGTACAGAAGGAGGACGTGTGTAATTACTTGTAATTTCCAATTTTCTTTTGATCACAAAATAATTATTCAAGAAAACAGTCTAATGTGGTCAAAAGCTCCAGATCAAGCAATTAAGTGGACCGTTGAGAGAGATTGTTTTGTCAACTGCTGTTTCCAAGGTCAAAAATGAACTATCAAGTTCAACACCTAATATTAGTTTAAGCTGACCAAACTTTAATCTGTGATCAGGAGACAATGATTTTAATCGCTTGTGTTGACAAGATAACAAAATTAAAAACAGTTTTCATTTGATTGAATGCATTTCTTATTCAAGAAAAAAAGGTTTATACTGATAATGTGATACAGAATTAAGAAAATAATTTGTGTCCTCTCTGGCCCTCCATAGATGCTTTTGACCATTAATTCGTAAGTACATTTCCAGGGTATTTTATTGTGTTTTGAAATCACACTTTAGCTGTTAGATATCATGTCATAAGTGTTATAGTGGACATAAGCATGAACACGTCAGTGGTAATCTAATCATTGCTGCTTCACTGCTTCAAGTCTGAAAATGAGAAACGTGTCATTACTTGTTAAACCCACTTATCAGGCCTGCTGTGTGAGCCCCTAGAGATCAGGACAACCTTCCTGAGGATATCAGGCTGACAAACTCTGTGCCCTCTTTCTGAAACACTCTTTATACACACTGTACATTTTTTACTAAAAGAAAAAGGATGTAATACATCTTTTTTTCAACCTGAATAACAATTGCATTGGCTTATCATCTGAATACAACACAAGTGTTAACACTACAAAAGCCAACGTTAAACCCATATGATTATTCTAGTTTTTAATTTATTCCATAATAAGCAGGTTTTTTATTTAATGCAAACCTTAATTTAGGGTTGGCCTTTTCTATTTTCAGCAATATCCTTTCAATGTATCTACATTCTGTAATACCTGTCTATATTGTAGTTGTCATTGTTAGTGGTGGAGTCTGCCATTCCCGCCCTGGATTCAAATTGACTACCTTTGCTTTCCAACAATATGAGTCAGTTGCCCTTCTGTTGTATTTCTGACAAAGTAGCTACTCCAGGAGTGTTTGTCGCTCCCAGAACTCTCTACCTGACACTACCTGTAACCACGGGTATTGCCAAATAAACCAGGACTGAAATCTTAAGGATCATAACTTTAAATAAATACATACATCCAACAGTCGTGTATCCGCTGGATCACTACACAAGCAAGTAAACAGCCAACATGTTGAGCCAGATATTACATAAAACCCACTTGGACATGTAACCTTTCTGAATTTCTACAGCACAGGAGACCCTGTCATACACTACATTTCTAACACAGCTAGGATAACATCCCCAACACAGTTTTTCTGGAAGTGAACTCACTCAGATGTTCCGCGGGAGGCTGAGAATAAACCTCTTTGTGTTTGTGTAGGTCACACAAACCACCAAAGCTGTGCACTGACTGCGGGACAGAGAAGTAAGACACCTCTGCTGAGGTGTTCAGCCGAGATGCTGTGCACTGACTCGGGGACTGAACATATTCCGAACTGACATATTTTTAGACCTTGTGAATTTGTAAATATCCCAACCCACATTTGAGATCGCATCGTTGTTTATGCGAGTAATTTGACCTTTTGTTTTTTGTGTTATTACTATTTTTTAATAATTGTGAAATTAAAGTAATCATTACTTATTGGTCAAATGTATCTACTTGCAAAAATGAAGCATAGTGCTAGTTCAGGCAGAGCACCAAAGTTGTTGCATTGTAGTAACGAGCAGTAATGACCAATCATGCTTATGCAGGTGTATAGTGCAGACATTATAACCTGACACTATCTCGGATTACTCTGACGATCATGCTCACGCCAACGCCGGTTGCTGCTGCAGCTCCCTCCACCACCCCAACCTCCTCCTTACATGGTATTTCGTATTGTTGAATTAAGATTGAATGTTCATGTATGTGTTTATTAAGAGGGATTAGCTCTCTCAGCATTCTGAGAGCTCCCTCAAACCGCAGAGCCTTTTGTGCTAAATAGAACTGTATAACCATTTGCTATAAATGGTAAATTCCTTGACGCAAGTGTCTCTGAAACAAAATTCTTCATAATGGCAAACATATCATTATTATTGTTAGTTATTTTTGCCCATATATTTTTGGAACTAGAATACTGCTATCCCTGTCCGTCCTGTTTTTCTGTCTTAAAGCCTCTGCAAAGGACATCCTCACAGGTGTTTTCAGTTAGTTTGCCTGATTAGACCTCCATCCAGGACTTTGAAGTGTTTGTACACTGATGCAAGCTTGACTGACATCTCCCTGACAATCCTGTTATCTGTGTTATACCTGTTATAATGCAACTAACAGCCTAGATTCTGTTGAATGTATGATATTTGGGGACCTCAGTTTTACCTAACCGTAGCCTGAAACGAGGTCTGATCAGCTAAAACAGTTAAATGCAGTCAGTGAATGGCACATATTTCTTAATCAATTTCAAGGCTGCACAATGTGATAAAATTTTCATTAGCATTAGATGCACCTTTGTGATACTTCTTTTAAAAAATGCAGGACTCAATTTAGTGGAATATTTAGCAGCTTGGATCACCACATCATAGAAATGTTAATATGAGACATGGCTGCTCCAGCATCTTCTCCTCAGAGTTTGTTGCTCTTGTGGTGGTGTTGTATTGCCAGTCTCAAGGGAGAGTGGCACAGGCGTCCCACGCATTGAATTAGTCAGTACTTAACCCTGACAGTTTCTTCTAGCCTCCTGTTTCTCCTCTAATTACCATCCCTTCCTTGCCAGTAATTAAGTCGTCCCACAGCAGGGGCTTTTTACCACTAGGTGGGAGAAAGGAAGTGGCATGGACTCCCTCGCAAGATCAGCCTCTGTTGATTCTCCCAAACTTATACAGCTGAGAAATGCAGATCAACACCCAGTATCAGCACTGCTGCATTGATTGTAATTGCAGTGTAGCCCCAGGATAGCATTGTGTTTCGTTTATGTGTCTGTGCCTGTTTCCATGTGTGTAAAAGAGAAAGATGCAAAGTTAAAATCTAATTTTCATTCCAATGTGAAGCAAATTTGTCATCTTGCACAAATGCTGCTTCATTAATGACGTTTGATTTGATCCTCACGTGTGCAAGCCATTATGTCTGTGATATTTTCTGTGCCTTACAGCAAACAATATTCACATACTTTAGGTCCCTCGTGTAATTCTTTTTTTTTTTTGGTGCACAACAGGGGCAAGCTGTGCTGGAATTTCAGCTTGCATGATTGGCCAAGGCGAGTGCTCGAAATCCAAGTGTTGGAAGTGGTTAGTGCTTCAGTCAGCAAATGGGAATTCACGTCTGCTGCCAAAGCATGAGGTGACAGCCAACATCCTCTTTGGTGACAGCATGTTCATGAGTCATCTAATCAAATTTTTCAGAATCACCTCGCAACAGTAGAAAATGCCTTAAATATGTATACGTTTTACATTGATTCTTAAAGAGTGCAGGTTGAGGTCTGCAGATCTATGCAAAACTTTTGTGACTACATGTGCTGAGTTCAAGGGGTGATGGGAAGACCTAACATCCTGGACTCCAAGTCGACTGCATGATATACATGAACTGTTTATAGTTAACTCACTTTTTGACTAATATTACTTACACTTTAACTTTAAATTTTGTTAATTTTATCATTATCAAGTATAATTTTGAGGACATTTTTTGACCTTTATTTAGATAGGTCATGAGGGATTGCTTGCAACATAGATCCCTGGCTGCGCTCAAATCAGAGACGTGCTACCAGGATGCCCTTTTATTGAGTTCTACTCAATGACGAGACAATAGAACAGGTGTCATATGGCAAATGGAAATTTTAGCTTGAGAAAAAATAATGTCAATGTAAAAAGTATCTGCAATAAAGTGAGTTCATAAAATAGTATTAAGCCATTTGTTATCCTATTACAAGTGGCATTGTTATTTATCCAGTGGTATTGCTGTCATTGCCTCGATTGTTCTTCCACATTTATCCTGACTCCACCACAACATTCTCCATAAGAGACTGTCTCTGTCATCCTCACACTGCTCAAAAAACGAAAATATTCAAATAATGTTGTTTCACCCACTGACTACTGGTAGATAAGTACATGGGTGAATAAAAATTGGTGACCAGAGTCCTTGTTTAAGTCCTGGATGCGTGAAAACACATTGACGAATGATTAGCACGTGATTTTCTAAGTACAGCTAGGATGAGATGCAGAGAAGGCTTTAATAATGGATGGCTTTTCTTGTTTTTTGTTTGCGAGAGAGAGAGAGAGGTGCACTTGGGTACATGGTATTTGTGAGTCATCTGAGCCACTTCAATGCCTCTGTTAGGCGGCTCTTCCTCACCTTGACTATGACCTCACTGCCAGCGTACCTGTCTGCTCCCCTATTACTTGTTTTGATACTGAACTCTCCGGACCCCCTTCCATGTCTCTAGCACTTATATATATTTTCTTTATCACACACTTTTAGCACCTTCCTGTCTCACTGCCTAATGGCATCTCAGACCCCTCGATGTCTCTGTCCTCTTTTTACAGTCTGTTTCATCCCCCTGACTTCCTGACTGCCTCTCTCCTTCTCTTCCTCTGGCTGCAGCCTGCTGAATTAAACATTGCTGCAGCCTCTCTCGGCAAATCTGCCGACTACATCAAATCCGCCTTCCCTCGCTCTATCCAATTACAGATGGCTCATCCAAACTAATTCAAGACCTGAGTCGGACAAATGTTACACCTTGTTTCTGTTTAAAACAAATGGGGCCAAGATCAGCGCTGACAGACACATCCGCATTGAACACATGAGGAAACTGAATGTGGTTTTGTAATTGCTCGTTGTTCATTAAAGAATGTTAAGAAATAACATCAATGCAACAGACTGATTGCTCACACCAAATTAAAAGAAGAATGAGGATAAAAAAATTGGATTAAAAGGTAAAGTGAGTCTCAAGATGCAGGGCTAGATGTTTGATGAACAGTTTAAACTAGAGACTGAAAAAAAGTTGTTTGCACATGCAAATTAGAGCTGCAGATTATTCATTCAAGGTTTAGTGTTGATCAAGTGGTTGTCTGTGGACTGATTGTAGTTAGGAATAATTAAGATCATGAAGGAAATGTTCGGTTAGAGATATGCATAATATGCATTAAATATAACCTTGTCACGCCTGTCAAACCATGCATCAAACACTGGATTCATGTAGGAATGGAGCTAGCTGAAGGACAAAGGCAAAATTTAGATATCCCTGTTATAAATATCAACAATGATGACAATGATCATAGATTCAATAGAAATACATGTATTAAAGTTGAGTGTCAAAGAACGACTGCTTATTTCAAACCTCAGAAGACACGTCTACATGAATGGGATATGTACTTGCGGTGGAGATCAACAGGAAGTGAAGAAATATCGTAAGATCGCCTCTGCCACTTCTCGCCCGTCACTGTGGGCATGTCAATGCGTCCAAGCTAGCTAGTAGCTTGCTGGTTAGCAGACATTGTATAAATAAGCAACCTATCACTTTCTACAACTATTTACGTGACGTTGTGCCAAGCAACACTTCATTATTGCTAGTAGTAGTAATCTTGGAGACAAGGGATATACAAATGAGGGATCCCAGGAACTACAATAAGGTCTAAAGACTAAACGTCCTGTTCCACTGCAACATCACTTTTTTCCCTAACCTTTCCCGTAACCTGCTACCCCATAAAGCTTTGAGGGGAGATTGTACAGATTAAATAAACAAAGTATAACATGTTATTTAGTGAGTTTTAGAGATGCTGGTACAGAAGGTGGATTTTTATACCTTTGGACAGAGCCAGGCTAGCTGTTTCCCCCTGTTTCCAATCTGCTGAGCTAAGCTAACATGCTGCTGGCAGTAGCTTTATATTTACCTTACAGACATGAGAGTGGTATTTCTCAAAATGTCCAATTATATCTTTAAATGTCCACCCAGATAGGAAGCTTGGAATATAATATCAAGCACACAGACCAAATGCCCTTTTTTTAACTGACCAAATGAAACAACAATGTCAAAAATAATAAAAATGTACGTTAATCTCTTTCACTTAAATTCACTTTCAACTACCTCTAAAGTCAGAAAATTCATATTTAGAAACACAAATAATTAAGTATCTACTCTTATGATGCTTACATTGACTGAATTTTTTTTTGGCCAAGTTGGGTACCAATTATTTTGTCATTGTCATTTTAAGCACAGTTCTGCAGCAACGTCTTGTCAAGTTAGCTAGCTATTAGCTTCAGAACCCGTGTAATGTTTATTGTAGTGTTAGGAAATTAGTTTATGTAACGTTACTCATATAAAAAGCAGCTTTTACTGCTGTATCATCAGCAAACCAAAGCGATATAAAATGAGACAGAAATACAGGTCAGCTGCCATAAACTGATTCCTAGTTTTGGTGTAACACAAAGGAGGATCTGTCTCAGATGAGGAGAGGCAGGCGATTAAAGAGAAATATCAAAATGAAAATCACAGTGTTAACATATTTTTTCTGCGGCCATTTTGGTAACATATGTAGGCCTGTGTGCAAGCTATCTTCAAAGGTTTTAATGAGTCTGTAATTTCGAATAGTGATAACAGATATTATACTGGCTTTGCAATTATCTTAAACAGTGCAGTAAAACATACAATGGCTCAATTTCCCTGTTTAAATTAGTCTGTCAGCCACTTAGTTTGTACATTACATCATCTATCGGTGCTTTGCAAACATGAAGCCAATCTGAACAACATTGTTCAATCAAAAATTGGTCTGTTTTTGTTATTGCCATGGACAACATGTGGGTTTGAATTTCATTTCCAAGTATTATCTTTCCACGGGTCATTGCAGGGTTTTGTTCAACACCTTGGATACATTTTCAGGTCTTGATGAGCCCTGGTCCAATAACAAGAGTAGCTCTTTCAACCCTGTCTATTCATTCACTTCAACATGGCTTTTCAAAGTGTGATCAATCAGAGCTATTCACTTTCATAAATATTTTTATTCTAAATAACAACCCTCATCCCACTTCTTTGATTACAGTGCAATACTGATTTGAAGCCTTTAAAATGCATTAATGGCTACCAGATTTGCATTTATATTGGTTTTTCACTCAGGCACACGAGAACCTGAGATAGAGCTCTGCGAACAAAGACCAAAGAGAGAACACGCATCATCTGAAACACATTCGACCCCATAATAGAGTACAAGCAACAGAACGAGAGATGCTAGTGTGAGCAAAACAGGCCATCGGATTTCACCACTAACTGAGGCACACATTGATACACATTATTCAGCCGCAGGTCTGATACAAGAGCCGTATGCAGCCAGCAGTGAAAGTGGCTTTCGTGTGACTGATGAATACCATGCAGGAAATGTACACTTATGCATACAATAACAGGAAAGAAAAAAAAGGAATCCAGTTTGAAGATTGCTATCAGCAGCGACACAGTGGTGATGATTACTTACACAAAACACACTCCAATTTTTCTTTAAGAGACATATGTCTAGTGGGAAATGATAATTGACGCCTTGTGGTGCGCTTTTCCCCTTCAAGCGACTGTGACCTTTTCAGAACACTAGATCTTGTCTAGTGTTCTGAAAAGAACACTAGACAAGAGGCTGGCACTTCCGAAATCGGTGTTTATCCTTCAAATTAGGCGCAGTGCCCATGTTATTAAAGATGGGGCAGATTTGTTTGTTGCTGATCAGGTTGGCATTGTCCACGCAATGTGCCTCATAGGTAATCTCGCTTGATAAGAGAACCCGAAAGGAATGGATGCTTTGTCTCTCAGCAAATCTGATTCAACCACTTTCCACCACTAAATCGTCGAGGCAGAGAAGGTCCCCGGGGAAATTTACAAAGCGATTCAGTTCTCATTGCTGGTTAGAGTAGAGCACGGCTGGGCAATCATGTGCCGAGGAGAACTGAGGGTATGTATGATTTCATTCCAACCAAACACTACACCAGCTGATGTCACTGATTTCCTCCCCCTCTCTGGTTGAAGATGTACTAATCATTAAAATTAACTGGTGGTCCAGGCCGGGATGAAAATCCTTGGAAAATACTTGGACCCTTGGGGGAACATGTCACACCCTTGCCTCAATGATTATTCACTGAATATGTATTCCATGCTCAAAAGTATGCTTCTATTATGGTACTGGATGTGTTCAGTGGCATTATTTGAGGGGAATCACTCAGAACATAGCAACAAAAGTATAAGGAATCTATCAAACTTTACTATGTCTGACAGTTCTGCAGATGTCTGACAGATAAATGTGGATTGTTAGTTTTTAACGAGAAATACACATCACACTCTTAATGCAAGATTTAATTGTCTTGTCATGAGGAAAGGGATATCTATCACTGATGGCTGAATTTGATGCCACTTAAGGTTTGTTAAGAGGGAGAAACAACAGGAGCCACCTGGGCCCAGTGACGTCCCCAGCAGCACCCAACATGCAAACGCACACTCTGTTTTAATAAATCACTGCAGCATCACAGACAGCACTCGACGGCGGTACAGTGTCTGTGGAAAGCGGCTTCAGAAGTTCTGCCTCTGAGATTCATGTCTCTGTGCAACATCCCACTCTGTCAAGTTACACATTATGCAAATGCATTGTTTACTGTTCGTGTGACAATATCAAGGCACGAAAGCCAGCGGGGACCGGGGGCTGTGGCAAGTTACCAAGAGAGACGGAGGAGAGACGGAGGAGAGAAAGAACAAACTCTGTGAAAGAAATGCCAAAGGAATGTGGCAAATGACTCTCTTACTCTCCCTCAGTCTTTCTTTACTTCGGAGTTAGCAGACGGCAGAGGGATGCAAGGAAATCAAAGCACATCATTCTGAGAAAGAGGGTTTCGAGCTACCTCTACCTCCGTATGTGACATATGAGGAGATGTGTGATGCAAAGCTGCAAAAGCAAATAAGGTGGAAAATATAAACCATGTTTCAATTATTGAATGTCAAACTGTATTATTTGGTGACAAGAAGATACAGAAGATAAAAGTTGAGCACAGAAATCCGTGATGAGCATTTTAAAGACATATTTAAAGAAGTATTTATAATAATATAGTTTAGGGTTAGTGTTAACATAAAAAAAATGGGAACAACAAGTAATACTACATTAAGTTGTTATTATGTAATTTGATCTGTGTGAAATTGAAAAGCAGGGGAATGTATTGATCAAATTACTTCTTAAATATGATTTATTCCTTGTAGCATAATACTAAACACATTATGGGGCCTGAACCCTTTTAATGTTTTAGTAGTAAATAATTGACACTCCTGTCATACTATGTGCCAAAAAGTGCACAACATATTTGGTTTATCAATAGCCAGTTAAAATGGTCAGGGCTTTCCAATTTGGTAATGTGAAACTCATTGTTTGACTAATAGAAGCTAGTGTAAATGTTTTTATACATTTTATTCATCTTGTTTTAAATGGGCGCCCCTCCAATTTTACATATTGTGATCAGTTTACCTGTGAAAACAGTTGTTTTGTGTCTTTCCAAAGGATGATGAAATAACCCTGGTGACGTCATCAGAGTTATCTTGGATTGGGTTTAGAGACTACAAATTTATAGAATAAAGTCTTTGTTACAAACTAGGGTGTGAAGTTTGAAAGACAAGTTCCAGGCAGGTACACATTTGAATTGCATTATGGGAAGCGTGGGATCCAGAATTTTTGGATTTTGATCTGGTCTCTGCTGCCCTGATTTTGACCATTCTTTTTTTTTTAAATGCATCTCTCACAAGTCTCCCAACTTTATGGAAGCGAAATAGTAAATTGTTGGAGAACCCCTTTATAATATCTGTCAATAAAAACAGTAACTGCAAACGCAGTACCTATTACTAACAAGCTGGCTAATACTAGTGTGCAGATATTTAGGCTGTTATTCCATAATAGAAAAGCAAAGTTTTTGTTTTTAAAGAGACAATGTAGTATGTAAGTTTAGCTGTATTATCATTTTCTATTGCGTGTTACTCAGTTTGGGGGAATGAAATAGGTCAAAAAAAGACTTGGAACTTGAGTAATAGCAAAAGTCCTAGCAGAGCACTTCATTAATATAAGAAAAAGAAGTTCACAGTGCTGAGAGTGGCTGCAAGTAAAAGTAAAAAATACTCACTTAATAGGTTAAAAATGTACACAGTGCAGCTTTTTGCAACTAAAATCTCAAAATAGAAAAACCATTAAAACAGACGGACTCTTAAAAAGCCTGCGTGGCATCAGTACACAGGCTGAAAGTGAACTCACCTATAAATTTTATATCTGGTCGTAAATCCTTGGCGGAATCTTTCCACAAAGGACAGATAACTCCGAGAGTGGTGGAAAGGTCCACGGTCAGAGATGAGCCAGTCATATTGCTTGGTGACATGTTGTTCAGTGGCCAACGGGTCCTGGCGGGAAGACTGAACTGTTATATGGTCCCATATAAACAGGAAGCAGATGACCTCAATAAACCTCCAGTTCATGCTTTTTTTTAAGCCGCTCTCTGTTCATTCTCGCTCCATTATGTGGAGACCTGATGGGAGAGGAGAGAAGAGGGAAGGAGGGAGGGAGACACAGAAAAGAAGAGCTGTTACATGACAAAGTCTATTTTAGCAGTACAAGATGTCATAGAGTTAGGTTAATTGTGTTGTACTGAACAAATAAGATAGTGCCCTTGTCATTGTCACTTTACTGTGACATGATGTGTATTTATTTTCTGCTTTCTCACATTGTTCACCCTTCATGCCACGCTGGAGTTTTTCAGGAAACCACACAGATTGTGCCTCTCCATACGAGGACTGTTACCCTTTTTGCAGATGAGCATGAAGTACACCCTCAGCTGTGTGGCTGTCTTTTTTTTTTTAAGCTAATTGGTGTCATGATAAGTTCTGACAGGGTTAGAAGACTGCTTTATGATGTGTTATGACACCCAGCCACTAATGTGAAAGAACACCATCTCCCTTTACCCAGTGGTGTCAATTATTGCTGGAAGAAACTTTCAACTATTGACTTGCGACTTCATGAATTGTTAAAAATAATGTGGTACAAAATGTTGCCTTTTTCACCCAATACAAAATAAGAAC
Source organism: Enoplosus armatus (assembly GCF_043641665.1). NCBI lineage: Eukaryota > Metazoa > Chordata > Actinopteri > Centrarchiformes > Enoplosidae > Enoplosus > Enoplosus armatus. The sequence continues at coordinate 8,499,682 of NC_092197.1, read as the reverse complement.
TCAATTTGGTCCAATTAAAGCTGCTTGGGATGGTTAATACAACTGTATTATTACCCTTAGAATTACACAATGGATCTATAATACTAGACATGACCCTGTGTTCTATAACTATTTTAGAGATATTACATTAAAAAAAGACTGGACACACAGATCAGCAAAGTAGCAATCTGTAGGAACAGGTCGTTATAAAACAGATCTAAAAAAGGCCAGATTCATCAGCAGTATGACTTATATTATTATGTGCTAAGGCTATACATTACAACACAATCTCCTATTTATTTCCGGTGGCAATAGTCTTAAAGTAAAAAGCCACAACTGCATTGCACTGCAAAAAAGCACAACATTTACAGTGACATCATCACATCCTGTTTAATGGAAAAAATGGAAGAATCTTGAAAACATTTTACCATCACAAACGGGACATTAGAATGATACATGATGTCATTGTGCACTGACTGCGAACATTATCATCCACTTGGCAGTGAAATTATGTCACTTAGTTACTGATAAGGAAACGATTTTCATCAGTAATTGCATTTAAGAACTTTGGCCCCTGGCCGTGGAGCACCCAGCAGTGTGCTATCAAATGCTACTGTATGCAAAAATTCTTCCCCCTTTCATGGTTTATTAGACAATAACACATCATAAAAGAGCAGGGAAAATTTAATGGGCCTAATCTTTTCCTGTTAAATAGATGATGAACTGCTTGATTGCAAAAGTAAAAGAAATCACAGTAGCATAGTTAAAGGGAGATTTTTTTTTCTCACATCACGGTTAAAATGAGTGTGTCAGTTTCTTATGACGCCTTAAATTAATTCGGTATTTTATTATTTAAACACTGCTTCACCTACTTGCCAAAGGACCCAGAACATTCTGGGATAATTTGAATATCTCTACTTGTGTAACTAGTTGTAATCATACTGTCATATTTGAAATATAATCAGTTCTTAAAACTGATTGTAATGAAATTTCAACTATCAACTGAGAATACTGCATTTCAGCTATAATTGCATATTTGACAGACGGAAAACAAGTCCTCTTTTCCCACCATCAACCAGATACTCAGTGGCAATGTCAAAATATGACAGTGTACTTAACAGGCCTGTTTTAGGCTAATTACGTAAAACTAATTTGAGCTTGGCTGTCAAAATTAGACAATACATAATCTGATAGAGAGGGACAACGCTGAGTAGGGGGTTGCTAATAATACAGCTTTGTGCAAAGATGGGGTGTCAGTGTTTGTGAATTATCATATGGAAATATGAAAATTTTCATATCAAAAAGTTAATAAATATATCTAAAAAATTATAACAATTGGTTCATAACGGTTGTTTTATTTGCTTTTTTTGTGCAGCAGTTAATGTGTTCTAATAAAATACATTTTTAAATAAATACAGCCACAAGCTGCAATTAGAGGAGTTCAAGCACAATATATGGTGAAGATGCCTTTCAGGAGGACGACAGCAAGAGAACACTTGTCTTCCTCTTAGCATTTATAAACCTGAGTCGATTTGCTCAAAGCAACGTTTGTATGTGGGCACTTGAAGTGAATGTGTCTGACATACGAATGTTACTACATAGTATGTGTACATGTATGCAAATGCTATCATTATCCATGTAAGCACTTAATACTTATAATTCTGAAAGTACAGTTGTGATCCGAAGCAGTGTTTGAGTTAATTGACTGATTTCAATGAATTACTTCACTCATTGACTATAGATAGATCTTGTCGAAATCTTTAGTCGGCATTTCATGTCACTACTTAGAACGTTGAATGGGGGTTTCTTTGTTCTCACTGACTTTTTATGAATACAAAATACATCTATGAGAGTACAATTTCTTTAATGTGGTGCACATTTTGATTATATTTTCACCAATGATGACCGCATTTCCTAACTTAAACAAACTGCATATAATAACTTGAAATGACCCTTGAGCATCTTACAGTATATAAAATAGTTTTTATAAATCCATTATAAAAGGCGGCTTTTAGTTGCGAATCACCAACCAAACTTAGCAGGACATTACATCACATTTTCGCCAAATTTAGTGACACTAGCACAGTTTATTTTACTAGTTAATAGTTGGCCCCACCAACACCAATTTGGTAGCATATTATAAAAAGACCGTATTGAATATTAACAAAACAAATGGATAAATCATTCCCTTGGCCCAGGTTAGATATGTCTTTTACCAAGTATGGTAAACAGTGTACTAAATGTGTTTAAGGTGGTGCCACAAAACTATTTTGGACAAATGTTGAAATGGCAGGAACAAAATACATTTTCCGTGAAAACGTGTTTTTGACATGAGCAGATAAAGTGTGTTGCACATGGTCACAAAATGTTGTGTTTTTTGGTATTGGAAAGCTGATTGGTAGACAACAATGGACAGTCTACTCACGATCAGTAGTGCACTATTTTATTTTGTGCTTGAAGGCCATATCAAACAAAGAGAAGTCACAATATAAAAAATAAAACTCAGTCAGGCACACACTTAACCCTTACATGCCCTGAGAAACCCTAATAATTTATCACATTCATTACTGAACCTAAACCTAAGTCTGATCTTACAATTACGTATTGAACCTTAACCCTAAAGTTAGAAGTGTGTGCTCCTGATTACTCCACTACCATGAAATCAGGTCTGCAGTTGACCCAGAAGCTTAGAAATTTCCACCACCTGAGGGGTTATCGTTGCTCCTTGAATCCCCGAAACCTCCTGCAGTGACTACATTTACATTCATATGGCCGCATGATGAGAGTAAATTCCCAGTGCTTCTCTCTATAAGTCAAGCTCCTATTTGTATATTAAGGTCTGTCTACCTTGTATTGCCATGAAATGGCATTCATCTCGTGCCAGATTTTCAGCTTGTTTGCTTTGTGAGTTTTGCGACTGAACATTATCACACCTTAAACCAGAATTTATTGCTAGATAAATGGGACTCAACAAGGGATTCAACAAACAGCGCCAAGTGACAAAGACAAATATTGAACAAATATGAGTCATCGTGGCCGCTCTCATGATGACATGGATGTTGTTATCTTTTCTTTATGTGAAATATTTTGTCAGTATAAAAAGATCCCACTTCTTTTAATAATGAAAAGAGGTATTATGATAAAGAAAATATAGACAAAAGATAACGGTGAAAAATGTGAGTAAAGTTATAAAACATGTATGAATATACTGCATGCCCATATCACAAGCTGAGGACCCTGTTTGGTATTTTGGGGGTTGGAGCCATGGGGTGCAGTGGACCTGCTGCACAGCTGGAAATGGGCTGCGATTCGGAATCAGATCCTGTTACTCTTCCCTTTAAACGATGCAGACTCTACACCACGTTGCTCTTTCAGTTTAAATATGGAAGCTACATCGAGAAAGTCAGGAGCATTTACCAAAAAAAAGTTTCTCTCAAAAATAAACTGATGTTCACGTGTAAGAATTGCTGACGCAAATGTGCAAATGTAAAGCACTGTAAATAAGCCACTGAGGGCAGATGATGTTAAATTAGCTTGGGAGGAGATAAAACATTTGGTTAATAATTGTTAGTCCTCCGAGAACTGTTGTTCGATGCAGGAAACAGTTCAATGCCATCGCAAGGACAGCCAAATAATTTGGCTGAGAACCGCAGGGACAGTTTAACAACTGGATGGGGGCCATCCACTAAAGCCAGTCCCTCACTGGTACTGAGGATGTGACTGCATCTGCAAACCCAGCTCAAAGTGTATAAGGTTTACGGCGTTGGAGGTTCTCTAATTGGCCTCAACATTGATGTTTTGGGAGGAAATCTGAGGACTTAGGGGTGCTATTAACAAAGTCAGCCATTGTATCTTTCAGGTGAGAAACTGCAAACAAGTTATACTGACAAAATATCCTGGATATGATGAGACTTTCTTAAATTGTAGTGACATTGGACGAATATACATTTAATTAAAAAACTGTCATCTGAAAAACTGTTCACAAAGAGAAAAGATAACTTTTTACGTGTACTGTTGAAAAAATAAAAGTCCGAAAACAACTACATTTTCAGCATGTTTTGAACAATAAACCCAATCTCTCTGTTGCATATGAGGAACTACAGTAGCCAGTGTCAAACCTACATCAAGGTCAGAGATGTAGGAGGTCAGATGTCAGAGGTCCGCCGAAGTGGATTTGATATGTTCAAAAAGGAAATGGTGGGATACTTTAAGTCTAAGTGGAATTAAATTGCTGTTTTTGTCTCCTACAGCATACACATGTACTCTGTAAATCACTTGTTCTGTGCTCTTCTTTGAGAAAAAATCAGAAGCTAAAAGGGAGAATTTTATATTTTTTGGTTTCGTGACGGTGCCCCTTTTGTTTCCTGCATCCGTCTAGGAAGATGGAGACCTTATTTCAATACAGCCAATCAAACCTTGCACAGAGCAGATTTAACGTCAGCAGACTGCTTCACAACACAAGAACCACAGACACAAACAACAAACAGAATTAGCTTTCCTGCTCAAGTCCACTTTTTATTTAACTTACAAACATGAACACAAGTCTGGTCCTGCACCTTAGCTTGTTGAACAAGCGACCAAACTAACATTCACTGAGGAGAAGCGCACTGCTAACATCAGTTTGCAGGCTAGATAGCTAATAAGCTGCAGCCGCCGTACATTAAACTGCATGTACAAGTACCTGCAAATATCACTCCCATGTGGTTAGACACTGGTCAGCACCAGCCCGCCCTATGCAATGAAGACACAGTTGCGTGAGGCCTCCCCCTCTGTCAATGTTTACATCTTCGCTAGATGAGAGGATGAAGCAGTCACGAAGAAAAAACACCTTCAGAGTGAATTGTGGGAACAGAAATTAGGTAAAGTTGTGTTCTTACCTCTCCAAGTTTGTTGTCAGCAAATAACAGTAACTTTAAGTTGATGTGCTAACGTTAGCTTGCTGTGCATCACTCTCTTGGTCTGTCTGTGACTTGCTAACGTAGCCGGGCTGTGCCTCTACTGCCTCTACTGGTCTGTCTGTGTATGGACTGTGTCTTGTCTACTTGCCTGCCAGTCACTTCCTGGGCTGTGCTCTGTGACTTTTGTGCCTGACAAAAGTGAGGGTGAAGTAAAATTATTCTTGACGTATGGTAAACGCCAACGGGCAATGGTGTTTATAAAGTGCAGCCCGGAAAAGATAACCATGAACGTGAACATGAAATGAAACTTGCACTTTCCAGCAGCATTTTAAAACAAGACAGTGCTTATCTAGTCTCTCAGTCAAGGTTTAGTTACAACTCTGGACTAATGCAAAATGGAAAGCAATGGATTGGCATTGACTATTGATCAAATATTGAATTTAAATTGTGAATTAGCTAGGCATACTGGGCAATATGGATGCACACCTCTCAGTAAATAATAACCATCAAGTATTCAGCAAAGCCATAGTATACATAGTATTTCATATGAGAGGAAATGGAGATGAGAGAGGAAGAGCATGTACTGCCCACTGTACCCAGGATAGGATTAGCATTATGCACCTGTGCTGTTCAACACAAACAAAAACTGACATGATCCAACTCAAACAATAGAGACATACAGTATGTGTTCTTTGGTAATTACAGTGGGGCCTATAGGCTCTATTTAACAACAACAAACAATGTTTGTATATTTTTTATTGTATAAATATGTTTAATGTATAACACACATTTTACTAACGTTTATGTAGCCTAATGTTGAGGACGCAAACTCATCATCATTTATGCTACTGCCCCACTGACATGGTTTTAAAGCTCATATCTTTTTGGTCGTGTTGATATCCTTTCTACATTCAGATATCTTACACATGAAGACAGGTGAAAGTCAGCCCTTCCCATTGAGAACATCGTACTAAAATATGTATCAGACTAACCAGATGAAGCAAAAAGCCCTAGGGACCATTTATAGGGTTAGGGGGTAATAGACAAATACTGTATTTACTGTAGTCTATTTAAAGATAGTGTTGCTGCTAATAGGTCCCACTTTAGTCTTTACATGCTTATTTGTACATTATGTGTGGTTAAACTAATATTTACAATACACAAGTTGGTTAAGGCCCCCAAAAGTCTAGGGCCAGCCCTGGGTGTGGTCCTCGCCTTTCAATACCACTAACAACACGCTGTCTCCCCATGACATGTAAGCTACAGCACAACTTTCTTTACTTGGTCTCAGACACTCTGGCTGCTTTCAATCAAACACAGACACCGACACGCCCGAAAAGAAGCATTTCTGATATTTACCCGGACCTTTTTTCTTTCTTTTGATAATAAAAAACATACATTTAAAAACAAGTTGACATTATTTTTGACAAAAAAGTGACTAAATGTTATTTCAGGTGGACTTTAAGGCCAACCTCACCGTTATGAAGAGAGTGATACACACAGGAGCCTGTTGCCAAAAGAGAAAATGTCAGACGGCAGAGGAAACAACCAACATCACATTCCAAGTACATATTATTATATTATTTTTATTATAAAAATTCATAAAATACAGTCACCCTAACCAAAACCTTATGCACTAATCAAATGTATTGACAACTCCACTCTGAAGAAATAATGCATCAAATGTTGTGGTCTCCAGTCCACTCCACTCCATCAACCTCATGGTAACATCTAATTTTTCAAACTCTCTTTCCATCCTGAAGTATTTGTTTCCTGTTGTTGCATGAGATCATGACTCACATGGATCCCAAATCTCACCCGCACTGCACAAATTTGTTTGGAGGTATGTCAAAAATATTCTTTATCGTCTGTTATTTGCAGATTACTGTTATTTGCAGAGTGGATTAGTGGAACAGAGAGAGGAAGAGACAGAACGTGGATCACGTTACCCTTGAATAAGCAGGGTAAAAAGGGGAGGATGTCTGCTTCAGGAAATCACAAGACAGGACAAGGGATGCTTGTTTTCTCCATCCTCTTTTTAAACAGCCTTATTCATGCCACAACTCCTCCTCCATTCTTGTTCATTCAAGGGGATTCAATCTCCATTCTGGTCCCGTCACTAGCTTTGCCAATCAATTCCTCTCTCCCCTGTGTGGGGCCCTAAGTGTCCCTCTTTATTCTATAAAGTTCATAAGAATGGGGAGGCTTGTTCTCCTTATTTGTATTCTAAATCCCAGGGAGGCAAGAGATCAGGGTAGAATGAAGGCTTCTGCAGGGAGACAGGTAGACTCAAGGGAATTAGAGCAGATATAATGTATTTCTACACTATCCAATGCTCGCATACATGACACCTGGTCACCCATATGTAATATTTATTTTTTACATTATTTGTCGATGGAACTGTACAGATATAAGTAGATGGAGTTTGTAACTGTTACCAGCACGACTGCCTCAGAGCGAATTAATTCCCAGTGATACAGGTATAATGCGCGTAGTGAAGCAAAACCTTTGACGTAACGTTATGGATGGCTGACAGCCTAAAAATGAATTTGGATAGTCCTCTGGGTTATTTTAGTCATATTAATATGGCCTCAATGGGACTAAACGTGACTTATGTGAGACTGATGCAAGGGAATGACAGAATGAGGAGCGAGAGAGCAGAGTTGCATCTAAATATGCCAAACCAGTGTCATCTGAATTCTGAGAATTATTAATGCACAGCTCACAGCCATGTCTGGAAAGGCGTAGTAATGGTCTGCCACTTGCAATTGCTGGGAAGCAACAGAGGAATGGGAAGGCCGGCCGTGGCTAACTTCATTTGTACTGGATTCTTTTTCCCCCCGAATCTCTCGCCTTGGTCCTGACGTTTCTCTAAAAAGGACTGCAGTGGCACCCTGACCTTCAGAAAACATGGCTGAGCAAGCAACACTCTGTTTGATAATCAAATTCTCTGGTTGGTCAGCAACCAATCAGCTCAGCTCGGGGATCAATGGCTGATTTTAAAGAGCAAACTAATTCACTAATGGTCAGAGTTATTCCAATTTACCTGGCTGCTGAATTATTGTGTCCAAATCTATTCTGGGAGGGGAAGGATCAATGCAAGCGGGGGGGAGAGGTGCGGCAGAGGGGAGCCGGTGTGCTGTGAGGTTTATTTGATAGCCGCCCAGTTGAACAGCAGCAATGCGGGGGCGGTTTATGAGATGGTTCTAAACAAGGGCCGTCTCTGTCATAAAGCAAACTAATTAATAAGGTTTCAGAGTAAGCATGAGATCAAACACTGTGGACGGTAAAGGTATAAGGTTTTGGGGCATGTGATTCAGATGAATTAAGCGCCAAAGGGCAATTAAATTTAGCATGAAATAAAAATGAAATTCATTTGCTTCATGAGGGATTCTGCAGCAAGGGAAATAAAAACATTGTGACACTTGAATTATTTTTTTTTTCCCAGGCAGATTTTTCCCTTGAATCTGTTATTTTGATACACAGAGCTCACCTTTTCATTACAGTTGTGGATGGCAGAGCTGAATTGATTATCAGTAGCATGTCTCTTAAACACATTAAGTGAAAATGTGCATAGCAGTAGCGATTTGATCCTATGTCCGTCTCATTCCAGGGGAAGGTGTTCTGCGCTGATAGGAAAAAACAGAAGGATTCTACCTCTTTAGCCAGCATCAGAGTCTTTCACCAAAGAGAAAGAGATGCTAGCTAGCACAGGCAAGCCATTTGTCACAACATCCACCACTGCTGCTGCATGCTACTGTGACTGCGTTACAGATGAAGATTGATCATTTGTCAACTCGCAAATTGGCTTTCAAGTGCTTTCTCTAATTACTCTGTGGTTTTATTGATGAGAAACCACTGACTGCTTTCCTTCGATTTACCTCGCTGGGCGCAGTCTTTGTTTTGAATATGTCGTCCCTCACCTTCCTTTCCAAAGGCATTAGAGGGGTAAATAAAATGGGCCGAAATGCTCCAACTTTAACAGATTCTGCATGCTACCTCTTGTTCTGACGTTCCACTGAAACAATGTAAGATTAAAGGCAAAAATGCCAGAGCGAATTTCAATCCCTTAGCTGGTCACACTCAAAATGCACCCAGAGGAGCCCCTGACATGAATAAGAGCCTGAATAGGAGTTGCTGGGAGGATGTAAATGACACTGTTCGCACTGCAGTTCTTCCTTGCTCATGCATGTAAATGTCAAGTGATGTTATCCACTATACGGTTTCCGCTGAATAGACCCAAAAGGTCTATACCAAAGGGAGGAATGAACGAGGAGAAAAGAATGTCTCAAAGGGAGTCTAAATGCGTTTATCTCCTAGAGAGCGCATGTAAGATGAGTATAATATAAATACACCCTAGATGCTCTCCTGGTTTTCTCTGAAGTGTCTGTGTGCATGGACACCTTTTCTTTGTCACATTTGCAACTATGCAATCCGTGCATTGAATAAAAAATATGAATAACCGTTTTACGAAGCTGCCGCCAAGCTCACCTCAGACCCCATTAATATATTTTTTTTACTGTAATTATCTGCAGAATTAAACCGCAGATCCTCCTTCGTTTTTTTCTCCTTCTGTGACTGATCTGTCATAATTGCTTGTGTCTGTAACATTTTATTCAAATCCCACTATCAGTGCTACAGGGTAAGGTGTGATGAAGTGTTGTTGCGAGGCAACTGTGAGACTGCAATTGGATTGCTTAGCAGCATTTTATTTCGCAGACATATGTGATGAAAGTATCACCTTATCAGGGTGAGGGCATGATTTGCTCATCCTATTTCAGCATCTGAGTTACAGGACGGGAAAAGAAATGTTTCTTGTTTTCTCATCCTGGATTTTATCAGCGTGTGCACAAGATGAAGCTTGAACAGAACAACATGCTTCACTCTCAATCTCGTCCCTCCCCGCTTGCACTGCTAACGACCGTCAAACTTGAGCAATTTCTACTGCCAGATGTTTATATATCACTGAAAAAAAAGGAAGAATAAAGGAAAATGTTTTGCCAGCACATTTCTGACTGTTAATGCTGCTTCATCTCACCTTTTCACGACAACCTTCCACTTTTGCACATTTTTTAGGGGAAGGGTGGTTCTCTGACAGAAACACATAACAGCTGCTGCCCTCTCAAGAGACTGGACCACTGGCATTATGTGGAGAGAAGTTTTGTCCAGCTGCAGTGGGTTATTTTTGTTCGCCTTTGCTCTACGCGCTCTGATGCAATGCCATCCCTGAATTTACTGACCTCATTTTCCCAATTTGATGTTTACTTTCCAATTCACCCTTTGACGAATAGCTAATCACGAGACTTTGGCAGGACTTCCCTATATGACCAACCGCCTTGCTCTCCAGCAGCAGAAGGAATGGGGTGTTAAGGCGATGGTCACTTTTCCTATTGTTCCTAATTCAAAGCCATAAATTTGTGAAATGGAAGGAAAGCAGAGGAGCAAGCACAGGCTCACTGGGTTCCATAAATCAGCAAAATCTGCAGAGACGCAGAGCAGATGGTGAAAAAAAAAAAAAGTGCTCCCATCTCAATTCCTTGCAGATTAAGCATTGCAAAACTAAACTGCTCCGTATTACGTATGCCTCGTGTCAGTACTGTGCATGAATATCAATATTCTAAGGGTGTTTTGTTCAGTGCCAGGCTCAATCTCGAATGTAGAGAATGTACTTACTCTGTGTCAACTGCAATTTGGTGTCATCTATGAACCTACAGTATGTCATTTACCATTTTGAGGGACAGAGGCTGTAATGTGCATTACACTCAGACACACATAGCAGTACCATAATATACAGTACCATATACAAGGAGGAGTCTTTAAAGAATGGGCTGTTTTATTTTCTTGTCGTCTCCAGCTGAATTGGATGCATCTGCCATTTAGCCCTGGGAGCATTTTTTAGCATTTACCCTGCAGTGCGAAGGACAATGACAATTAAGTCACAAACGGATGGAAATAATTTGGATGTATTTGTCACTGTCTAATTGCAGATACAAATACGATTAGCTGATAAATCTGAAATATACAACTTTGTACAATTATGGTAAAACATGGAGGTCCCAGCTTTTTTCATCACAGTTTTTTTTACAACTATGGTGGTGAATGTTGTCATGTCATGACTTTCAGTGATTTTGACTTAGGGCTTCAAATAAGAAGTGCTTCACTGTATCTTAGAGGAGAGACGTAGTGAAACCGCCAGGAGGGTACTGCTTTGGGGAGGTGCTCTGTCATATACACAAATGCGCTCACATGCTCGCACATAGTCGTACAGTTCATAAATTCACATGCGCAAAGGCATCCTGAGCAGACATTTTTAGGCCTGATATGACTAAAAGGATTGTGAATTTTTGCTGAGAAAAGCTCTTTCTTTTCTGCACCATATTTCGTCTCCTCTTCTTGGGAGGTTATCGTTTGCAAAAACGTGCCCTTGATATGGGTTATAGCAGCCAACTTGTACCCATTCCCCATGTTAAGATTGAAAATAGAGTGCTCTTGACCTCTTGCCTTTGAAATTCTTTCACTGTGGCTGTATTCCTCCCCTAAGCTGTCCTCTTTTTATGCCGTAGCTCTGAGGCTTTTGCCACAAGGCTAGCATTTTCATTTCTTGCTCCAGCGTTTCTTTGGCCTCCTTCCTTTCCAATACAAAAGTAAACTGTCCTAAGCCTTGTAAAATGCATGTCCTTATACAGAGCTTCAAGTCATCTGTGGTTATAAGCACCAAGTAAAACCTCAATGCCAATAGCCGCTTAATTATTCGCAGACCAAATTTTCACAACGTGCGCTGTGAGTCACAGAAGAGGAGTGATTTTCTACGGTCTTCTTCAAATGTTTATTTTCCAATAAAGACAACAAATGTATCTAATTAAAATTTTAATTAGGTGATATAGGCATAGATAACCTTCTTTCTGACTTTGGCGCTCCCCAGTGGTAGTGTCAAAAAAGACAGACTTGCACAAAATGTACAGAGCAATCACTGAGCTGTTTTTATTGCACAGTTCATTTCACTAGATCAAAACTTAACACAATTCTGTCAAAAATATTTTTTAAAAACATGAAAGATTAAAGTGGATGTACATGAGGGATGAGGTAAGGGAGGATTTGACAGAAACTAGGTTGAGGTAGATGAACAAAAACAAAAAAAATCATATTTGTCTTTATACTGCAGATCTACTGTAGAAAAATGTATGACATCCAGGATTTAATATAATCCAGATGGAAGAATCAAGGTTTTTACTTGCATAATAACTGTGTATCACCAGAGGAGACTCGGTTATAATGTCAAAATTATAAAGTGAACATTTTGAATCATGTGTAATACATACATATATAGCGGATAGCAAAAAGTGAATAGGTTCCATTACATATCATTTTGATACCTTTTTTAACATGAAACAGGGCAGCAATTGGAATTAATTGTAAACGCTGTGAATCTTTAACACATCAGACGGTCAGAGTTGGTGTATTCAAAACATATATTTTAAGTGGAGCAATCCGTAAAGCTATTATAACCGATTAGTTGACGATATCATGGATATCAGCACAATATTGTATCTTTCTGATACTGCCATTGTGCCATACTCTGTTGCCAGAGAAGAGCTCTGTCGCCAGGTTTAGATAGAAGGGGAACAAGATGCCTCTAGAGGTTTTTTTAACAAGGTCAAAGCACAACATCTGAACTTGATAATGACATCATATGAATAACAGAAATAGGTTTCTGCCTATACGTAGATCTGCACCTCCATGGGGATGGCAAATCTCCCATCTCTAGTTGTTCTAATTTTCCAGCCTTGGCTAGATATATGAATTTGGTTACCCTTTTCTGCCAGTTTCACTGGTTTGCAACGCAACTGTTGTTGTGAAGATGTCCAGATGAGTCAACCTTTAACCTTGGTTGTTGTTGTAACAATAATCTGCTCTAATTACTGTGTATTCGGATATCAATATTCTTTTTTAACGTTGGCAAGCTAGTGTGTGGATTCCAGGGTGAAGTGCTGGAGTGTTTCCTAATTTTCTGTTAATATTAAGCATCAGTTGGTGTATGTGTGCATTCTCATGTGTAGGCTCAGGGTCGTCATCATTGATCAAAGACTGATTGCTTGGCTTGTTAAGAACGCAAATCTGGAGAAAACTTGTGTCAGTTCACAATAATGTTATGCTGTTTAGAGAAATTATGCTTAAGTGAGGCTCCCAGTGGGAGAACCATCTTTTTCTGGTCTGGAAATAAGCTTTGGTAATCCATTTCCTCTTTTGTGACAAGGCTCGGGCTTGGGTGAAGCATTGTTTTCACATGATGTGTGTGTGCACTGTGCATCTGGTACAACTTTTGATAGAAGTGGCAAGATTGTTTTCGTTAAAGTACCAAAAAGGCCTCTGACAGCACCGGGAAGCAGTGAGTCTCAGAAGCAGTTGAATGGGTTACTAAAGAGCACAGTGATTAGTGATTAGCTCCCATGTGGGTAAGAGAGAAGGAGTGAATTTTAGGCTTACTTGATTGGATGAACTAAGAGGAGGTTGCCTCTTGAATTTTAAACGGATATAATAATGGAGGGAGGTGGGAATGAAAGGAATGCAGCCAAGAGGCGTGGCTTAGAAAGGAGTAATGAATGAAAGAGTAGCCTAGAGGTGAAAGAATTAAAAATGAAGTAGTCTTCCTTATTAAACTTTCGCTAAGCTCAATTACAATGATAAAAGACTTGTCTGATGAACCATTCGAACAAAAGAACATTGGAACAGAGCATCAAAGTACATGCACATTTTGTTGAATCTCTCTAGAGTTCAATAGTACGTTGGCAGAATGTAATCTGTCACTATCCATGTCTTTTGAATATGATCTGTTTTCAGAATTACTGTTCCTTGAATGTAGCCATACTGTTATCCAGCCAAAGGCTACTACCATTGCACTTTTTTTTCTGCTCACCACTGTGACTTGGATATGCCGCGTTGCCTTTTCTCTGCCCTACATTGGTGTCACGTTGGTGTGCTGAGTCTGCAAAAACACCAGATAGGATGCTGCTCAGGCTAGCTTCACCTGGACTGGCCTCTCCATCATTAAAACTAACAACGCCAGCTCCATCAGCAAGGCAGCAGGACAGAGGTCTTTGGGGATGGTACACATGTGTGTTTGCGTGTGTGTGCTTTGTGGACATGTGTGTGCATATGTAAATGTGTACTGGTCCCTGTCCCCTAAGGTTCAATCAATGATTTTTCTGTTTGCAAAACATGGCACACACTGTATATGTATTTATGGGATTGAGTGAGCGGCAATATAGAACCAATGAACAGGATCAATGAAACATACATTGCTAATGTGTCATATTTTATAGAAGCATGTGCTTATGGTCACATAGGTCAACAATGGCATGCTTAAGTAACAGTATGAAAACTGTCTAGTGAATACAAAATTCCAAATTGTCACTACATTAATTATGTTAGAATAATGAGACTTTTATTCCTTTAGTTGAACAATTTTCTGACACCCCAGTTTTGAGGCAGCTCCCAGGTTAAGGGCATTGTCATAATTGTTTCCTTTTTCAGAATTGGAGGAAACTAGAGCTTTTGGGGTACAAAACATGCAAACCCAGCTCCACACAGGTCCAAGATTTGAAACCAGCGCCTTCTTATTGTGAGGCAACAGTGCTACCCACCAGGCAACCATGCAGATGTATTTTTACCACCCGGCAAATCTCTAGCAAGCATCATATGAAACCATGATGCAACTGTAACATCACAGTATGCCGAATACCCACATCTTTGTAGCATTACATCCATAATTCATTTGTTGGGAATTAAATATAGCAGAAAATGTTCACAGTAAATCACAGTATACACTGGCTGATTAAATCATATCATATGAGATGCTTCTGTATTTACAGTGCACACCATGCGTCTTCTCCCAGTCAGCACACTGTCAGCTGTTTGATTCAAACACAAATCTGACTGAAACACAAATCATTTCCATGTCTGGCTCAGGCATGCTTGTCGGATTTTGTAGGGTTTTTCGTGCTTAAAACGGCATTTCAGCGTAACAAATAGGCCCACTGTGGGCTGATTTGTGATTCTTTATTCATACTTCAAACACTTAGGATCTGTCTGTGTCTGTCTTCTCTGTGTAAAGGACAATATATAAGACTGATCGAAATAATGTTGGCACTTGGTGATTTCACGTTACTCCATAATTAGGAGAGGACTGTTAATGGAGTGAGGTGCCAGGTTGGCACAGCGCTGGAGGCACTGCACTATGTTGAGAAAACAAATTATTCATGTTAAGAGACTCAATCAATGTGTATTTCCGATGCCTCTGCCGATTTGATAGAAGCCAACAAGTGTGTCACCCACTGAAGTGTTTCAGAATTAATCAAATTGGGAATATTTTGATGTATTATTTCCTGCATATGGATTGACTCAGTAGGGGTATCCAGTTATACCGAATTAAGATAGAATGAACATAGAAAGAATGAACTGTGTCTGTTTGGCTTCTTGGGTCTGCATGTTGCATGTCCATGAAAAGACTGCACTGAAATAAAAGGGGCCTTTTTTTTACTGAGGTGTTCAGTCTGCTTTTTCTGCCAGATATAGTCTTAAACTCACATCAAAAGAGGTATTGAAACACAACATTTGGCCTCTCTTGCATCTCCATCAGCTGATTTATGTTATCTGACACACAATCATCCCAAAGCATAATATAATTACCCCCGACATTTTCTTGATTGTGTTTGACTCAGTGCAAAGCAAGCCCAGAGGGAGCAGCATAAAGACCTGTTCTGCTTTACAACTGCATTTCACATTATTACAGTTGTTTTAGTTCATCTCGAAAATCAAATTAGTGCATGTGTCCTTTGGCAAGTCTTTCTGTTTTTTTTTAAGTCTACTGGAGATTCCCTAGATGTTCCCCTTAACCCCACTCCCTTACAAAACCTCTTGAGTTTTGAAAACCACTTCTATAATTGTCCTCACTACCTCAACCCCCATCTTTTGTCAACCCTTTCTCCCTTTTTCCAGCAAATTAGCTCTGGCTCTTGAACCAGTCAAGGATTCTTGGAAGCTCTGTGCTATCTAGAGAACCAGCCTGCCTTTTCCAGTTTTGAGCGGAACCGTAATCAAGGATGCGTGAACCTGAAGTATATGACACACCCACTGATGTCGTCACGGTTCGCACTTAAGGTAAAGGACAACCTGCTACTTTTCGGGTTCTGAACCAATTTATTTTTGGTCGAAATGCTCCGAATGTTTAAAAATTAGGTGCGAAAACCGGAACAGAACCTGTTCCATGTTGGTGGAAAAGGGGCATCAGTCACTCCCCTAAAAGAGGATCAGGAGAGGGGCCCCTTCCAATTTCTCTCCACCTCTAATAGGCACTTCCTTGTGTTACATGATCAGAGGGTGTCAAGATTAAAGAATGGCTACCGCTTCCCAGGGCAGACATAGATAGGAGACAGAGAAAATAGCACTCCATAATTACTGATAAATCGAGCACACTGCCTCCTCTACTTCCACTTCCTCCCTATCCACCTGGCCCTGATGTCAATGTGAAGGGCTGAGCAAGTTAAGCTGAGAAAAAAGTTGACCACGCCAGGCACTTTTTTGCACTGCTGATATTGCAGTTAAGTTTGGGCAATTCAGGGCCAATTGACTGACTTGGAGCTTTTATTCACCCTCCAATCGTCTCCTCTTTGAAGTGGGACTCAGTACTAGACTCACATAAGGCAGCTGCAGCCAGAGCACAACAGCACCAGCTTACACTGCACGAAGCTATACCATACTCCACTCTCTACCTAACACAGGTATGCTGCCATTGAAAACATATAGTACAAGTCTTGCCTCCAGTCTCTGACAGGGTTGTAACCTTCACAGAATGATGGATGCACAACAGAGCAAGCATCCCTCTCTACTGAACATGTTCGGTGTAAGGGATAGCGTCTGGCACCAATGGTAAAGAAGGGCCAGGTGGTTGGGTCTACTCCCTCCAAAGGCTATCGCAATAGGTTGCCAGGTGGCAACCCACTGCCATTGTTTATTAGTAATCCCAACAGCTTTAATGGCAACCAAAGTAGCGGTGAATGGAGTCCAGCAGTGCATGAAAGCCTCTGCTGCAGTGAGACTGCTTTGTTCCATCCTGTCATATAGGAGAATTTGAGTGTTTAGTTGAGTCGGCAAGCAACCAGGTTGTGATGAGGCATATCATCATAAGCTGTCTACCTATGAAATAATGAGGCTAATATAGTATGTAATATATGTGCCAGAAAGCGTCATCTTGGATGGTGTAGGTGAGCTAAACCAGACCCAATACATAGGCCAGGAGTATGTACTCTAATAGCCTGATAATCAGACTGAATTGGGTTCTTTTTTTCGTTTCACTTCATTCATTCAGCCTGACATCGTGTTCATGTTAGCCTATTTCTGTTTAGGAGATTAGGGGATTATACCGTTTTGTTTTGCCACGTAGCAAGTGATGTACGCTTACCGCAGATTTTAGTTTCAGTTGACGCAGAAGAGGTTTCTAGGAGCAGTTAACTTAAAGTTTTTCCACAATGACCAAAAAATATTTCGATGTAGAAGAATTGATGAAGAATTATTATTTATGATACAACAACCAGTACAGCTGTATCAATCTCATGCACATGGTGAAACTAGCTAAGTAGGAAGATGATGCCTCCATTTTGAACCCTGCCCACAACACTCAAAGTACATCCAATAGTGTAACTGGGATGTAAAGTACATACAGTGGTAAAAAATTTAATCAATATGAAGATGCCTATATGACACTGAAGCCAGCAGCAGCCATCTCAAAGCATATTTCCACCTACAGTATAAACAAGTATTTGACCTATGTGTTAAGGACTGTCATGAGCAGAAGAAATAATAAAATCATTAAGCAAGGTGATTCAAACTTTATAGAAATGACTTAAAATAACCGCAAAAATGTGTCTGCAGTACCCATAAATTTGTCCTTCTAAGTTTCTAATTAATTTGATTCAGCATTTCGTCTATTTTTACTAGTTCTGTGGCCACAGTTCCCTTTCTATTTTTAAATATGCAACGCTTGATCCTCTTTTCAGAAACCATGCTGACAGTTGACTTAACCCTCTTCCCTGCAAACTATGAGTGCTTTTGTGAATTGACCTTTTTCAACCAGGATTAAAAAAAACAAAAACATTTTAATAACATAGCTGGTATTCTTTATGGGTGAAAATAATATCTTTGCTGTTAAGTGCCCTAAAATGAGTGTGGGATTTTTCAAAGAGAAGCTTCTTCTAGTGTCCCAAGATTGAGCAGTGATCTTATTTTATTGGGGAATTAAAGTAATTTTACAGTATGGTCATCAATAATGTAGACTGTAGCTTTTCAGTAGATTTTTTCATTGGAGTTGGTCTAAGATACACAGCTCCATCTGCTTCAGTGTCTTTCAGTCAACATCTGCTTGTTTGCTTCATCTTCAGTGGACATTACATGTGGGATTTGGCAGGGTTCAGTTTTAGTTCTTGCTTTTTTGAGATGTTTAATCCCATTCACTCCCTTTCAACTGAGAAATACTTGTCAAAAAAGAGTAGTTTTTTTAACTAAGCAATCTGGAAACACAATAGCAAAGACCACAGGCCACATCAACCCATTCATTAGTTTCATAATAATTCCATAATTATACTGACTCTTTTCAAAGCACATACAGCTTTAATTACTTCTAGGCACGTATGAGCTGGCAGAGGTCCTCACACATTTGAAAATGTCAATCAAAAACAAAAGACTTCAAATGTTGCCATCAAACTCAAAGAAACATGCAATGCATGCATACAGGAGTTTTTTTTTATATAATCAAACACAGAATTTCGAACATTTACCAAAACATAAAGACTATTTAGAGGCCAAGCAATACAGCAACAGATGCAGGAAGTGATATCGCATTTTATTTATTATCTTTTAATCATATTCTTCATCCTGAGGCAAATCTCATTTATATTCAATAATGTCCAGAACAATATTACAGCCTTCAGGTGTGAATTTGCCTTTAAAATACAAATGGTCATGAAAGTCCAACGACAGCAGTGAATCCACATCAGTTGAAAAGACGGATCATTATGAAATATTTCTTTTCTCATCATTCATTCATTGAGTAAATTAAAAAATAATGATTGCATGAATGATAAGTAGAAATTGATGTGGCCAAACACAAGAACACCAGTTGAAGACGTGATACAAGGTTATAAGAGTTACCCATAGCAACAGCCCTGGAGGCAATGTCAGATGATCACAAATATGCATCGATCTCTAGTCAGTCTATGTTTCTAAGGCTAATGTGACAGGATGTGGTGCTTAGGCAGTAGAACTCACATACTAGGAATGCAAATGTAGTGGTTCACCCACTGGGATATGTAGGATTGACATTAGTGAACATGAAGGATCTATGTTTAGAATTCTAATTAATATACATGTCTGCTGCCGTGGCTGTCGTTTTAAGCCTCAGCCACTCAAAAGATGTTCAAAGTTCAAGACATACAGGTACAGACAAGGTCAGGTACATAAAAAAAAATCTATAGGTTGGTACTTCTGTGAAAGCGCTGTGTCAGGTCATTCATGTGCTACTTCTGGAGTCAGTAGCACAATGCCTTTTACAGCACTAATGGTGTTGCAGAAAAAGAATGCTGCGCTAATCAACCGTATCTCCTATAAATGATGTCCATTTTGCTTTAGCAGTTACATTTTTATGGGAAAAACATTGCTGCCTGAATCATGTTTTTCTCCCACATATCAGATACAATGTTTAGTACTGCATTGTAATGTAAATATACAAAACATTCACTGCCAGTGATTTTACAGGATTGATCCTACAATATCCACTCATGCACTCATCAAGAAGTTCAAATTCATACTTGTTTTCAACACTGACTACTGGTATGAGCTGGGAAGTATTTCAGTTCCTTTAAAAATGCACACAAAGTGCAGGTGCTGTTTACGAGAGTGAGATACTGTAAAAAATATTTTGTATTGGAAAAGAGTAGAAAATCTGTCCAATCTCTGTCAGAGACTTTAGCCTTTTTCAGATATGGAATACATAATCAGTCTTTATCTTTTAGACTCAGATATGACGTGACTTTAACATTAATGTTTCTTACACAAGTCCTCCAAATGACACCACAAAATACATAGTTTGTCCACGCCCACACACACACAGAAGCTATTTTTGATCTGACACCCCTATCAGCATGACAACATAAATTGTCTGTACCTTCTAAACAAATTACTGTTGAAGATTCACGATGTGACAAAGCTATAGTTAAGGTTTGGTTAGTTTTTAGCACAAAAATGACTTGCTTAGGTTTAGGGAAAGATCATGGTTCGGGTTAAAATTGTTACTACGTTAAGGTTGGGTGACCTTCTTCGTCATGATCACTATAATAAACATGTGGTCAAGGTCCGGGAATGATCCCGGCCGTGCTCTTAAAAAACAATGTTGACTGTCGTTGACTGGGGAACAGACAGTGGTCTCCAGCCGCTACAGGGCTTTGTCACTTTAAAGTAAACATAAGTTGTTTTGGGGCACATGAAACCACTGATGCTGTTACTCTTTTTTGAGGACAGTCTCCTTATTCAGACACAAGGTAAAACTGTCATCACAATTACGTAAAGAGGAGCATGTCTGAAAGGGGCTTTATACAAGGATCTAAACCATAGTATTCACAATAGCCACAAAATCCAGTTTGTGGTGAAGGAAAGTACATTTACATAATTTGTGGCTGCAGCTTGTAATCAGTGTCAGGGTACATACTCATTGCACAATTAGATTACAAGCAAGGCCACAAATTGCCACTAATAGACAAAAGATAATCAGCATACACATGCTGATCCAATAGCAACTTATCTGCAATAAGATTTTATAAGAAAGCTAACATTTGTTGAGTTAATGTATCTGTCCCGAACAGCTTAGCCAGATAAGAAAGCTTTTACGACCCCTCACAATATTATTCCACCCCAATTTGAATATTGAAATCTGATCAGCCATTTGCTGCGTTGTAGGCCGCAAGACAGGTCAGTGATGCTGAGAGCCACTGGCATGAGCCAACAGTGCACTGACTCACCAGCATCACATCGGCCATGGATCAGTCTATGAATCTACGCTCCCTCCCAAACGCTCCACTGTTCCACAGTTTTTCCAAAATTGAGACATACTAAATGTGCTGAAATTAGAGGTTTCTCATCTCCATCCAGGCTTCATATTATAAATCCCATGTTTTAGCAAATTTTTCTCTATTCTTAAGGAATAATTGGGGGTACCTAAAATGTTCCAGTAGGGAGTGCTTCTCGCTTGTTAGTCAGCACTAGGAAGATTGGAAAAGATTAAAACCTGCACTGTGAGAGGCCTAATTAAAAAATCTTCAGAAAGATTATCATCCCATGATTGTTCCCATCTCAAAATGGGTCTTTTTTACACTGACAGGCACTTAGCTGACTCAAAGAAATAAGTAATACTTTAGATTTGTTCATAAACTTTTGTGTGGAAGTCCAGGATTAGATACTTTCTTGAATCCCTTTCTTTAGAAATGGACATTGAAAATTATCTAATTTGCTTGATACTAAAAGATGTGATTGTTAAATAAATATAACAATAACGTGTGTTTGATTGTATCTCAAAAAGTAGTTTTATATTGTTATATTCATTTTTTTTGTATTAAGATGCACTGGAATATTATATATAATATTAATATAATATATAAATAATATAAAAATCACATTTTCTGTTTGTGTGTTTCATTCATGAAGATAGTCTTCCATAGAGAGAGTTTAAACTTTCATGTTCATCAGTCATGGCACAAAGCACACATGCTGGGCTCTTGTAGTGCACTTGAACGTAAACATCAGCATGAACAAGGTTTTGGTCATTTTATTGCCAATCAAATCTGACCCTCTCATTCCCTTTAAAAGCCTAAATGTGTGTTCCCTGCCGCAACACACTGACAGTTGTACAGAAAAGTCCAAACCAACTGCTTATTATGATGGGCTCAATTTTCTTAAGATGTGAAATCCCCATCGCAGTCTTGTCCGTCCATAATGACTCGAACCAATTATGAAAGATGAAGATTCACACAGTACAGTTAAAGGAGTTATTTTGTTGCTTGTCTGTAGTTTGTTTTCCACATTATGCTCCCAAGGCTGCACTCAGTAGGTGAATGGCTATATTTACATGCATACAATAATGCACCCAGTCAACTGACAACTTGATACTTTTCTATATTTTTTTTCTATTATCTTAGTTTCACTTTTCAGTTGTTTGTTTGGGCTAAATCAGTCAACAAATGATCAATCACTTATCACAATGTCCCTGTCTCTATAAAAATATCTTTCAGTTATTACTTTAAGACAACTTTTTGGGAAGAGAGGGAGATAACATATGCCTCTGGTCCACCTCTGGACACAGTGTTTTTGATGAGAATACAGAGTTACTATCCCGAAAATCTTTGATGGATCTGCGAGAGCTATCTTGTGGAGATCACTGTGAACTGTAGAAACGTGGAAGCTGTGAATACCACAAAAAAGACAGAGCCAGAAGGCATGAGACTAGACAGAAATCATTCCCACAAGGTGCCCAGAGTGGATTGGGTATGTATTATTGTATTATTGTATTATCAATGGCTAAAACTAGGAAAATAAGGTTAACGTTAAAGCTAGACTGGACTGGTGTTTTCTTTAAACTCTACAGCATTATGAACTGTAACACATGACTAATGATGTTTACATGCAACTAATTTACAATGTTCATTGGCCAATGCAGTAAGTAGTGTGACTTGCACAGTGAAAGAGTGTGGAGGTTGGGGTGTTAAATCGGTATAAAAAGGAATTGGCGTAACTTGTTGACATTTGTCATATCTAACCATGACTACAATAGTTTCCTAATCTAAACCAAAACATTTTAGTGGCTACATTAATGTGTTATTTTGGCCACTTTGGGGGAATGCAACATTGACATTTATTTGGATTTGTATCCATGTCCACCTGAAGAATGAATGTTCAATATTCCCTCTTATTAGCTCTCCACCAACTCCTGAAGGAAATATCCGGCTCTTTAGCTGCTAAAGGCTTCACTGTGTTTACCCTTTAGTCACAAACTTTGTCTGCTGTTAAGTGCTGGGCAGGTTGCATACGATGGTTTTATCTTTTTATTCTTCTGAAAACAGCCTTACAACAATATCTTATTGTTAAAGCAACAATTACAATATCAAGCTTTAGTTGCCACAAGTAGATATTGTAGAATATAACAGACAAATGTCGACACTGAACAGTGAACAAATGTGTTGGCTGTGAAGGTTTTGTGGATGCTCAACATACAGTAAATATAATATGATGATATGCTGACATAGAACATAATCCACAAAGCATTATATTTCTCCTAACATGTATTCATACCATGGCTACCCACAAAATGACCAAATAGATGAAGGTGGGAAAGACAATTACCGCAACAAAACTGCCAATTGCCAAATCCTGGCCACAGCTGCATTTCATCTCCATACAAATTGGGGCCCTAAGATATTTTACTGTTTAAAATACCTCAGACACAACTTCTAGACTGGGACAGATCAAATGATATTGCTGGAGGGAACATGGGAGGCAACAGTGAAGCAAATTAAGTTAAAGGTTCTATGCGTAATCGCTGGCCAGTGCAGACCTCTATTGTTCAGTGATGTGAAAGACCACAGCAAATCAAAACATCTCTCTCCCTCTCCCTCTCCTCTCACAGTAACACAGGGCAGAAAATTCAAATGGATGTACAACCCGAGCTATCACCAAGCCAGCAAAGACCAAGGCAGTGTCAAGCAAGATAAATTACTGTAGTTATTATAACTGTGTTTTCAGAGTTATCATATTTTTAAGGAGTAATAACTGAGCTCCCTGGCAGTGCTTAGTGACTCCAGGGTCAGGTTTGCAGGGGCTCAATTTAGCATCACTTTTCTATCCAGTGTCTCCTACCTGGCACCCACCAAATGTTAGGTCAAGGTGCATAGTTTGCAGAGGACTGTGCGTGTTGACCAAATAGGCCAAGTCTGCTTTTGCATATTTGAAGGCAGAAATCTTCAGAACAAGTGTGTAAGGAGGATTCAGCATTCAACAACCACTGCGGATACATGCTAGTCAAGCTGTGCCGTCATATAACATCAAGGTGATCAGCTAACACTGTTTTCTGTTTTGTGACTAATGTTAAACTGAATACAAAAGGAAATATTTCAAGATATTATAATCTTGTGTTATAATTCTAGAACAAAACTCTCTCACCGCAGCTCCTGCAAATAAACTCCATATTTAATTCATTTACGTGACATCATGTTCAGGTTCATCAGCAGTCGGAAAGCAAGCCACAATTGGCTTTGCTTTCAGGAACTGAAAGAATATGTATATATTTGTCTGATAAATAATAGATTCCTGTTTGCTTGTTAACTTTTGATGTGCAATTTATTTCCTGATTGTATCCTAAAATGGTATTCTGTCCACCCACAAACATTCAGACTGTGGTCTCCTACTGTGAAGGGAGAGAGGAAGAGAAAGAGGGACCGGATAGAGGCCACTGCATTCAGATGAAGAACTGTGTGTATTGAATACCTGAATAGTTTTTAACAATAAAATTGACACTGTTGTGAGGATTTTCTGAGCCTGCTTTCAGCTCCCCTGAGGCTTCACACACAGCCCAAATTTTGTGGCTCCAGTAACTGACAAAGATGGTGGGGAGCAGTAGATCCAACCATGAATTTCAAAAATTTTCCTCACAAAACGATGGCTTCTCAGACTGTGAATGTCTTTCTACAGTTTATGTATTATGAGAGGGTGTCACTCAACACGAATGTTCACATGAAGGTTTGTTTATTTTTTTTAAACCAAAACAAAAGTCCCTCCTGGAATTGTTAATCAAGGCTTAACATGGTTTACATTTTATGGTGTGCAAGAATGCAATTAACCACTTGTGATCAACTACCAAGCCTTTAATTATGAGCCTACGGGGTGAGAATTCTTTTTGAACATCATTCTGCGCAAGCATGGGCCATGTGGTCTTACGGGACTGATAGCAGCAGCACATAGGTCAGACAGCCCCTAGTGGAGGTCAAATGATTCAGCTGCCTCTCCAAAATGTGGTAAGCTCACCAGCATTTCTGTGAGATTTTGTCACGTCATTATGTGACCCTGTTGTTTGTTTCCGATAAAAACAGATTTTTTTTCAAACCTCTCGGGAGGCAGCCTTCTGGCCACTACAGCTGCAGCCAGCACCTACATAAAAAATATGCCGTGCCAATGGAAGAATACAAAGGGAGAGACAGAGAGAGAGCTGTTGGGTTCTGCCAATACAAGACTAGCACTGTTCTCTGTCCACTACAAAAACACTTTTCAAATAATATCCTATACACAGAGCAGCTCTGTGTGCAAAGAGTGAATGCATGAATTCTATCATCCATGCCTTCTAATTATGTTTATGGGTGTTAAGAATCACAGCCACATGCTTTGCAGACAATTAATCCGCAAGTTGCACTACCAAGGTCTGTAAGAGGACCTCTGCTGCTGAATGTTCTCTTTTCAGTCCTTGAAAGCATCATCAACATTGGGTCATCTAAAGCTATGACACAAATAGCTTTAAGCTACTGCTGGCATTTTCATTTTGGCAAAGTGATGTGGAACGCGTTCCCTCTGAAAATGATTACATGTTGCCAGCGTTTTGCCATTGAAAAGGCCACCAGACTGAATGAAGCATACTGAAGAAGGCAGCTTTTCTTCTGCAATTTCCGCTGCCAGTGCAATTTTCTGCACTGCACATTTGGAGAAGCAGACAGAACAATAATGCAGGATGTATAGACTAGCTGTAAATATAATGTTAATTTCAGACAATAAAGCTTTGCTTAAAGTTCACATTCAGTGTGCTGGATTATTCACAGCTGAGTGCCTCACAGACAATTTTTCAACTTGCTCTTTAAAGGCTAAACTATACAGTGTTTCAGTCAGATTGAGATCTTGCATTGTTCATTGTGGCCTATTCATGTTTTTTTTTTTTGGGGGGGGGGGGTTGACAAAGGACTGACGTCTTGTGCTCTAAACCTGGCAATCATGAATGAATAAATTGCATTTCTTTTTTGGATATATTTGTTAATACTACATGAATGTAGCTAATTAGGCCTGCTTTCCAAAAAAGACACAATGACAAATAAAACAAGAATTGCAGTGGCAGTCATGGAAGTGCAGATAAATGTTTCCGGACCAATTTCAAACAGAAGCCGCTTCTCTAATTTCATAGAGTTGCTATCAGTATCATACACAGTTATCTTGCCTTTAGCCACATAATGACATCTAGTTTAAAAGAGCATGAGCTCCCCTCGCAGTTAGTCAGTGGAACAGCAATCTAAGCAACTTGAGGGAGCACGGAACGGCAACTTTGCCTCATTGGTGACACACACGCACACACACACGCGCACACACACAACAAAACAAACATGTTCGTGCTTGCTTTCATGCACGCGCACTCTCATGCGCTCAGAACCACGTACAGCACAGAGCAGCACGTCCACACCAACACAGATCCAGCTGACTATCTGCTTTCACAGAATTCACTATAGGCAGAAATTCATCCATGACATGGAATCTACAAAGAAAAAATAATAACAGGAAGCATGACCGCAACTCATCCCATATCCAATATCCAGGCTGGGATGGCACTCACTTTTAGTTAATGGATAATGCAGTTTCCGGAATGAATTGATCAACATGGATGTAAAGAGCTGGACTGCAAACGGAATGAGCTTGAATACAAATATTGAAGTCGACCGTGCACAGTGATCTGTAGGCCCGCAAACACACCTTCACTCTGAATGTTGCCACTGAAGCCGCCGCGGCAGGTCTGCGTAATATGCGAACCCCAAATTTTGAGATCATTGTTTCCCCCGGTGTTTTATGCTCCTTTATATCCGCACTTCTGCAGCATCACCGCGGG
Source organism: Enoplosus armatus (assembly GCF_043641665.1). Classification (NCBI taxonomy): domain Eukaryota; kingdom Metazoa; phylum Chordata; class Actinopteri; order Centrarchiformes; family Enoplosidae; genus Enoplosus; species Enoplosus armatus. The sequence continues at coordinate 8,472,859 of NC_092197.1, read as the reverse complement.
AAGATGCTGTCTCACAACGTGCAGAGCGAATGCAGTCGAGTGCACATAATCGAGATAACAACTCATTTGCACACTGTTTGGAGATGATGTCTTTATAAGATGATAAGACGCATGGTAGCCTGTTATTTTTAATAGCCCCAGAACGCGCAGTCGACATTCAGCCCGGGCGGAGCTTGAAAGGACTTGCACACCGATTATTTGAAAGGTGGCTTCACAGTGAGAAGAACAAATTGCCTCCATCCTGAAAAGGACACCACCGACCACCCCAGTAACATGCTGACCACGCAACATCGCCATAATTGTGCCACAATATAGCCCTGCCTACCCGACCACTACCTCGTGGTCAGTGATGGACAGAAAGAAATATATGTAAGATACCCTCATATTATGTTAGAGGTCCAAGCCGGGACAGAGGTACTTACCTAAAACTGACTCTCCCCTCTTAGCTGTATTTGTGGTCCAAGGTTTGTTAGTTCTCTAGCCAACAACTTCTGCTGGAGCATATGTATCCAGTGCTCATGCTGGTGGCTCAGTCGGTGATGTTGGATTGCGGATGATTTGGCAATCCTTTTCATGCTCAAGGGGAAAAAATCCTTCGTTTCGGCGTGGTCTCGGGCATTGGCGCGCAGAGGAATAAAGTAATGAAGTCCGTCTGGAGGGAAAAGAGAAAAGGGAGCTCTGGATGTGAGATTTATGCCGACGTGTTTGAAACTGTTCTCTTCTCTCTCTTTTTTTTCTCACCGTAGGAGCCGTTTGCGGGTGGAGAGGTGTGGGATGGATATCTAGGAAGGGAGGCTGGGATACACAGACTGAGGGCGAGAAAGGGGAGGTACAAAGAATACAGTCTCAGATTGTAGAGGACGGTCATGGCAGACAGTAAGGGGTGGGTCTGGACTGTATGAGGCGGAAGGCGATGGAACTGAGGGTGGATGAGGATAAGAAGCCGTGTCGTGACTTTTCTCTGCTGATATGCACATATGTACTACAAGGCTATGGGGTGACCACCATAGATAGCTTGACCATTACTAGTTAAGGGGGCAAAATGGGTGAAGATCTAAGCATAAGGAGCAGATAGGCTCTATGATTTAAAAGAGATGAGGGGTTTTGAGGAAAAACTGAAGCTGCAACAAAGTGAGAAGGCGGTGAGTTGCACAGAAGGTGCCACACTATGCCACGTGCAGGCTGTGTACTTTGCATAAGATACAACGTGACTGTATGACTGTGTTAATGTAAACTTGGAATCACTTGCCGTGAAACTCTTGCTTTTAAAAATCCCCCATAGAGCCAGGCTCTGTGGAGTCTGTCTAACCACCTAAAAGTGAAACATCAGTGGCTGCTGTCCATGTTGCTAAAACAAACCTCAAGAGTACAATTCTGGTGGTTGCTGTCCATGGCCACAAAACTAGAGGCTTTAAAACCCCCAGCAACTTCAGTTCTTGTGGGAGTAAAATTACTATCAACATTCTAAAGTCAAGTCTAACTCATAGCCCACTAATTGTTAGTATTCTTAAGTAACTACACTATACCTTTTGTAAATGCATGACAATGCAGCACACAATTACAAGAATTACAGTCTGATTCCATTATTTTTTTTAATTTTTTTTTTTTTTTGGGGGGGGGTTGTTGATGTTATATTAGCAAATTCCTTTGCAATAAACTATTATTACAACTGCCACTACTACTGCTAATGATAACAATAATGATGATATTAATGAAAAAATGAATAATAACAATGGCAACAATAATACCACCATGGTAAGTTTGTGAGTGTATGGCCTGAACACATCTGTTGTTATCCACCTTAGTGTGTATAACATTATGAATAAGAGTGCACACTTGTCACTTGCTATTAAATATTTACTTCAGTGTTAAAACATGACACAAAAGGCAAGCTATGAAACAAATCCTCCTCAGGTAATTATATAGCCCTCCAAGTTTAATCTTAGTACCACCTGCTCCTTTGATACAAGATACTCGGGTTACTGTATTCCACAGCTGTGCTGTATTATAGAACCTCGATGAAATATATGGATGAATGATCAACTTAATATCAAGCTGCTAGCATAGCAGTTGAAACTTTCCCTCGAACCATTTTTGGCCAGGTTAACAAAGGTTGCTTAAAATGTAAGGTTGCTCTTGGGCAGTTTTTCCCCTATGAAGTTTAAAAACATGCTAGATTGGAGGCATCACGCTGATTGACACAACACAAAATGCCTTGGTGAACGACCAGTGGGATTATGTCAGTTTAATTTAACTAAACGCACCAATGTCTTGAATGTCACATTCAGGTTTGCCCCTCCTCCCAAAATTCTGAGTAGATGGATTCAGTAATAAGATGCAGAGACATACTGTCGCTTTGACTAAATGATACAATATGCTGAAAAGCACATGTTGTATATTACAGTTTTATAGATTTGAATGTACCCAAACGTATTATTTAACATCACAGTGAAAGTTATCAAAGGAACCTGAATGGAATTCCCTAAAAGCTTCCCATTTCACATCTGATAATCCAACATCTGATGAGTGCATGTGACAGCACCCAGCGGTAATGTTCATTCAAAATCTTTATTGTAGTTCAAAGCCCAAGCATGTAGAAAAGATAACTTTTTGAATTGATTTTGACACCACTACATCCGCTGTAGTCACAGACAGCTTTGCAACTCACTGGCTGTCCAAAGCCCACTTGCAGTCAAGTGTTTGAAGCATCCACCAACGGGCAAAGAACCTGGCAGGACCAGCGTTGCATAGAACTCAATGAGGCTAAATGGATAAATGGGGCCATTACAGAGTCATTAGCCTGGAAGTGGCGGTGACACGTGCAATAGTAGACATAAAATATTCCAGGGATCACTGAGGTTGTTACATTTAATAATTTTATTGGTCATAGCTTTTAATTTGAAACTTTCCTTCAACTTCGTTCATCAGGAGATTCTGAGATTTATTGTCACTGAGGAAATGGAAAGTCTCCAAATACATTCGACATGGATCTTAACATTTAATAATTCTTGTGCTATTCTGCAAACAGAGTAATTGCATCTATAGATATGTAATAAACCAAATTGCCAAACAATTCACACCTTTAGTGGGTGTTTAAATGCCCATTAAGACAAAGTCACTATCTATGATACATAACTCACTATATGGGGACAAACTGGATTTTCAGTGAGACTAAAAGTGTGTTCTTACATATATATGTCAGTCAAGGCTTCATCAAACACACCGAACCAAGCAAAGTACTTCATGTGGATTTTTAAGTCTATGGTTTTCCATGTGTTACTGCGGCTGGTGCAGAAGTACTGGGGATAAAAAACTATGGCACTATGTGTTATGTGCATGCTGGTCATGAATGCCATAGTGAACCATCAATACCACTGTTGCACGGGTTACACCTGTCCAATGCAATGCGTAGCACTGTGCGTGTTGGGTGATGACAAGCAGAGTGGTGGTAGGATGGATATTTTAAATTACCTCATCTCCAGAGGGGAAGTGCTGGTGAGGAACTGTTGGCAAACTAAAAAGGAGGAGGAGGATTAAAAGAGGAGACAAACAGACTGGAAAGAAATAAAAACTAGCAAGAAAGGAAGGTCTATCAATTATTTGAAAATGGGATCCGGTGTCTATTGTGTACCACACAATAACATTTAAATCAAAATACTTTGTATGTAGACAGATTAGGAGCTCACGATCTTCCATTCGGATTGTTTGTGCTTGTCGATCGTTGGTGATGACAGAGACCTGGTATGCAAACAGATTTCTTGTGCATTTGGCTAAGCAGGTATTAGAGGTAAAATTAGGTGTCATCTTTCAGACAAATAAATTCAGGGAATGTGTGCCCCAGCCAGAGCCGACAGGACGGCAGTTTTACAGAAATATGAAGGTCTTACTGGTGAATTTGGATGAAGGCTAAAATCAAACTCTTGCAATCCAGCTTGAAGTAGACTGCACTGTTATTTTCTGCGACAGCATTTGCTCTGTAAATTACATGACCCGCTAGCAGAAAGGCCCAACTATTTTATAATGTGAATGTGAGTGTCACTACTTCCAAGACAGACTTACAGGATGTTTTTCTCGTTCTTCCCACTCTGCCGAAATTCTGCCGACATGGCTAGAGAGAGATATGTCTACATTGGTCAGTTTAGACGCTAAATGGTACGCTCCTTATTCTTCAGTACGACTTCCAGCAAAAACCCTTTGTCCTTAAGTTGTAAGCTACAGTTACCATCTCAAGTTTGTTTAAATTGTCTCTCAATGTCCACACGTGTGCCCTCAGAGGCTTGGAGGCTAAAGGACCTTTCTTTTACTTAGTAATAAAGGAAGAAATTACTTTGACCATGATTTTTGACTGTAAAAAAGATACTTTTTGTGATTTCAGTTGTATTTTAACAACCAGGATTGTTTATGGAATCTATTACTGATGCACATACACAGAACTTAAAACCGACTGAGTTATATTTGCAATCAAGTGTTTGGACACTTGGAAAAAAACAGAATCAAATATACAAATATATGTGAAAGGACTATTTTGTCAAAGGATTACTTAATAAACAGAGTGAATCCCACAGAGATGGCAAGAAATAAGCTGAAACTGCTCATGTGTGACACAATGTTTTGCTCTCACTTAACTAACAGTTCTTTACATAATTTTAGTCGTATGTATTAAATTATTTTTAAACAGTTTTACCAAGATAGACTATGAGACTGATAGTAACACCATATTAGCCCCATAGCCTACTGTGCAAAGCATACTAAGAACCTAAATTATGTGCATCGACTACCTTAACGACTTCTTGTAAGAAGAATTAAGGAGCAATATGCTAACATGCATGCCATTCAGCATCTCATTACTGGTGAGCATGTGTTCCTTTATGTCAAATATTACCAAAGTTTGTAACTCACAGCCCTCTGGGAATACCACTGTCAAGTAAAAATATACTTTTATACTGTGCAGATTTGACTCCATTATCCACATAACTATAATAATTGTGCCACATTCAACCCCAGTCCAGACACAATACCCTTACGGGAGCTAAATTTATCTGGACTGTAATGATCTCACATCCTCCTCCTTGTTGGAATCCATAGGCAGAATCTTTCTCCTAGTTGCCCAGAAGACTGTTAGCGCTTGCTAGATTGACAACCTACTAATGGCTGATCTCTAAGGCTTAGGCCACAGAGATGTTTCTACCCGGTGTTAGTGCACGCTGTTGCGGAAGCCTGTCACACTGTACCCAGACCTCTCCCTGCCAGGGCTATGAAGGAGAAGACAGATGTCCAAATAGCCAGCAGGTCCATCAGTCATGACGGTTTTTTTCTCTCGCAGGGCGAGGGAGGGAGGGTCAAGTGGGAGAAACACAGATGAATGAAGATGACACCATTCCAGCCTCTCTACTACTCTAATGAAAAACAAACTCATTTTCAAGAAGTTTTCTAGGTAATAAGACAGTCAGCCAGCCAGATCCAAACACAGAGACAACAGCTTTTAAAAGTATGACCTTTCTATTGAGGCCACGACATGAATCTTCCATTTCAAGCCAAAAGACAACTCCAGAGAATAAGAAATACAAACGTTTACATGTTTCAGGGGATTTCTTCACCAACCCTTGTTAGACTGGTTAAGGTGTCACATTCACAGACACACTACAGCATTAAAACTTGAACTTGTTGGTACAAATAGTTCTAATCTCATTTGCAATAAACTTGATTTTAAAAGATTGTGTATTTATTTTTTTTGTCAATCTATACTGCTTTAAATCACACATGAATAATCTGTGTATGTTGGTAATATATGTATCATTTGAGGAAAGGCCTACGGTGCATTAGATGCTTCAGGAAGTGGGATCTTGAAACCATCTCAAACTATTGATTTCAGACACATGCAGCTTTTATGGCAGAGAAATGGAAAAACTGTCAATCTAAATGAGATGTAGTGTTAAAGATTCTTGTAAATCGGTTCTAACACAATCAAACTGTATTGCTGGATCTGTAATGTCTTTGTAGAAGCTGTCAGCTGTTCAACCTTGTTGGCAATGCACAGAAAGTTTTAAGCTTATTGACAAGGACCTTGAATGAGGTATATAATATGAGTGGTGTTACAGGTAATCTCAACACATGTGGCAATATTACAGCCAGTGTGTGGGTGGCTGCTCAGCATGCAATAACCATATTTCTAATTGCCCATCTGGCACAAAAGCAAAGGCCTGAGCACACTGAGGGTTCACACCATATCACAAAGTTTAGCAGAGCATTAAAAAAGAAACAAGTTTGAGGACTTCTTTGAAAACATTCTTGAGTACTGAGATTCAACAATCTGCCAGTGTTTTTGAATGACTTTGCTGAATTCTTAACAGAGGAGAATACCTGACTGCTGGAGTGTTGCCTCTCAGGCTTCACATTCACTTCACCATCAAAGCATTGTTTGGCTGTATCCTTACATCACCTTTTATTTTGTAACCTCTGCTTAAAGTTTTAAGTTGCCTGAAATATGGTAAATCATAAGTACAGGTTGTATGTACTTGGTGCCATTGAAAATCTGGTTTTAACCAGTGTTTTTATGTGGAAGCTATCTCCTCTTGATATACGACTATGGTCAATTTCATTAGACATTTGTCAGATCTTAGACCACCATATACAAAATATTTCTTTTTGATATCATATGTCAATGGTTAAGATTTGAGACGAGAGGAATTTTGAAAGTGAGTAATCCATGCAGGATCTATATATTTAGTTTTGTTGTTTTTTTCAACCATACTCGTGGAATGGCTCTAAGGATGGCCATGTCTGTCTGTCTGTCTGTCTGTCTGTCAATCGGTCAGTTGGTCTCAACAATTCTTAGATGAGTGCGTGTTAGCATGCTGACATTAGCATTTAGCACAAAACCCTGATTTTCCAATAGGTACAACCGCACAGAGCCACTAGCATGGCCTCTTAGTGGGCGTTCAGACCGAAAACTGCATTACAGCAAGGCAGGTGTGCTGGTGGGGGGGTGTGGCTTCAAGTACGGGTGAGAGGTTAAATACAGTCCAGGAAGTCCAATCGGTGTAATATATCCATGAGTTTGAAGGCCACTTAGACGCCAAAACACTGCACAACTCTAGAAAGTTATCACAGTGACAATCATTGATTTTTTTTCTACTGTTTTGTTTGTGTGAGGTAAACAGTAGGTTAAACCTTTTTGCTGGACGAGCATGCGTTTTGTTTGCTGGAGCCCCCTGCGTTGGCACCTCCACTGAGTTTCCAGGTTGGAGGTGCCTGCATTTTTTCATGCAGGGCTAAAGTTAGTCTGACCGTGGCCTTAGTCTTGATAAGAACATAATCACACAATGGCAGTCAGACAACCGTAACGTTTTCACTGCATACTACTGTGAGTTTCATTAGCATTGTTTCGCTAGCCTGCTGTTTTGTTAGAGGAATTTTATGTTTTTAGAGAGATGTTTCTTCAATCCAACTATTTCCATTGCCTCATTCCATCTGAGACATGAACTGGATGAATTTATGTTCCCACATACTTGAATCATCTTTAAAAAAGGAAGCATATAAATCATTTTATTTATACATTTAGAAAATAGTATGAGCACCGTAGTGCAGAGTGTTCAAGGATAATTCAACAATGAAACACAGAGGAAAGAAAACTGCTCTCTAAAGGTTGAAACTTTCAAGTACGTAAGACTGCTGGTCCAATCAGTGAAGTCACAGCAGATATTTTGCAAATAAGAGATGATTATATAGTAGAGAACATGCACTCTATATTACCTATTGGCGAGTACCTCCAATTGTTAACCATTTATTCACCTACAATACACTAACCATTAACGTGTGGACTATCCAATAGATATGTGGGCCAATTTAAGGAGGAATCTAACTCTTGTTACTGCTGACTACGGGGAGTTCTCTCTCCTCTTATTGCTCTTGGCAAACTATCTAATTTAAACAAAAAAATGTGGGCTTTGTTTGTTTCTCGCACCAGACAGAAAGAAGAGAATAAACATATGCAATAGGATTACAATGGAAAGGAAAACAAAGCAGCCTTGAGAGCAGTTGTTCAGTCTAAATAATTAAGCAGTGATTAGGACGCGGCCAAAGGCTGTCTGATGGGCTCAGTGGCATGCTGTGGACTGGGCTGAAGCTCTCCATTCGCACAATATGTATTATTGTAGCCAGCAGTGAGGAAATCTCATGCCTCCCACTTTTCCATTTTCCACTTGACAGCAACTTTTACTGTCCTTTGCATTCTCTTTCTCCCTCTAACTCTATATCTACATGCCTTCCTTTATTCCTTTTCAGATTATATTTTGCTCCTCTGCTCTTTTCATGTGTGTACCCACTCATCATTTATGCATTCTACGTAGCACTGCGAAGACTCACATTTCTCAGCTCTGGGCACTTTTTGAAGCATATTACACTTATGATACTTTGTTTTCACATTCATTTAATCACTTCGACATTTCATTTCATGCCCTGCTCTTTCATTTGTTAAAACCCTGTATATTTTTGTTTTCAGAAAGTCCTGGCTGCTCCATTGTGAAATAACTGGTTTTGCTAATGAAGTGCTAATTTAAGCTGTGATGATATTTTAATCACCCAGAGCAAAAGGAGGGCTTGTAGATGCCTGTGCCTGGCAGGAGTTCAGCACATTATTGAAGCTTTGGCCCTGAGTATATAATGTTTTAGTAGATTTGCAAGTGAAAGACACATAAACAATTCCCTGTCTCTATGTACCTATGCACACTTCCAGATTTACAAAACACCATGCACACCTGTGCCTCATTACGAATCACAGCATGAAAGCAATCAGCAGAACTGTCTATTTGAAAAGAAAATGTGAAAGCGTGGACAATGAAGAGGAACTGCAGCATTACTGAATGTGAGGCTCAAACCTCAGTAAATAAAATAAAAAGAAGAAAAACAATATTGTTTGGAAGACTGAGTTCTGGGATAAAATACATTGCAGAAGTGACAGAAGGTCAGTGAGACTGTGGATTCTGTAGGTTCAAAGTTGTGTACTTTTAACAAGGTAAAGAAAACACTGTCTGATTGCAAAAGAGAGACTGGAAAACACACAATGCACAACAATGCACAGAGCCAGTCTCAAGGCCTTTTCACACCTGAAAGTCTGAACCAAGGTTTGCGTTTTTGTTACAGTGTACACATTTGATAGTTAGTTTTGGTTTCACATTGCAATTATGTGAGGGCACTAAATAACTATACATGACCATACCTATGTTCTGTCATCATCACCTATGTGAGCTGCATCTCCCTATACCTGCTGATTGGTTTGTAGATGGGCGTGGTGTGTTGTCACTTCGGTGAGTAGTCTTCTATCGCAGTTCGAATGAATGGAGAAAAATTAATTAATTAAACAGATTAATTTTGTTGCCACTTCAAAATTATTATTATGGCTTTACTTAATTAAGACTTTTAATTAAGACTAGTTTGAATTTGCCAAATGAACGTCCTCTGCCTTTTTTTTTAATTTAATTTATGACTTGTGTTAGGTTGACTGATGGTCTGGTTGAGGAAGGTGCTGGGAAAAAGTGTTGATGCGCGTCACAGTACAGGAAACCTGCCTAACTGACTGCCAGCAAATGTCTTGGTCCACACGGACGGGAATCCAACAGTTGCAGTGAGGATACAAAGGGAAACAACATAAGCTCCAGTGAGGCATCAAGGCACAGCCATCTCCCTCATGGTCTGTTTAACTACTAGACAAGCCATATGCTTTGCACTGTAGTGTGTCTGCTGCGTGGACTGAGGGTCTGTCACTTGAGCTTTAAGTGTTTGAATGGGGCTGGAAGATGGAATTGACCCCAGACATTGATAAAATTGTATTAAACCTGCTGCTGTAAATGTTTATAGTAGCAACAAGTCATCATCCACAGCCACTATCTTTAAGTCTCTCCCTCATACTATCAAAAAGAAATGAATCAATCCATAATGTTTTGACCTCTGGCTTATGGCAGAGCGGCTTGTAACTGGAAGGTTGGAGGTTCGATCCCCGGACAGGCAGGTACAATTAGGGTGGGCACAGAGAAAGAGCAGCACTTGCAACTCCCTCGATACCTTGAGCAATTAAGGCTCTCAATCCCTGACCGCAAACAGTTGGCAAACAGATCAGACTGGGGTTGTACTGGGAAGCTTCCAGGTGTGAATGTGTTTACAGTAACCGTGTGAGTATGAAAAGGGCCTTCCTGAAAGAGACAGCATTACTCTCAGGGAAGCTTCCCCGGATGAATAAACATTAGATTAAAAACAAAATGGGAGAAATGATTTCCCTGTACAGAACATGCTGAAAGGAAAATAAAATAACTGTCTTTTATTTTCATTGGAATTTACTGGCTTCCTATTTTCTACACCTAATGCTCGAGTGTGTGAATGTACAAATATCTAAGGCAGATGTCTGAAGGAGAAAGAGTTCACACGTACCAGATAGCAAACAACATGTCATAAATATTGACATCTCATTGTGACAGCTGCAAACTCCTAAGTTCCTGTCTGTACCCCCTCAGCAAACACAGACAAACACACGCACACACACACACACACACACACACACACACACAAGCCCTCTTTTGTGTCAACAGAAGATTCAGAATTGTGTTGAAAGCTTGTACAGTAGTAAGAGTGACACTCGGTCTTCTAGGGAAAATACTTACTGCCACAAAGAGGTGCTGGATTTGCTCTCTGGGACCTGTTTGAGCTGCCTGGTACTCCTGGAGCTCACCGTGCCAAGCATCTGGAGCAGAATATAGTGCAGAATATAAACAGAAGGGTATTTGCATGATGATGAGAATGTTGTAAAGCTGTTTAAATTGCACGGGAGAAAAGTCTAATTTGCAGTGTGTAATGGCGAAAACCAGTTTCCCACAGTTTGCTGTGTGAAAATGTGTAAAGACAACACATTTACATTCTATTCACAGACATGTATGGCCTGAATGATGTTCTTGTTAGCTGACCCTTTTTTTCTTGATCTTTGTCTAATTTCATTAACTCACTCAATAACATCCCATTCATCTCCTGCTGCCCCATTGCACCACTTGTGTTGGTAAGGGTCTGTAACATAGGGACTATAGCAACGCTCTTAAATGTGAGTGATGTCCGGATGACAGCTCAATCTCATAAACAACTGGGATGGGTTTGAAGTTATTGAGCACTGGCGGTAGGGCTGTTCGTGGCCAAATCACTTCATCACATGTGCCAATCTTCCTCCAGCTCTAATGTAATTAGCGTGGATCTCCTCTGCCTGCTTTGGCCTTTTGTTGTTTGATAAATGTAATTAGATAAAATGAGCATCAGTAAGCTAAGGCCTCGGTAGTCTGAAAAATGTGACAAGAAAGTCATTGTCATTAACAAAGTGCTCAGCTCACTTCTCCTTGAAGTGAGGTTAATACCCCCCCCCACACACACACACACACACACACACACATTATGTCTCCATATGGTTGCCAGAAAATGTGAATATAAGTTAAAATTTCTGGACACGAATTCTCACAAGGTTTCTAAATATAGTGTTTGGCTCCAAACTCCTACATTTTAAACCCTTTGTGAGACACATATAACCATTTCATTCCATTTTTTTAATCGCCTTCATTAAACCTCAAATAACTGATCTTTTTTGCCATTCATTTGGACTCGTGTTTCTGGCCAACTGAAGAATGCAAGTCCAATATGCATTCCATTTCAATCTCTGTTTTGCTCTCCACCAACTCCTGAGGGAAATATCTCTTAATAGCTCTTTAGCTGCTGAATGCATAACTGTGTAGCTAATCGCCAACTTTGTCAGTCTGCCTTGTGGTCCTGCGCAGGTTGTGTACAATGTTTGTTTGTTTTTTTAGCTTTTTTGCTGAAAACCATTGCCTGCTTTGCTTGGAAACGGCACTGTGAACGCGATGAGTGTGAATCAAAACAGTAAAGTTGCAAGCCGTGAAACCAAAATAAATGAGCTGAAGATGCTTAAACACTCTGTAGAGCTGAGGGGTAATGGTGGTTGAAAATTCTCTGTTGTTTCGTCACAACAGCAAACGACGCCTTTCACATTACACAGTCGTTTGATCCATTTTTTATATGTGAAAACAACAACATTTTTTGAATGCCTCATCTACTTCTAAACACAACATCAGCAGCTCTCATTAACCCAATTTCTTCTCTAAATTTTTGGCCTGCCATGCCATCTCAAAGTCCTTATGCAGTTAAGTACAGCTTAGAGCTCTTCATTTCTTATCTAACTACTCCTTCACCTTTTTCTTTTAAGAAGACTTAAACCTTTATTAGACTTTCCTAAAGATATCCCAGGTTTACCATTTGGATCAGATAGGCGAGGTAAAATAGAGCATTTATTGAAACATTGTCAGGCCCATTGGATATTCCGGTCAGGTGTGGTTCACAGGATGGACTCTAGATGGACTATAATTTGCAGGTGTGCTGTTTAACTATATCAGAACTGAACTGAAAACACTCACAAGAAGGAGGGAGTTTGGATCATTCAAGTACAGAATACATCAGGAGCCATTGGGTGGCAGTATATTGAAAGCAATCAATAAAACACACAAAAAAAGGCTGTAGAAGAAGATCATTTGACTCAAATGGCTGCATGTTGTGAGGAAAAGTTCAAATGAAAAGCGCTTGGTCTAAACACTTGTCTGTGCCAGATGTCGAAGGGAACTGGTAAGTCGCCTGGTTGTATCGGTGGAGATTGAGATGGAGCCATTTGAGGTTGTGTAAGAAAGGTTGTGTAAGCTGTAATGTCAAGCTGTAAAGGGGTGTTTACTTCTATGAGTAAAGCAAGTGAGAGGAAGGTATATAATAATGTAAATCATTATACAACAGATGAGTTCAATTCTGAAATTTATCACCGCTTGCATAAAGATGTGGGATAGACTCCAAGAGTAAGTCAAGTGGTATTAGACTTATTGATGTGTATTGCACTATTAGTTACCTAAAATATGAATCTGGCCACATACAGTATTATGAGGCTGGAGAGTCTACTGGGAAGGCTGTACTGTACCACAGTAATTTACACTATATGAAATATCGGATAGGCACTTTGGACAATGAATGGAAAACCATATGGGTAGCTAATATATCTTTTGTCTCTAAATTACTGCCAACAGGAGTCTGTTATTTCCCTCTGAATGACACTTTTCTTATGTGCATGTGCCAAATCCAGCCGTGATATGGTACATTCAAAGCTGTTCCTGAGGATTAATTTGACTGGGTGGATAAACCTGACTGTGCAGTTGTGCTGATAGCCAGCAGTGATGTTGGAGGGGAAACAGTGTGTGAGGGATGAACTCAAAGTGATCCCCAAGTAAGATAGCACAATTATATCCCATCAGAAATAATGCTATGCAGGATTAAGCTGGTAAAAAGGTTTATCCTTCAGTCTAACGCAAGCAGCGCTAAACGATTAGCATTCATGTGATCTCTGTATTAATACCATTTATTTTCTTTTTTTAAAATGTTCTATATATTCTACATATTTACTCATCTGTATTCAGGCTCGGATTGGCAAAGTAGCAGATGGCAAATAACAGTGGCAAGGCTGATGAACATGATCACATGCAATTTATAAGCAAACCTGTCAAGGAAGAATACCTTTGACTTAAAATCTCAAATTGTAGGTCGGTAAGCTCTTCAGTCCGGCTTTAGAGAAGCTAAAGTAGAAAACACCCACTGTAGTTGTGTTTGATTGACTGCTTTGCTTTGTCTCAACACTAATGAAGCTAGCTTGTCTGGTAAAACATTGGAACTCACTGTCAGTTGACTTGAAGTGTGTCCATCTCTTAGTTTTATAAATTATTTAGTCCGTGCATTTATTTTTCACCAAAGCCAATTTGTATCCTTACTTGAAGTAAACACCTTTTTTTCCTGTGACATTCCTTGAGGCACTGCAGACAATTTATACCACTAACAAGCATAAATTAAACTGGGGACTGAAAACCATTTGGCTCTTCATGAATTCCTGCTTTTGCAGTTTTGAAAAGAAAATTGCAGAAGCATTTCCCTTAGTCATTTTGCATTTTGAAAGGTAACACTCAAGGATGCCAACACCGTCGGCATCAAAAGAATGAGACTGAGAATGTTGAATAGCCACATATGAGACACATCATTTCAATTCTCCACAAATAATGTGCGTAGCAAGAGTGACGGATAATTCTCCATCTTCTGGAAGTCTTTCATGGCAAGACGCTTAGTCAGACCTAGCACTTAACCAATCCAGTGGCATGAAGATGAAAGAGGAGGTGGCGGCAGGACAAAACTAATAATAACAGAGAAAGAAGATAGGAAATTATTTTATCAATGATAAATTGATAAAATGATTATCAACGGTACCTCTGACTCCTCCACAAGTTCGTGACAGTTAGCAAGATTGTAATATATTTTTGAAAAAATATCACTGAACTAGCCTTATGTTGAATTTATATGCCATTCCTCTCTAATCCAGTGTTCACATCACAACCGTGTTTCATCTTTATTCCTCATCTTCCCAACGGTATATCTAAATCCCTCAAAGCCTTTGTGCTACCTGCCTGGTAGGAAGGCAAACATCCCATCCTTCCCATACTGTTTCACAAACTTTACAAGTACTGCATTCGTCGTATTACGTGTGCAGAATTGGAACTCTGAGATAAGGCTGGGGACATGAAAGACTCAGTTCCAGCCTTGGCAAACATTTCATCCAAGTCTTTCCCAAATGCCCCCGGCATCTCTGCACATTGATCACATTTGATTGTCTGTGTGCAAGACTCTTGACCATCATAATGTGTTTGGGAAACACCTAATGAGTTTTTATGAGAAAACTGATGACTACAAAAAATGACTGACGACAATTTATTATTAAGTTATTACATATTTAATCCAATAAGGATTGTCATTGTTTGTGTTTTATTTTCAGTCACTTTGTTTAAAAAATCATGAGTGCATCAAGCAAACCGAACCGAGAGCTGACAACATTGTTACACCCCAACAGCACAGATGTAACTTTCTCAAATACACTTAGATTCAAACCTTTTGAACACATTTTTCATCCCCTTCACTGAAGTCTAAGCCAATATTGTTATGTATATGTTAAACCCCTGTGTTATAAATTACAAGACAATCTTGTCACTGTTACTTAGTGGAGACATCTTTCAAATTCTGATTAAATGAATGAAAGGCTGGGTTCACAAATCCTACCAGTCGAAAATTTGATGGTGAAAGAGTTTGTGTGTTTGTCCTAAAAACACATTTGGTTCACTTCCTAGAACTCTGTCATCACCATCGCCCTCCCACACAGCGTGATGTCTGGCCAGGTGGCAGAATCGTTCTCCATTGACAGCTCCGGAAACATTTTGGACCTGGTCCTCAATCTCAGCATTAACAAGAAATGTCTGAGCAGAAATATTGTGCTGTGGTACGCATATCACTTACAATGACAATATTATTGCTGCACATTGCACTTTCCCTATTGCATATACCTGCGATTAAGCTTGGTTATCACTAACCTATGCGTGGTGTACTCTTAAGATTAGTACTTTAGTGGCAATGAAGAGATTGATGGCGTCGTTTTCTGCTGTCTCAGACACTCAACATGGTACCCCTCAAATCATCTGCAGCTGTCCGTGAGTGCACACTGGACCATCCCCCCCCTCAATCCCTATTCCCTATCCCCACCCACCCCCTTCAGTAACAATCGATTTATACGATCCATCCTGCTCACATGCCTCACTGCAGAACCAGTCTTCATCATCCAGAAGTACATGTTCTGGGTTTGTGCATGACAGATGGAAACCGGGAACCCCCTCTGAAATTGGTGCAGCATTGCAGCATAACCCTCTCTATTTGAAATGAGAAAATGACAGAGGTGATTTATGAGACAACATAATTGTTGCTGCATTACTTAAATTATATGTTGCATCGCTGAGAAACAGCTTCATTTGAGTCATCTCATATTCAATTGCAAAACCTACCTTTGCCCATCTGTTTTTGCTGCGGCAGCTTTGATGTCTACACCCTACTCTTCAATGGCCGTCAGCCCTGCCATTTGTCTTCAGCTGTTTATTCAGCCGTTTTGAGCATGTGCAGTGTAGCATCATACATGGTACTTAAACTTGAGAGGGACTAATAATGATAAATTAATTTCAAGCCTGCTGAACATAATGCAAAACTACATAGAGGATATAGCAGGATACTTTAACATTGTGTAATTCCTGTGTACCTCAGTGAAGTTCCAGACACGTTGAATGTTATGATCAATGTTAAAGTGGAGTGAATTTTGATTTGAAATATCCTTTGTGAAAACTTACAAGGGTCCTTATCCTCAGTGATTTCTCGATCTATCCCTAGCAATGAGTGTCACTGTACGGTGCGTGTGTATGAGTGTTTGAAGGTAATAATAATTTGTCTGTTTACCTGCTGGAGGATAATTCCCTTCTGGAACTCAACTAGAGCATTCACAAGCTGCTCCAAATGCAGAACAGGAGTTGCACCGTTGCATCTGGCATGAAAACAGTGGACCAGTGTGCTCCACGCTCACGCCATCTCCACAACAGAGGACAGGCTGCCGAACATTATGGATGACCAGCATGAATCCCTGGCATCCTTCTATGATTTCTAGAACTGTGGCGGTGGTACTGGGGTTTGACAAGACCACACCGAGGCTGTCCTGTTCAGGGAGGATAGGCCAGTGTTACTGAGGCTTACAACTTTCCCAAAGGACTCATGTAGCTAAGCCATCATTTTCTTTGTAAAAGAAGAGTAGAGCTATACCGTATGTAAATTATTATCTTCCTGAATTGCATTTCATTGTCTCACTGGTACCTGAAACAACATATTCCCAACAACAAAGCCCCTTTAAAGGCCATGAAAACCTATTTTCTCAAACTGCTTCATGGGATCCTTCATGAACATGTACGTGGTTTGAAGTAGGCAAGGCTCAGTTGGAAAAAGTAGACGTCACGTACTTCTGTGCATGAATAAGGATTCTGAATCAAAATGTGATGACATTTGTGAGCCACTGTCAATCAAATCTGATAAAACCACACCCACACGGTCCTGATGAAACAGATTAGTTGAGTTGTGGAGTGATAAATAAAACCTAAGGATGTTTTTACACAAACATTTTAACTTCGATAGTTGTTTTATAGGTTGTCGGGAAAACTTAAACAAGGATGTTTTTAGTGTTTGAAGAAACAACCGGTGGTGTATTTTGGGACAGTATATCCGTTTCTAAATGTGTGTGCATGTTTTTACTGAGCCATCACGTTAAACACAGCACCCCTGAGTGCTGAACCAGTTTTAAAATCACAGCTAAGCAAACCTTAACCTGTGTTTAATTACAGGCTCAGATTAATTCTTACACTCACATACAGATTAATTTACTAGGAGGAATGAAGGATCGACTGCCTGTTGTATGAAAAGGCAATGAAGCCTTTCACCTTGGCATATTAGAATATTTGAAACACTGTATTACCGTGACATTGAGAGGCTATTTCGATTGCATTGCATAAGCCCATTAGGTGACTAAATGATTTGTTTTACACCTGATTTTCCAAAAATTCAATAACAACAACATAAAACTAAGCGGTAGTATCTGAATTTCATTGCCGACAATAGATCTGCAGTATTCATTTGTTTAACTGCTCAATCAAAATGCATGCTCTGTTTTTTGTTGTATTTGGAACCTACATAAACCGCCGTCTGGATAAAAATTGAATAAATAAAAGGGAAAGAGAAAATGCAAAGAGTCTGGATTTTAGACAGTACGGAGCAAATCTGTCCTGCAGACTCTGCTTCAGGGGTGCTTTGCAACAGAGGAACAGACTTATTTGTGACTACAACTGTGGAGGATTTATGAGAATATGAATGCTTTGGGGGGAAAGAAATCTCTTTTTATTGCATGTGCATGTGCGGATGTGTTTGGGTGGATGCATGACAGCTAGGATATGTGTGAACATGTCTGTCTCTGAATATGACAGGCATATGCAAGTGTAAACATTTGTGTGCTGGCAGCAGGAAAGAATGCATGTTGACAATTGTGAAAGCTTTGGTATTCTGGTTAGGTATTCCCCTCAACACTCTCGGTTGAACTTGGATGCAGTAATGCATTTTCAAGAGAAGCATCTGTCATAAAAATTTATATCTCACTGCAACTGCGGCCCATTGAGCAACATCTCTGCACCACAGCTTGATCCATGGTCATTCCTCCCCCTGTCTGCTCCCTGTCCATTTCCCCCTCCCCCTTTCTCCACACCTGCCCCTCCAATCATGGATGATCCTGGTTGATGGTGACTTCACCAAGGCCAGAATCGAATGCATTACTCTTAAGGTCAGAGCCAAGGGAGTTTTGGATGGTCAGATATCGGTTTCAAGTAATAGTGCATCTCACAGCTTCTTCGAAAGAAGAAGACCTTGCAGTTGTTCATGGAAAATGGAAGATTTTTAAAACTGAAAAGTAATGCAAGTCCACTGAGACATTTCATCATCCCTTTGAGAAATATCACAGTAATGAAAGCACTTTGTCTTGATAGAATAACAAGGCCGGTGTATTTTCATATTTCACATTTTAAATAACATATACCTTATGCTTGGATTTAAGACCACATTCCTATTCTGCATAATTGTCAGGCGTAACCTTTAGATAATGCTGGATGACCTTTCGCATACTGGCAAGCCTTCCTCTCTGGGTAATCTAACCCATCAACATTAAAATCATTTACCAGGTGGGGGGCTGATAAAGCTTACGTAGCTTTG
The DNA here is from genome assembly GCF_043641665.1 of Enoplosus armatus. Lineage (NCBI taxonomy): Eukaryota > Metazoa > Chordata > Actinopteri > Centrarchiformes > Enoplosidae > Enoplosus > Enoplosus armatus. Next base: position 8,454,133 of record NC_092197.1, on the reverse strand, counting down.
ATGATACCACAAGGGCAGCAGCAATTTGCAGATACAAATCAGAAAATTATTTTGCATTAGCAATCATCCCTGGGTATTTGCAATTGCCCTGTGGGATGCAGAGGAAAAATATGATTATATGCCATATACTGCACTTCAGTCAGTTTTTAATTGAGGGAAAACTGGCATTTAATTAACAATTGACCAAAAGGAAATTAGTTTTATTGATTTGTTTGCTGAGGGACAACATTCATCTGTGCATGTGCAGCTCACTAGTTCAGCCCTCGGAGGGAATAGGCAGAGGCTGAGTTGTTTATCAGCAAATATTGTAGCCAACACTTTGAATTCTATGGTGAACATTCAATATGTGGACACGTGCCTTCAGGGAAGGGAATGAGAGGCCTGAAGAATGGGGGAAATTACAACAAATTTATGTACTTGATATCCTGACACCTACTAGGACAACCATGTCTCGCAAATCTAAGTCCTGCTCTTATTGAAAAAAGATACAAATTTAATGTTGAAATTCACAGATGACTGAAAGCTATTGCTTTTTGACACATTTCATCATGTTTTTATATGGCCTCAGATGGCTGCGCAATGTCAAAAGATCTAAAAAGAAGACAAAAACCAACTATTCAAAATTTCAGTGCAGCATGAATATCACAAGCTCATAATCTCAAACAACATTCAGTATTTTGTTGCTGAATTGTGCTCTTGCTTTTCATCCGCAGATACAGAAACCACAAGGTCAGCAATAGCTCTGAGGTCACACAGGTCCCGGTGAGCTTGCTATATTTTGACATTTTAAACCGGTTCTATGTTAACTGCAGTCACAGCTATGATATGATAATGCATTATGAGTTGATTTTTTTTTTTTTTTTGTTACCTGGAACTAAATTTATGCATTTTAATTAGGACTGAGAGGCAACCTAGCAACAGTGTGAGAGAGAAGCAGAAATTGTTTGAGTGAATAAAACGATGAAAATGCTTGTTGTAATAGGCCTCTGTCTCCTCCATCAGGAGCATGCAGTTATATTTGTTTTATTTTTTTTATTATATAACATTTAAAGTGGTGTCAGGAATGGATACAATTGCCTTGTATGAAATTTAGTTTTTTGTTTGTTTGTTTTCAATTTTAAGACCATTTCCCAAGAATACAAAAGTGTGTATATTCACATAGCCTTCTAGGTAAAGGCACTGTGTACAAAAAGTTGGGCACAAAAAAAGTGAACCATTCGGCAGCTGCAACAGTGTGAAGCCAGAGGGCAAAGTTGAGACAGAAATATTGGCTAAAACAGCTGCGATTTGATCTGTGCTTTAACTTTTGGGGTAAAAAGGTGCAACTGTGGTGAACAGCACTTTATTGCTTCCATGCTGGTTGGACATTTTGGGCAGATCAACAAATAGATTTTTGATTGCTGCATTTCGACAAACACACACACACACACACACACACACACGCCTCATAACTACTTGTTAGAAGGCGGCTGGGTGGGTGGTAGGGATGGTTGATTCCAGATCTCCGCACTAGCAGAACTGTGTGGGTGGAGGAGCATGTCTGGAGTATGAAAACAGTGCCAAGGTTGTAGCTCATAACACTGCGTAAACACATGGTGGTGACTCGCAAGTGCTCATGCACCTACATACACACTCATGGGGACACAAACTGCCCCTCAACATAAAAATATACACACACACATTTTCTTGCACACACACACATCATGTCTTGTTCATGTCTGTGTGTTGGCAAGACGCCTGCCTTGACCAAATGGACAACAGCATTTTCACCACCACCATCCAGCTCCAGGATTATTACAGTCAAAATTAACTTACCATCCCATGGTCCCAAACCTCCTGTTTATCCCCCCTTTCATTTCTTTTACCCCCTCGCTATCTCTGCTCTGTCCAAAGTGCTGTGAGCTACACTGAAGTAAGGGGTCGTGGACTAGAATAGAGTTGAGGTGATAATAAACCTCTTAGTGCTTTCTCTCATTTTATTATCTTGGCCGCATTTCATGGCATTAATATGTTGTCTGTTGTGCAGGATTAAGTAAAAAGACCCAAAGGGGAGCCAGAATAAATACAGCAAATTAAAAGTAAGTAAAAATGACTGATCTCTCGTCTCTCTCTTGATGGGTCTTGAGCTTGTGCTGACTGCTGATTAGACTGACAGAGCCATTCTGACTCTGACTCACTGAACTGGTTTCAAAGCAGCCTGTGTGTGCAGGGTGTTTGTGTGTGTGTGTCTGCTGGTGTGTGTGTGTGCTTGTCTTTTTATGTATGAATGCGTGTGTTTGCATAGATGAGCAGTCCAGTCATTCATCATGGTTTCATTTCTCAGCTTCATGAATAATGTCAGTGTGCATGCGTCTATTTGATGTCGCCCTGTATAGAGCTGCAGTGCAGCTTCGGAGATCTCAATTAATTGTAAATCAAAATTAATCAATTAAACTGAATCAATTCACTGCACCAAATGCCATGTATATTTTGTTAAACTGTGCATCCCTCTAATATGGAAATCATCAAGCATCCGTATGAACACTTATTAATAAAGCAGGACGACTGTTGCCAAAAAATGTGAATCTTCTTTACTCATACTCATGTAAGGGTAATGGGGCAGTGAAACTACTAAAAATGTGCATTTTGAATTGAATTTTAAGTGAAGAATCTGAACAGTTGGGTGCTAACAGTAATTTAACAATAAAACTGGAAAATATCTTATTAGGTGGAAACAATGCTAATCATAGGCAAAAATAACATCTGGTGCAACAGAAATATCTAAGAGATCCCGCCTACATATGGGCCAAGCAAAAAATAAGGCAAAGAAAATGAATAAATAAAAGTCCCTTGTGGACTGACCAGCAGGACAATTAGAGAACAAAGCACACTGGAGCTGAAACAATTACTTGATTAGTTCATTGACAGAAAACTGATGGCAACTATTTTGATAATTGATTTATCATTAAGTCATTAAGTCATTGGCTTCTCCAGTGTGATAATTTGCTGCATTTCTTTGTCTAACATGATAGTTAACCAAATGTTTTTGGGTTTTGGCACATTGGTTTGACAAAACAAGACATTTGAAGATGTCAGCTGGGGCTTTTGGCATTTGTCACTGTTTTACATACTAATCATTTATCCAGTTCTTTTAATGACTAGAGCTGCAACTAACAATTATTTTCATTATTAATTAATCTTTTTTCATGAATAGATTATGTTTTTTTATCTATAAAATGTGAGAAATATGCTCATCACAGTTTTCCACAGCCTAGGGTGTCAATTATTTTGCCCAACAAACAGTCCTGAAAGAAAAAAAAACTATTCAGAAAATAGTTTTTTTTTTCACAATGATGTTCCATTTAAATGATTATGCTGTATGTTAAATTAAATTATGTATAATTCAATCAATTCATTGACTAATTGTTTCAGCTCCACAACATACATGCTTAGATTGTTTTTAACACATTGCTCCAACATGCGCATTTTTTTTCTTCCTCTCTTTTTCATTATTTTAATGAGTAATGTTAAATTGATACACAGATTTTCCCTAATAACCACAGAAAAGGGATGATTTTTTTTAGCAACAACTCACAGAGGATAAATCTGAACATGGCACCAATTTGGCCATTTCACTTCACCGGGCCACAATAGCACTGCGCTCAGTCAAGTCAAATGTCAGCAGTATTGGAGGGAGAACTCCCAATTTTTCCCTCAAACACTGGTGTCTGTCACCACTGAGACAGGATAAAGATTGAAATCATTTGAAAGAGGCAACGTTTCCCTATGTCCTTAGCAAAACAACAGTACCTCAACTTTGAAAACAGCTCTAGCTCAAAGTGAACATCATTTGCTCAAAAGACTAAAAAACAAGGAAACCAATGTCGCTACAATATCAGGATAAAGGAAAGACAGACATATGACAGCCCTCAGCCGTCCTCAGATCCCAGTTTTCCTACATCCCTGGGTTTGACGCCACAGAAAAGGGACAAAAAAAGATGGATGGAGTTCAAGGATGCCTGACAGATGGACAGTAGAGACGCAGGGCTAGCCCCTAGCAGTCGTAATTAAGTTGCGTAATTGCACAGATAATGAGTCAGTCTGCCTTCGAGTTAAAACACTCCATGACACACAGCAGAGAAGACTTTGTCATTTGCTTGCCTTACCGGAAATGTCATTCTGCAAGAAAATGTTTTAGTGGTGTCTGCAAACAATGAATCAAGACTTTAGCAAAGTGGTGGCAGACTTCATTGTTAGGCTGGTGGATGATACAGTCCCGACGGTTACCACTGCAGCGTTTCACCAGAGAAATCCATCCACAACGCTCTGAAGGTTTATACTCTGCCTGTAACTTAGGGTTTCTATTAGAGTACATAGACCATTATAAAAAACAGCCTCCTAAAACTTATGGAGAGCAGTGAGGGAGTGTAAAGGCTGTTTTATAGACACTTTCCTTACAAGACGACAAAACAGGCACTACACTTAAAGCTATCCACTAAAAGGCCAACACCCTGAAACACATAAGGAATAAGAGTTTAGCATTTGTGGAGCTGTCAAACAGAAAACCATAAGCAAGAAATATGGATTTGTTCACTGCAGTTGAATTTGTTAACAGTGCATAATACATTGCAGTGCATTGAGAAACTGCATGCAGAGACTTATTTCACTACACTTTGGGTTCTTTCTGATTCCACTGTAGATGCCAAGGTAGGTGCAAGTTGTCAAGGCAAGAGGTGCATGCACACTAAATCCCTGTCTGGATTTGTAGTTTATTAAGCCGACAGAATGGCACAGATGAAAAATCTGAACTCCCGGGAATACTTAACAGTATTATCGATGATGTGCAAGAAGAAATGTGTGTGGTGGAGAGTAATGTGGCGAGGTCATTAGTGCACTGGCTGCATCAAACCCAGAGGCTGCAGAAAGACTGTGGATCCATCAAAGCCAATCCTTCTACTAAAATAACCTGGCAATGAACCCTTTAAATCTGAATAAGATGTTGTTTTCACAGTAACATTCTCGTGAAAAGGATGGAAAACAGACTATAACCAACATTCACAGTGTGCTCCACTGTGCGGGCCATATCAACTGCACTCACAGTATTCACCCTCGTCTTTGTGATGGAGGTAGCCACTGAAACATGCAAGAACTCTTCTCAACTCTTAAAAGCATTTGGCTCGAAGCACCACATCACATGTTGCTCAAAACACAGGGCCCATCTCATGCAGCTTGCCTTCAAAAAGGCACTCAAACACAAGTTAAAAGATGAATGGACATTTTGATGAAGATTTAATGCGCAGCAACAGAGCCTTCAGCTTTACTGATGCACAGAGCGGGAACAAGTCCAGAGTTAGTGTAGGTTTCTTGTGTGTGTGGATGCTGTTGTTCCTGGTGCTTTGTCTATACCCCTGTTTACTAATACACATTAATATTAATTCAAATTCAAGATGGTTTTTGCCTTTGGCTGTTTGTTGTTAATGCCGTTATACTTAATCTCATTTGCAAGCACACCTGTTGTGGAGCCAAACTCTTAGTAGCCATAAAAATATTTCATTTTCTGACGCCCATCAGTTATCGGTCAAAGTGCAAATTAACTTGACTATTGAACAGGCAGTTGACCATTTTATGTGATGAACAGGCGTATTCAAATGTTGGAAAACAAAACACACTCTTCAGTCCAGTATCCAGTAACTTGTGCAGTGTTTGAACCAAAATGCATGCAGTGAACTGATGGTATTCTTTCGTAAACACGCTCTAACAAGCATTGAATCTGACATCAGTGACAATGGCCATACATCCTCCCTCTCGGTAAAGACAGAGAAAGAAGTCAGAGACTCCCCAGAGGACCCATTTGCTGCCTGGGCTTCAGAGCATGTATCAGGATAATAAATGACTGGAATTCCTCAGTCTCTCATCTTGACACTCATGCAAGACATTCTGTATGTGTTTACAATAAACTGGAGGTAGACAAGCACCATGCATGAGCAGGTCTGTGACTTTCTCAGAGCTTGTCTTTTGCCTTGCTTGCCTGTACTTTATCTTATTTAAGATCTTAAGCTTTGTTTTCATTTGATTAAGTTAGAAGCCTCAGCCCTCAACCTCAATACAGCTGCAACAAAAACTGTCTAATCAGTGTCCTCATCATTAAAAGTGATGCAGCCCCTAAGGATTTCATTGGATATGTTACGGATGAATCATAAAGTACAACTACGGAGGAGGTATGACTACGAGTAGACAAATAATTCACAGAGCAAAAACATAAACAAGGCATCATTAGAATCGTAGTCAATTGAAGTTTGTATTATCCTCCATGTGAAAGCATACTTACCAAACAAATTCAGGGGATATTCAACCCTTTCAACTACATTTGAACAGATTTTTCTGGAAAAGCATTTTGATTAGACACAGTTATACAAACTTGCATTCCTTAAAGATTATTTGGTATGCAGTAAATCTTTGGCTTAAATGTCTTTCCATGTTATGTATTTGTAAGATACAGCATGTACAATGTTAAACATACAGTATATGTTGTCATTTGATGTATTTGATTTTACCTGCTTCGAGTTAAAATAATTGTATGAAGAATACAAAGCTGTACACCTGTTTTCAAATTAATTGCTTGTACTTATGTTTACTTGTTTTTCGTAGATAGCATGTATTCTATTTACAAGTACAAAATAACATGATGCATATTTATTATATAACAACGTTTTCTGCAACTCGTTTTATGAATTCAAGTATGTGGTGTTACAAAACCAAATGAGCCTAGATTTGTTTGGCCATTAACACAGCCTGTTGGTAAAACTATTGGTCAGAATATCTTGAAGCCGTACAGTGTGATAGGATACCAAAGGTCAATGAGCCTCTTTTGCATATTATACAATATGAAGCAAGTGTCAATTCCAATCTTTCACTTGCAGGTGATATGAACATATGGAGTTAGTACACAGACTTCATTTAGTACTCTTTGTAAAAAAGCAAACAGTGGGTATTGGGCTACAACATGAGTGAGTGCTGACATGGGGTTATACTAATGATGCAATGCCTGAAGCATACTGACAGGTCTGCTGTAGAGGGCCAGGCCAGAACTGCAGGCTGCTGGTGCTTACTGCTGACAGATATTGACTTCTTCTGAAGCAAGGCCTTGTGTGGATGTGTCGATGATTACCATGTACTGCTTGTTGACATGTGGAGTGTGTCAGGCATATTCAAAGGTTTGAGGCCCCACACCATGACACTCTGAAGATGTCATACAGACATGTATATGTCTTAGTTAAAATGGGTTCCTTTCATGGATTTTATTTTTCCCCAAATCTATGTGCTATGGCTGGATTATATGTTATCGTTTCCTTCAGAACTAATGGTGTGCACTCTTTCATCCATCCTCTACTCTTTTCTCAACTCCCTCCTAGCTTCACCTCAAGCTACTTTACTTGTTCCTGCTTTTATTAATTATCCAATTAGTCCAAAGCCTCTTGGTTTGAATCATTCAATCGGTTTTCCTTGTCTTTTTGTCCCACGTATGAGGGATCAAATCATGCTGCTACCCACCCTTGATGTTGATGCACTCATCTGCCCAACTTTCGAACACCAACTGTGTCAAGACTCCATTAGGAAGTTAGACAATAAATTGTTGTCCAATAACTGGGTTCTTCTGCAAAGGAAAAACACGTTTTTTTATTTTACACTATCAAAGAAATGTTTTTGAAAGTAGTAGTTGATAGACAAAACAAACAACATGGTTTTTATGTCCCTAGACCACTGACATTTGCCTCTCTATTCATACTTGCTATGTGTTGACAACCTACTGACATGTATAGTACCACTCACAGCTCAGATAATAGTATTTCTGAGTAGCTGAACTTATCCTAAAAATAACAATATATGGCAGGTGCCTAGCTTAGACATAGTGAATGTGCCATAAATCTGTAAATAAAATAAGTGGAAAAACAGCCAATTTATCAACTGCAAAGTACTGTGTTTTGTATTTTCATCCACAAATAAGATACAATATAAAAGTTGGTTTTAAGGCAAGCAGGCCCTCCTGCTGTGGAACTTGCTCTTTATTTAATTCCAAAGGTGAAGTGAGAACTTGTGACTAATGACTTCCTCCCGATATAGAGTAGCTTTGGGGCTTCTCAACATTGATGCTTCCTTGACACTGACACCTTTGTAAAAGAAATGCCTCCCAGTACTTCCAAAGTGACTACTTTAATGTCAGTTTATCATATTTTCTTTTTAGTAGAGAGGTGTTACACTATGTGTAGGGCTGCAAGGATGATTTTCATTATCAATTAATCTATTGTTGCTTATCAATATATTGAATATTTCTTTAATAATCTCTTATCCATAAAATGTTAATGAACTATTGGGGCAAAAAATGTGCTGAATAAAAGCCTACAAAACATCAAAGGCCTGTACAAAAGTCAGGGACAGTGATGATATGCATACAGTGATATATATAGTGTGAACATGTAACTTCACTACTTGTACTTGTCTGTTATTAGCTGTCAGCTATACTAAGGCCTTTTTAAAGGTACTATGTGAAACAATTTACATTATTATTAACCGCTTTGTATTGCCAATGTGTGAACGGATTGTAACGTAACTTTTAAATTAAATTAAATCTTCCCTGACTTTCTCAGTTGCATATAACAGTCTGTGGACTTCTATGTAAAGAATGTGGCGTATGAACACACACAAGTGCCTTGCCTCGCTTCAGCTCCCCTACACTGCCAACAGTGTGTAACACTAGCCAACGTTAGCTTAGAAATGGAGTCTTAACAGAGTCCATGTAGCTTTCTTGCTAACATTGACGATTTGCTAGCTTGCTAACGTAGCAAAATATTGTCCTGAGTGGATAATGTCATCCAGTTAATTCAGACTCCAGACTTGAATTACAGTAACACATTATCAACCAAAATTTTTAATAAAAATATACAGTAATAAGCGTCTAGGATTTAATGCAGGGCTCATGTATAGTAGAAGATTTAGCTCTATGTGTCTTGAAATAATCGAGCCTCCGCAACATGTCTACTGAACTTGCAACTTGCACTTACAGGCAAAAAACTATATCATCCAAATGTTCATTCTGTATTCAAACAATATAATTTCTAAAAGGAATATTGCCTGTTAATGTCATTTTACCTGTCAGATTTTCCACTCGCTTTCCAACACAATTAGGCCTCCACACCAATAGACAGATAATACAAATACGCTTATTATGTGACAAACCTGCCTCGGATCTCATGCCTCCAAAACTTATCCAGTGATAACAGGCTGGAGAAATTAATGGGATTTTTATGCAAAAGAGGGATGAAAGATATCTTTTCTCGGAGACATACACAAAGGGTATTAAAGAGGTTAAGATAAGAGGTCAGATACTACGCCAAAAATCACATCCTGCAAAGCTCTTTGCAGTATCAGTCTGTGATCTGAGCTCCATTCCCAGTTGTGGCGTAATGACACTTGAGGACCAATACTGGGGTGGTGAACCATGAACAAAAGGTGCCCGCTGTAACAGTCGTCATAGAAACTCTCTCTTTGTTACATAGGGAGGTGTATACTGACAACATACTGTATATGTGGTGTACAGTTATCTCTACTATGTAAAAAGTATATATTCAGCCATAATGACATTGACAATATAATTGTAAAGATGTAATTGAAAGTTCAGTTTTAAACATTTAAAAGGAACAGTGAAAGGCTCAATTCAGAATGAAAAGAACATATATATATATATATATATATATATATATATATAAGGTCAGCTGAGCCAGAGATTCAATTACTCTGCTGGAAAACCTATAAAGTGGGACAGATGTACAGTACAGTATGTGACTGCACTGCTCGCTGTAGAGCAGCATGATCTGACTCCAAATCTACACGAAAACACACAGACTCAAGAGTTTTTATTTCCAGTTCCCACTTCAGAGAGAATTTTGTGTGTAGCATCTCAGCTCACCTCAGGGATTACAATAGTGTGCAGTCAAAGTAAACAAGTGCACTGTAGCCTCTTAGATCCCAGGCAGACAGACAGCGAGAGAGACAGGAAGATAAGAAAATAGATAGATAGATAGATAGATAGATAGATAGATAGATAGATAGATAGATAGATAGATAGATAGATCATTGCTACATTTGAGAAACATTGCACGTATTCTTGTAGCCAGTTATGCTGTCATAACATTGACTAATGTTGGAGTTTGTATGTGACAAAGTAAGCTACTAAAAAAAATGATAAAAGTCCTATATAAATCTACGTGAAAAAGGCTGTCTGAGACTGCCACGCTTACAATTTGATATTTGAAACTCAACACAAAATAAAGAAATTTTGAAAGGTAAATACAGAACTGTATGTAGGACACAGGCAGCAGATAGGAAGAAATGACAGATAATCGCCTTGCAAAAGAAACCGAGATGACACATTTATCTTGAATTCATAAATAAATAAAAGTAGTGGAATAAGCAGCTACAAGGGTCTAAAACTTTGTGCACAGCAGTGGCAAATATTGCATTTTCAGTTGTCTGATTAGTTTTTTCATGTGAGGAATGATGGTGACGCAAAAACCTCATCAGCGAGAGCAGCAGCTTGAGAAACATAACCAAGGCCTTTGTCACCCTATCATTTCTCTGTCTAGAAGTCCTGATCTGGAGCATTGTCACGTCTCATCAATATGCTCTGATGTTATCACTTACCACTGCTTGAGGACAATACACAACAGTGCAGATTAGCAGAGTTAAAAAAATTCCAATTAATCAGGAGTTTAGCGGGAAAGAGTTTCAATTTAATCTCCCAAAGGAGGAGGCTTCATGTACCTCATTGAAGCATGTCAGAGTTCAGGGGTTTAAGGGATTGTGGCACAGGCTTACTGCGTCTGGACAGGGACAGTTATTGAGTGCACTCGTCCTTGGGGTCGGACAAGGGCTTACGTGCAAGTGATGAGAGTGACAATGGCAGTTGTCCCTGATTGTGTCCTATAGTGTTTGGTTTTGCAAAGGAAATGAAAAGGAACAAAAGGAGGAGGGAAGAAGAGTATGGAAGAGCACATTTAGCTGCTGCTGAAACGATTAGCATTCATTGAATTCAATTAGTGTTTAAAAGGATTAGTTGATTAATCAAATAGTTAGTCGACAGAAAATGAACGGACAATTAATTAATCGTTTAAGTAATTTGTCAAGAAGAAAATGCAGCCCATCCTCAGGTTGCAGTTTCTCAAATGTGAGGATTTTGCTGCTTTTCTCTGCTTCATACTGTTGTTCATTGAATGTCTTTGGGGTGATTTATCGCCATCACCTCAGCGCTGGGAAATAGTGACGGGGACTTTTCTCCGTATTCTCACTTTGTTATAGACAAAATGATTGATCAGTTTAAGCGGACAATCTCACTTGATAAGAAACACCATTTCTGTTCAAACTCACAACTGCCTTATTTTTATTATTGTGTTCTGGTTTGACCAAAGTTAAGAATCATGTCCACGTTCTTGGCACTAAGTCAGTGTGTTCTCAGTTCCTTCTTCGGGTGGTTTGTAGTCAGCTGTGTCTGAGGCCACAGTGCTTTGCCAGAACAAGGTGGCATGCTCCCACCTCAGTGCCCAGCTGGGATTGAGTTGTTGCCCTACATGAGGAATTTAAGTATCTCAGGGTCTTGCTCACGAGTAAGATTGATCGATTGTAGACCTTATTTTTGCTTTGCAGTCAGCCAACAACTGCTTGACTGGACTCCTGGTTGTGTCAAATAAGATTCAACATTCATGCATATTTTTATCATTATACGCTTAAAATCTTCACTGCATTATCCTCTTTTGCTCTGTGGCTGTGAAGGACACAGCTCTGAATATGTGTTACTCACGTTATCAAAATTCTGCTCATGTCAGTTCATCAGGTTAATTCATTCAGGGCTGATGAAAGGGCTCTCTCCATATGTTCACTTATATGAGCAAATGTAACCAAATACAGTTCAGACTGCACTCCACAGATTCACTCCTGCCGTTGAATATAGCAAATCAAAAAGGGACATTGGGAACAGTCAGTTATAACACGATTGCCCCTTGCACTTTTATTTTTGCTTATATTGGTGATCTAACTTTGTTTGACATTTACATGCAATTCTGTTCTGTTGAATGTTGCTGCTCTGGTTCGTTATGTAACACGCTCTTCCAGTCATAGAAGTGATCTCTTCTTTGAAAACTACTGAAAATGAATAACAATGTAGAGACCCTGTTTTATAATGTCCGGCTTTTTTTCAAAGTGCCTAACAGACTTTTAAAACTTACCAGTGTTGTGGCTTGGTTTATTAAAAGAATTATAACCCCAAAAGAGTGAATTCATTGTGCTGGGTCGGACAAATGGCACAGCCTGTCCTTACTGATATCATCCGTCAACCCAAACAGGTCAGGCGCTTTCTCCTCTCTTTGCTTCCCCTCTCACCTACCCTCCATTAGGGGGTACTCTGTGCAGAGTTCAGGTTCAGTTGCTGAATCTGTAATATCCATGCTCCTCCAACAACGACAACTTGGTGTTGATCTGTTGAGAGTTCTACAGATCAGAATCCCTCTTTGTACTTTTGTGCAAGTCAATATTTCACTTCACTGCCTCTCTCCTCTTACTTTTGTCCTTTTATTTTATTCTCTTTCTTTTACACTTGAGACTGAGAATTTTTACTCAGACATTTTTAACTTAATCACACAATTACTCGTCGGTAAAAGAAATGGAACCAGACAATGTATGTCCTCCTACGTGACTGTGACTCCGGTTAAAAACGTTAAATAATCTATTATAAAAGATCATTTAGTAGTATTATTTAATCTTTGTTACTTCAGTATGAAGCCCAGAGTCAAACTATTATTACCAGCCACAACAGCATGTGTTACTTCCAACCCCCCTTACTTCCAGCGTCCTTGCTTGGACCACACCCATCTTTGAACTCTGCCACCCATCTTGAAATCTGTCCACAGACAGGCAGACATAAAAACACCTGGCAAAGTACTCAAAACTGCCTCTGTGGTAGTTCCTCCTACAGTAGGTGTCTCCAGGACCACATTTTCCCTTGATGACACACACACAGACTCACAAGGTGAAAACAATACCAGCCACACGCAGTCGAAGCTGGTAAACATTACTGTACTGTAGGCTTAAATGGTGCTGTGGGTGTAGAAAAAGAATCATCGGTTGTAAGAATAGGTCATAAATTTGTTCATTTTCATTTGCTGCAGCGTCTTAGCTTCTTTTCCCTTTTCACATTATCAAGGGGAAAATGCATTCACATGCAGCTGTTTCCGAATAAACTCTCCTATGTTTGAACAGATCAGGATTAAATGAAAATGTTATTGCTATAAATGCATGCAACCATACACACATTTTTGTATAATCTAAAAAGAATGTGTGCTTGGGCGGCTGCTCCTCGGGATCTTCATTTTCAGGCAAAGGATTTTTGCTGGCTCTGCAGAAGGCACACAGTCATGATTGAGTGGTTTTCCGTGGATCAATAATAGTGGACTATGCAGTATCAAGGACAACAACAGATTCCTAGATCTCCGCCATCCTTCTCCAACACCTGCAACTAACCCTTCATTGTGAAGACAGGGTCCCATGGTTAAACGACGGACACGATGCACAGTCACGATTAAGCACTACACCCAGAGAGAAACGGTGGTGAAACAAGTTCTCATTAGTCACCCATTCCCTATTCTGCTATCTTGCCTGGAGCTGCTCTCACTGCACATGCTTTGAATATATTCACATCTCACATAGGCACCCATGCAGATGTTCAAACATGTTCAAATTCTAATTCAAAAATATATTTGAAATGGAATTTGATTTAATTTTAATGGCATGCTTTATGATACTACTGGACATCTCCTGAATAATTACACAGAGCTGTATCATATAAATGCTTATTTGTAATCTGCTTTGGTGTAGCCCTTAGCTGGTCTTTCTGACTAGTTAACTGGCTGGTTGAGATGGATTTTATGCAAGCCGCGTGGGAGGTTTACATATTATCAAAATGCCTCCATGGCCTGCAGTTCATCTGTTTGCTTGTTTATCTGTTTATCCCTTGCCATTACTGTAATTAGGTCTTTGTACTGGAAGCCACAGCAGTCGTAACAGGATCTCAGAACAGCATGTGAAGACAGAATGATGGTAAATAGGGCAAAAGCAAAATGGACTATGTGTACAGCGCACTCTCTGAAGAGAAATAAGTCAGGGCCCTGGCAGCAGTGAATGCTGTAATTGCTCCCTTCAAAGAGCCCCTGTCTTGCCAGGACACAATGGAATGACCTTTTTGTGATTGCAAACCTCTATTAGTGGTGAACCATAGTGGTCAAATCCATGGCCTTCTCCTTTATACTGTCCAGCACTGCTGTCATTCTAATTATGTAATTCGAGTGTTTTTACAGCATCAACATTTTCTCATTTATCTTAAGAGGCAACAATCTATGTTATTTCAATTGAAACAAGACTCAGTTTTGTTTTGTTCCTCGCCGTTAATGCTGTGTCCTTGTTTGAGTCATTTTGGTGAAGAAGAACACACTCCCTGGCCGTCAGCTGAGAGATTCACCATCTGGCCGTTCTTTGAAAGAGTGGCGGTTTTCGACACGGTTGTTTGAATTACTAATTTGCTGTGGAAGTCCTTCTGAGACGTAAGAGTCCACAGGAAATGCAATTTTAATGCACAGCTACTTACTGAATGAATGTTTGTCATTACGTGTTTGAAGGCTATACACGAGCTGTTGTTTGAGCTCTAATTATAACTTTTTAATCCATGAACCACTGCACAAATTTACTAGCAGGTAATGATGCTTAAAATAAACTGCTCCACTGTTATATTTTTCATCTCTAAAAGTAACTACCCAAAGACAAAGGACCTTAGCGATACACAGGTCAAGGGGAACATGCTAAGCAATAATGTGTTGCTAGTCTTTTTTTAAATAATTAAATTCATCAATCATCCTAATGTAACCAAGTAGAAAACTATATTATTATCAGTTTTGATGAAGAGTAGAGCATGCAACAGATGACACTTCAGCAAGGTTGAGACAGTGCTACTCATTCATTTTCACCACCCATTTTTTTCAGCCAGTGAAAGCATTCAAGAGCCAATATGCTAAGAATGTTGAGCTATTAAGTTTGCCAACATGCCTTGGACTACACTGAACACCAGATGCCACCTAGAGAAACTGCGAAATCAATGACATGGTGTGGTTAACTGAGGAAGAAGTGGAGAGAAACGTATTGTTTGCTCAAAGCTATGTCTAACTTCACAGCACAGGACAAGCAATATTTTCAGAGGCGAGTTCATTTTGTGTCTTAATACAGGAGCTTCCCCTTTCAAAGTCTAAATTTCAAGACTGAATTCATCATAAAAGTCAATAACACTGTTCCAAAGGCTGTTGAAATGCAGCCTTCTGTTGCCCAAACCTGAAGGACACACGCACAAATACATTCTTCACTGACTTGGTCACTTTGGGGCTTTTGTACACACCAGACTTGTAAGGCAACCCAGTCCACAGACTCAAAGTGTGAGATTAATTGGGAGTATCGGAGGGAGCTTTCTTAGCTTCATCAAATGTATCAGGACATTGTCAGCTAAATTTCCAATACCATCAATCAGAATCTTTTGCTTGCTAAATGCAGATGGACGGATAGCAGCTAATACTGATACAAAGCATTCTTATACATTCTTAAGGTTTTATTTATTTAATTGTCTCTTATAAATACATTTAATCAAAAACACGTGGCAGTAACGCAGTAACAATGATGAAATAATAATACTGTGTTCTAAAATTACTTCTTTTTTTATTTCTATTTTGTATTTTGTAGTTTAACTTGCATTCAGTAAGTTATATTCTATATATACAGTACATATCCACAGTGATGTGGCCATCGCTAATACTGTGCTCAGAACTGCATAAACTGACAAGCCCCAATAATAATCCATTTCCATGACTTAAGTACTTATTTTGGTTATGCAGAGAGAATTGTTGAAAGTGGTGGCAGACTGACTCCAAGCAACAAGCTATAAACAGAGCTGCATAGATCCTGTGAGGAGGCATCACTCGAAAGTGATGGATCTAATTATAAATGTGTGTAAGCTTTTTGCTTTACAGGATTAACATTACTCCACAACCTCTTGCTGCCTACAGAATGTGATCTCCTATATATAATTAACATCAAAACGTCTGATGGTTCATATAAATGTCAAAATTATTGACGCACTGTACATCTGATCAGTAGACCAACAGTATGGAGCATACTGTACCTGCCTGCTAGTCACATACCCCATCAAACTGTCAGTCAGTCGGCCCCCTCCAGAACGGGTCCAGCTGGCGCTAAAGTTTCAGCCAGGTAAAACCCTGCTACCCGTATGCAATACATAAACATTTCAAAAAACTCAGATTTCAAGACCAAATATTTCATGAGAGGTCATCAAGGTAGCCCCATTCCAAAGACTCTTCCTAATGCAGTGAAGAAATGGGGATATGGTGAAAAGTTGTTAAATCATCCCTGACTACGCTGGGGCAAGCTGGTAGCAAAGATGAAATTCCTGCCAAATAAGCCGGATCTCGTGTAAAAACTTGTTATATTGTTTGCCTGCGTAGGCAACGTTTCACTCATATACAACTGGACCAATACAGGGCTCTATAAATATATAATGTATTTATCACTTACTGGGGAACATCCTTGAATCACATGTGAAAACTCATTAAAAAGTCATGCGCTTTCCATTCAAAGCAATGAGCCAAACCTGAATAGCAAGCTGTTACCAAGTCACACACTGGAACTCTAACACATCCTGACACAGACACACGGGTCAGCAAAGCACTGGGCTTAGTGCTACAGAGAGCTGTCGGTCTGTTGGCCAAAGCATCAGGACAAGATTAAAATCCAGGGCTTTGACTACATCTGCTCTATCTGACGCAGGATGAGCAGCGGAGTCATCTTGGTTTTTAGGTCTTTCTTTTTATGTTCCAAGAAATCACTATGTCTGACAATTGGTATCTAGGCAGTACATAAATTAAAACTCACTAGATTAGAAAAAGTAGCAGCTAATTAGGGTGCAATAAACATAACTTGCACAGGTCAGTTGATTTCTTCTTTGGGGATGGGAGTTCCAATCAGATCGACCCAGTTCTATTTTCCGTGATTTGAATGGGCAACAGATACTCCAAGTGTCCAAATGTCCCAATAGAGAGTCTGTGTTATAGAGTATACTCTCCTTTTTGTGTGGGAAGTATGTTTACCTCTTTGGGTCTTCAACATTTTTTCAGTTCCACACTACTTCTGTAATTTCTGTAGTTTATCAGCTATCAACATCTCCTCCTCAGCTCCTCTTAGCAATACTGTTGCCGGCAGACATTGTAAAATTGGGGTTGCTGGGAGACCCATCTTTAAGTATCAACAAATCCAGGGAACATAATGTCCCATGTTACAATGAATGATCCACATAATACAGAATCAACAGTGACCTGCATGCAGAAACTTTACTAGACTAAGGTGATTAAACTAGATTAAGGTCTTGCATTGGCCTTCACAGTCCCCAGATTATTACTGAATATCTGTGATTATGTCTCAAAGGTGCAGTGCATAAAAATGACCTATGAATATTTCTGAACTAGAGATGTTCTGCAGGGAAATGTGGAAAGAAAAAAAAATGCAAAAATGGATAGGTGGCTACAAGGAACAATAAGGCGGTGGTTTCTGACAAAGCAGGTGTTTCTAAGTATGTCCTGTTCAAGAATTGCTTCCTGCAGAGGCTGAATTCACTTATTTTCACTTTCAAAATCAAAAAATCAACAACTGGTCAAGGTGACCAAGCTTTTATATTGATAGATATTTATTTCCTGAGTTACTGTGTACCTGCATTTATATTGTGTCTGCATTCTTCATATCCCTTTTTGCCCCTGCTGCTTATGTACACTTAGTGCATTGTACATCAGTGGATTTACTCCAAATAGCACGGCTCCCCCCTACTGCTAGTCATCCCCTCTATTTTCTGCATGTTACGTGAGTAGCATTGATGTAACATCCCCAGACACTGCCCTGGGTTTCTTATTCAGGAGGTATAGGGCCTCTAAGTAGCCATCTATCAGAAAATCAGTGCCCCAAAACAATTCTAATTGTGCGCACACTCTCTGGTGGCCACAGCCAATGCTGCATCAGATTAAGTGTGTATGACCAACCCATTAATTTCCAATCCATTGTTCGTGAGTGCTGTTTGTTTTCAACCCTTCACCCCTACTTTGTTTCTTCCCCTTGCTTTCTATCTAACTTTGTTAGTCTTCCTACTCGAACTTCTTCTTCATGCCTTTTCTTGCCACAGCTTTGAGCTTGGATACATGAAAGCAGGGCAGCTAGCCAGTCACAGCCACGCTTTAGGACATGCTTGTTTGTCATGGATGCCTCTCAATGAGCGAAGAGAAGAACAGCAGACAGTGTTGCTCTGGGCAACACAGCCCTCCTTGGGTATGGTGACTTGAGTCAGTGGGTACATCTGTCTTTATGTCTGTCATAAGTGCTTTCAAGTGCCATTAGAGAGGTCCATGGCTAAACCGGCAGATTAATCAGGTTTACCTCTTAAACTTAATTCAACTCATTATTACAAATGCACATTGAGAGGCCGACCATTATTCAGACAAACATAACAACTTAAAATTCCAGTTTAGGTCATGATGTTTCAAAATAACCATGGTTCTGGCAGAATTATAAGGAAATTGTATATGAAATTATGTTCAAGACAATTGAATTTTTCATTTGATATAATGGCACAGTCCAAAAACGGCATAATGGGTTTGACTACATACGCCATTTCTTTTTTTACTCTTGCTTTTTACATGTTTTCGTCTCTTCTACACTTTTTTTCTGCCTGTTGTAGTTATAGGATTTTTTTCACTTCTAGAGGAGAAAAAGACTTCAAGACAATGTCACAGTAACTTAGCCCTGGCATAGTTTAGGCTTTTCAAGGTCATAGTAGCTCACAATAACATATTACACATTCAGCAGGAACAGCAACATGGGCATGCCTTTGTAGTATTTTTTCCTTCCAACATCCCCTTTAAGCTCTGGTTTGGTCTAACAACTCATGAGAAAAATCTTTAGGTGTTTAGCTTTCTTTGTCTGCCATTTCGCACTAGGCAGGTAGCGTAAGCTTTTCTGAGCTTGTTTGCTGTAAATGGGTGTCTATATATATATATATATATATATATATATACTATAACTAACCAACCCAAACAATTCGCTACAAGCTGCTATGTGTTGATTCTCTGTAGGTTTGGCAGTCGCCTACAAGCAACATTTCCATATTACGCAGACAGTTTAATTACACAGACATTTATTTAATGTTAATATCGCTTAATGGAACTTTAATTACACCTCTTCTTCACCAGTCATTCTTAATGTGTAGAGGGTTGTAGCTGCCTTCCTCTCCTTCTGGTCCTGTACTGTGATGTCTTTTTGCTTCTGTCACTCTGCCCTGCTTCCCTTCACAGCCCACGTCCTCCACCTCTCCCTCTTGATCCCTCCAGCAATATTCCACATCTATGTAACTCTCACTTTGCATCTTTTAGCTCTCCCCTTCCCCCAGCTTTGCTATCCCTTCTCTTTCTTTTTGAGATGTGGCTGTCATGAGATGAAAAGCTAATTTTTGTGTTTCCTTCCCCTCACTCAGTGCATCACCCTGTCTATTTGACTGCTTTTCTCCCTCCTGCTCTCTCTGCCCCTCTCACTTCTGTCCTAAATCAAGCAGAGAGGCACAGTCAGGAACAGTTAAAACAAAATGCTAATGGTCTGCAAATGGATCCCTGCTTTTCATAGCTAGCAAACTATAATCTGCAAGAATTTACACTAAGCAATGACACAAAGGCCCAGTCTGTAGACATACACTCATAGCCACCTTATTAGGTACACCTGCTTTCTACTGAGTGCTGTTACTGTTTAACTAAACATGATTATTCAAGATATGTGGTCTAAGTATATTTGAATGGTATGACACCAGTGGCAGATATGTCAGCTCAAGCACTCAGGTACAGCTGCTGTTTTTGAGATCTTCACACACTACCCTTTTCACTACTTTTTTGTAACATACAAATGGGTGACAAATGAAAGAAAATAACTACATAAAGTGTCTTACTAAGGTGTTTGACCACCATGAGCCACCAGATTCAGTGACCCTTAGATATAGAGCTTGTTGAGCTGTCTTGTTGACCCCCCCCCCCCCCCCAATAAATAACATTGTTGTCTTGCCTGAATTTTGTGTTCGCCTTCAAGACAAGACAATTCAGCCCAAGGTTGATTTGCTGTTAGGTAGGTTGTGGTTATTTACATGCATAAAAAGTAACTAGAGTTACACGGACCCCTTGCTTAATACTGGGCCTTGCTGTGTAAAGTTTGTGGCTCCTGATTTAAAAAAATCCCAGATCCTGTAGAGACAGCTAATTTGCAGGAATTATGTCAACTAAAGTTTGATACTACTGGTGTCTTTTTACTGCCTCCAAACCCCTTGGCCAGGAAACACCCCATGATAAAGCCTTGGGTGCTCCATGCATCCTGCTATCCATTTTAAAGCCAGATACCCAAGTATGCATTACTTCGGCACAGTGCAACCACATTAACCCCAACATCTTCGTCCAACTCCTACTGTGGGATCTCTAAGTGCTCTAATGTAGTCCAGGTGCTTTACTGGGTTGTCCTCTCTCTCGATAGTGCCTGGAATTCTTGCAAGAAAAATGAATCCAAATCAGGTGCCCAAACAACCTCTTCTGGCTCTTCTTATTATAGAGCAGCAATTGCTTAACTCCAAGGTCCCTTCAGATCATTGGTGTCCACCCCTATGCTGTTGCGTGCCTTTTGTTGTTGCAACATGAGCAATACATAGTGCATAATAACATCAGAAATACAAGTGTAAGAATTATGTGCTAATTATCTGGTAATGTGAAAATTAAGTGCTACCCAGTTATTTGTCTGTATTCAATTCAGAAAAATAAGTAGAAACAAAAAAGGTTGGATTCATTCAGTAAGTGTGTGTAATCATTTGTATGCCATGTGGTCTCTAAGCCATTCGTAATTACGTGGCAAAAGGAAAGTGAGAGAAAACAACTGCTTTAATAAAAGTTTCATTTTGAGTGGAAATGCAGGATACTGTATAAGGCATCTGTGTGTACACATATACAAACACTGTATCTTATAAGTAGCTTGATGGGCCTGAGAGTAAACACAAACCTTACCAATTTGTTTGCTCAGCTATATTCCGTGAATACATTACACAAAGATGAGAATGCAAATCTGCAGTCAATGGAAAAACCATTCAAGCCGACCTATCACACTTGAGAATGCAAACAGGCAGGACATTTTCTGAAGTGCTGCACGGTGAACATCACGAGAAGAGATGTCAGGTATGAAACAGTGGGTACTGTTATTCTTGATGAACCTGTCGTAAAATACATAAGCAGGCAGGCCCAGGTTGTGCTGTAAACAGAAAAAAAACCTCTTACCCAAGGTGGGCCCTTAGTTCTTTCGAAAGCCATTTCTCAGCATTATCGATTCATTCCCTGCTCGGTGAACTGAATTACATTCGATCCAATTTGGTTTCCCACCTTTTCTCCTCTGCAGGACAGGAGACTTATTTGCATGAAGTTGCAATTGAAGCATAGTGGGTAGAGACATGAGAACAAGGGAGAAGGGTTTAGACAGGGCAGCAAAGCCAGACACTGAATCATGGATATAAAGCTGCCAATCTGCCTTTTTTCCTAATGTAACATCATCAAATAGAAAAAAATTGCTGAGGCACAAACTGTGAACTCATAATAAACTAGAGCATGATAGTAGTTTGTTTTAGCCATTGCAGCTGACTGCCATATCATCAAAACAGCAACAGGATCCAGTTTCAAACATTTACAGTTGTCCTTGGCGGTAATCTATTGTATGAGAGAGGGTTGTCTTGGTAACCTTTAAATGAGAGACATTCCTGGTTGGAGAAGGAGCTCTGTGGCATCCGGTTTCTCAGTCACACAGGTCACACATGTAACTGACAACAGTCAAGATATGCCAGTTAGCACATTCGGTGTTGTTTCTTGTATCCTAAATCACACTTCAGCATTGCTGCATGTTTGTTGAGGACAGCCCCACAGTACGGCTGTATAATGATGTGTGGACACCCCTGCCACATTTCCCTCTTTTCAGTAGAACACATCTGGTAAAGCCAGGGGCTGCTGACAGGACAGCAGGCTTATTAATGATTACCTTCAGCAGGTGTCCCATCGTACTGTATCCCCTGACCTTTCCCTCTGAAGAAAACAGTCGATGGACTGCAACAGCGCCCAGTCAGATGCCCTTCCTCCTCCTCCTCATGCCCCATCAACCATGTTCGAAAGCAAAACAGGCTCAAGCAAAACAGGAAGAAAATATGTGTTACTTTCAAAGCCTTCTTCATTTTACTATGGGTTTTAAAAGTTGGCTCTTGGTCTGTTTGAAGTGCATCATTACTTTTTGGAGTTATAAGGATATAACTCTGAGTGTGAATTTGTGCTTTTGTTTCTTTTTTATCTCCTTTCTTTTTCTTCTCCTTCCCCACAGAGGTGCTTTTTCAAAACACTGCATTCTGTGCTCTATGCCATACAATTATGCACAAATGTGGGTCAACATATCCCTAGGATGAAAACTCAGAATTGATTACATATCTTGACAAGCACTCCAGCTATGCCATTATCAAATATTGCCTAGAATCCCTAAGCAGCGCTTAGGGGGGATGAATAAATTCACCCTTCATTTTTTAAGACAGTCAAATGAGTTAGCTATCCCCACATCACCTTTATTTTATGCTGACAAAAACAAATTAATGACAGGTCTTAACGACGCCTCATCTGCTTTGTACCTGTGTGAAAAGTGAGGTGTTATCTAACACCCCAGCTCCCCACTGAGGAGCAAAGCATTACCCCAAGTGTATCTTTTTTTAATTTCTTGTGCTGTGTGTTCAGAAGAGATATCATGAGTGCCACCGCCTCTGTCTTTGCTCCTGTTTGAAGCTCCTGACAGGCTATACAGCCTGAATATTCCTTCAGGGAAACCAGCAGGACATTCCTCAGATAGAGACCCTTTAAAGGGTTCCAGTGGTTAGGGCTCTGAGTGAGAGCAGAAGCTCCTATTAGTGTTTCGATTTCACTCACAGTCCATCTGAGCTGAGGGTAATTAAGTGGCTTTCCCATTTCTGACGAAAAAAAGCATGATTCTGGTCTTGCTAATTGGGTAAACATCTTAATTTGATATGCATTGTTTTATTTTTACCTCAAATACTCTATTTTGTCCAAAACAAATGATGGAAAATAAGGCCTTCTATTTATAGGCCTTTTGGGTGGGCATTTTCACATGTCATTGCAGGAAAAGCGCAGGTGTAATCATCATGTAACGTTAACAATGGCTGCATGCCATTCAGGTTTTCCAGTTTCAGGCCCCAGCCAAACACAGGAATACTGCACTGGCAAAGATAAACAGTGCTGACAATTAGACCCACACCAACACTGATTGAAGGACACTTACTGGTGTATTTGCTTAACAAAAACTATGGCCTCTTAATTCACCAGCATTGAGTCAACATCTGTCTGACAAAATATCAACAAGTTTCACAACAGTTGTATTTGTTATGGTGTTATTGCATGGTATCACAGTATACTGTAATGTGTTATTTTATCCAGCTCATGTATGTGCATCAGCATCCTGAGGGAGTCCACCCTGAGCCTGTCATCCAATTAGGACTAAATCTGATTTCACTAAAAGGCTCCATCATTTAGGAGGTCTTTTAGGGAGCAGACACTGAGATGCATTACAACTGGAGGATTGTTTGCATTCATTTTCACAGCAGTTAGCACATTCTGCTTCAGCTCTTAATCAAATCTCTTACAGCCTCATGTTTGCTAGGGGCAGCTGGCAAATACACATAGTTCTACAGTGCTGAAAGCGGCTGTAATCAATATTTTTATAATAACAATGTGTCAAATGACAATGTGACAACGATGCAACAGTGTAAAAGGGGCGATCAAGCTCCCCTCGGCTTTACAGAGCTTTATAGCGAATTTCAGCTCATTGTTTAGCTGACTGGCACGCAACTTTACAGTTTCACTCTCTCCGCTCTCATTGTGCCAGTTTCGCCCACAGCAGGCAGCTGTTTTCGGTGTCAAATCTATAAAAAGCCTCTGTAGACCACCTGCTGGGCACCAAACAGCAGACAGATAGCAATGAGCTGGTGAGAGACCAAAAACAGAGCTAAAAGAGAGCGAATATTGGTTAGGTGGCCAGAGATACGACTCCAAATGCATGATAATGTTGCTCCGCAACGCTGGTTAAACAACACTTATATCAACTTAAAATGTGATGATGTGTCAATGTTGTGTTCACAACTCGTTTCCGCTCCCCCCAAGTGGCCAAAAAAATCCATTATTGCAGGTTTAACCAGACCTTAAAGCATGCTGCAGGTGTGGTTTCAGATGGAAGAGAAGCAGGTTATGAAAACAGGGAGGTCAAATGTAATTCCTGTCTTAGAAAATATTCTAAATATTCAACAGCTCTGCTAATCTTTCTTATAAATGTAACCTTTTCAAAATGAATGACCTACAACTTTGAATAATGAAAAGAACTCATTATAAATTAATTGAGAAGCATAAAAGGCACATTTTCTGGAAAAAAAAAAGCTTGCTTTGGCTAAAAGGAAATGCTTGCTGCACATCAAAAAGCCTTAAAAAGTTTATTCAATTGCTTCCAAAGGTAAGAGGGGTGTAGTGTGGTGGTAGCAGTAACTTAAACAACCAACATAAATGCTGATCAGAGATGGATTTGAACCCATGACCTTTGGCAGGGAAACTGCTCGTCACAAGCTTTGCGAGCTAGACAGACTTCTGAAAGCAGAACATTGCGTCATATCAACCAACCAGACGCATCATTATCGACCAACAGAAAAGCTGGCCACACTAAGGACCAACCTTAAAATGACCTTTTTATAGCGAGGCAACAAGGCTAACCACTGACCCTCTACAAGCACACGCTTTCCTGAGGAAAAGACTAATTAGCCAAATGCCATACACCTGTGTGGGATGGATAGTCTTTTAAGGAGGACATGAACCTTTAAAGCCCTCAATGCAGACAATACATCCCCAAAAATTAGAACCTTCAGCTCTAGATTTTTACACTGTGAGTGGGAACAGGAGTACCTGGATATAATTATATATAGCATTTAAATTAAGTGAGAATCTGTAAGCTACAGAAAGAGAAAGAGGAGAACGGTTCAGCCTTCCATTTCAATGGCAGTAGGCTACATGTATATGAGAGTTTGACAGTCCTCTACCCATCAGTTAAGCATTAAAGCTCCTGTAACTCCTGTGGGTTAGAGTTTTATATTTTGAGAGAGAGGAGGCAAAATGTAGATGTATAATTTGTGTGTGAAAAGTTAAAATTGTGAGCAGTTCATTTTTTTTTTTTAATTCCATAGCTTCTTCCTCCGATGATCTGCACTCCACTGACATTAATTGGGGCAAAAATAAAGAGAACAAAAAAGTTAAATATCTCAACAACTAAAACAATTAGCAAAAAAGAAAATCAGCATTTCAAAGTCAATTTCGAAGTTTAGATAAGAGATAAGAAAGTATGTGGCGCTAGATGATGTCAAAAGAACCAAGAAGTAAATCCGAGAACATGAATGTGCTTTGCTGAAGCAAGCACACTAATTATCGCTGTTGCAACTTCCACCTGTAAACAACCTGCCACATTCTGTTGTGGGGAGTGTAGTAGTACCTGCAACTCATTATGTTTTAAGCTAAATGAAGTCTGTGAAAAGTTTTTAATATTTGTAGTATTTAACTCTTGCTTCTAATTGCTAAAACAAATGCCCTGCTTTAGCACTAATGCATCGGTTTGACTGAGCAGAGCCTGGAGTGACAGCCTGACATGAAGTCGTTCTGACAGCACCCCATTACAGTCTATTGGATGAAGACAGCGTATCAATCTCCCACTCTGTTGTGATTTTATGTTGTATCAACCTTTGAACACATTAGGGCTTGCCTGCTCTGAAGTCTTTTGACCAGCAGGTGCCTACACCGTAAACTGTGAAATAAATCTGTTTTGCAAATGCCTAGTCCCAACTCGTCAAGGCAGCTTTTGTTTTAGTAATTCAGGAACCACAAGCTTCCTGAACTGTTCCTTCCATTAACCTGTAAGCCTCAAACAGGTTTCTAGTGCCTTATGCTCACTTACATTGTGTTTTTTTTCTCTGAATAACTCCCATACAGTCTTGAGCGTTTTTGTTTTTTTCACAGCCTCACTGATCATTACATTGAAAGTAGCTTAGTCATTCCTATTTCTCCTATTATTTGTGACAATTGTACATTAAATGTACTATTACCTGAAAGATGTACAAATAGAATAAAATACAATATAAACGTGAAAAAAAAAACTATAGAAAAAATGTATTGCGTCAGCCTCTGACAACAGTATTTTTTTAAATAATGAGTCTACAAGTTTGTCTTTTGAACTTCACTGAATGCAAGTTTCATTGATGGCAGCATTCTGTTATAAACCTGCCAAACACAGACATATTTTTCTGTTTTCATCCAGCTGCTGCAAGGTCTTCACAATCTGGTAGACATGACCTTCCAGAAGATGACTGACACTTTTATATGCTACAAACAATTAACCAAATTGCAAAAAGGCCAAAAATGTCAATATGTATCAACTATATTGAGAAGGTGAATTTTTATAAACATTTTGGGGGATCACAATGGGGGGAAAAAATCAATGTGATTTTTTTTTTAATGGTGAATATTCTTGTGTCAGGAGCTGATAGGGATAAAGAAGAGACTGGCAGTCAGTTTCACCAGTATCTTATAGGATGATCTCTCAGTAGCACAGTATCAAATATTACTATCGTGCACCCTCTGTGAACAGGAAATTTAAAACATGATTCATTTTGGTATTTCCATTAATATTGCATAACTTGCAGAGCAAATGTGGGTGTGTGTCAATGCCTACTACAATATTGGATATTTTATATACATAGGTAAAAAGTATGACAAAAAAGTTGCACTTTAATATCTGAGGAGGAAGCCTGAGATATCTACAAAGATAGACATAATTGCAATATGTTAAGGAACTACAACCATGGCCTGTAATAGAAACTCAATACCAGTGGAGGAAATTGTTGCAGTGTTGGCTGCGTCAGGCTTTGAGAAGAGAAAATCGGTTTGAGCAAATTATCTCAAAGTGAAGTGTACAAAACTTCCATTTGCTATCCAAGTATTTATCTCAAAGATTGTTTTGTGGTGCTATTTTGGCGGATTTGGTAACACTTAGGGTGCCTGATGGTCACATCAATATTTCACACTTTCATCTGGAACAAAATATAGTATTGACAGATAGACGGAGATTCATTAGGAGCAGAAGACAAACGCATTTATACGGCAAACGCCCAACAAACCACCATGGTTAAAATGGGAAAGTGTTTTATATAGAAGGTATGTCAGATTGTCTTTGTTCGTACAGTATTCAGCTACTGTCTCATTAGCCATTAGCATAGTCTCCACTAGCTCCTCTCTTCTGTGTTTGACAGTATTGCATATTTGTGTACGGATCATTCCCTGTGCGTGCATCAAATTTACATATTTCCTGGGACCCACAAGCACACAAGGCAACTAACATATACAGTACAGGAAGCACTTACAGAATGCAAATACTGCATCAGCCTGAGTATAACCTTCATTATAAGACTCATTATAGCATAGAAAGAAATACAATATTTAACATCTTTTACATGTACACGTATCAATGATTATTTACTGGTAAATACAGTGGAATGAAAAACTGCAGCCCATCTCAAAGACAACTAGGGATTCAACTGTTTGTTGATCTCCAAAGCTTTCAGCTGAATAACGACTCCGGTGGTTGGCATTCATTCTACTTTTTAGTCACATATACTTTACTATCAAGTTCTTGGAGGCAGCTGGTTTTGGGGCCACAGAGAGATTTCCTCTGACTGGATTTTTTAAGACAGTCTTTAAGGATTTGCCATCTTCTAATGTGACGTTCTGTGACAGCACATTTCTTGGCCAGTCCATTTATATGGAAGAAGACGTCAGGAGACACTTTCTAATGCTTGGGAATTCTAGACAAAGCATTAAGTTTGGAGCCTCAGTTTCTTATGAAAACAGGCTAAAAAGCTTTCTTTTCTATCATCTAGCAGGTGAAAGTTTGACAGGCCAGAAAATGTACAACTCTGCAATTTGACATTACTGTTTGGTGTGGTCAAGAGTTGAAAGCAAGAGGATACAGATAGATTTTTTGGTTTGGGCTACCTTGGAGAAGCTTGTGCTTACAGACCTGAGCACCTGCCAGAACCCTAGGATGAGGCCTGACTTATGCCCTCATATTTTATTACCTCTTGATGAGCAGGCCTGTGGTGCCATTAATCAAGCACGACATGGCAGACACATCCTCTTAAGCCTGGGTCAGGCTCAGCTCCATCTTCTGTGCCTCAGAGGCACCAACCTCCACTCTGCATTTTACCTTTGAAAATTACTCTGCAGAAATACAAAGTAATTTCTGCATTAAATTACTTCATAAGTTGGTCCATTAATATGACGGGCTACCAAGGCCAAGCATGGTAATCAATGCCTTGGCACATCAACAAGCAATATTTCTTGCTACATGCCTTGCTACTGTTGAAAGCTACTCAAAGGCAGTCGCACAATTCCATTCAGCATAAAAGAATAAACTATGAACTCAGACAGCCTTCTGCAAGAATATTCCTGTGCAAGCTATCTTACAGAAGACGAATGCATTTTCTTAAAGGGGAAGAAGAACATAGAAGAATAATGGAATTCCTGTGAGTGTGTTGTCATTGCCTTACCTGAACCCAACAAGAAAGGTCAACCTGTCCGAGATGCACATTCCTCCAGTAAAGCATGGCCACCTTACATCCCATCCAACACGCCTTTTTATACAACAATCATCTTCATTGATCTTAAGATTGGCATTCATGTCCAAAAGCTGCTTCTTTTTTTAAAGCATTTTCATCATATCTCATCCACAAATTCTGACACAGCACTCTGATGCAAAATGGCCTTTCCACAGTGAATTTCTCTGCTGCCTCAGCTCTTGTCAATACATCTTGCTGACCTCCATATCGTGGCATCTCATCCCCATCTCATTAAAGACCCCCATCCTTCTCTTTTACAGTGCAACACCAGTGAGTGTATTGAAATGTCTTTGTTGAGAGATGTTTTAGCTCAGAACTGGTAACATCCCAAGACTACGGACATGTCAATGAGTAAAAAGGCATTTGTTATCCATTTTGCATGTGAAAATTTGTTTAAATATCCTTAAAGATGTCCACAGTATCTTAATTTAGGATGCAAGGCCTGAGGCACAAGCTCTGAGAAAGAGCAAATGACAAAGGAGATAATGGAAAAACCTGATGAGAGGAACTAGTGACAGGGAAGCTGCCGCAACAGGTGTTGCCTGTCCAGATGATTTCATAAAACTAGTGTGGTTGTGGAAAACCAAGTGGGACATGTAACACTCTTGTTGAGTTGCCAGGACCAACATGTTTTGTTGGACTAGTGCTCTACAAAGGCAATCTGGCATGCTGACTAGAGCTGAAAGCAGTCCATGAGGGGAGAAGTACATTGTCAGGATGAATAGTCATGGAACAGTCACTCAGACATCGACTAGTCCTGACCTATGTGTCATTCCTGACTTCTCTCATTTAGTCTAACTCAGGAGGATGCTAAGCTGTTTGAATCCCTCCCTTACAGGGTGCTGTGGTTAATGTAAATGAAATAGATTAATACATCCCACATGCCCATTCAACACTCATTGATTTTGCTGCAGCAAATGTCAGCTTGAACCTGGTAGATCAGTGGTTTTCACTATTTATTTCCATGGAAGCCACACTGGCAGGAGATAGTCATTAGGAGAGCCATTTTAACAACGAAACATCGAAAACACGCAGTTTTGTAGGCCCCCTTTACTGCCATCTTGTGTATGAATAGTGCAGCTGTTTTGAGTATTTTTGGAATTATGTGTATTAGTTGCATTATCATATAATTATTTGCTGCCATGTGAGCTGCTGATTAAAGTTTGAGTAACATTGTGGTAGATGAACACATACTTCCAGTGACCTAATACAATGTATACAATTTGCAAAATACGAACTGCAAACATACAAATCCCCAGTGAAAAAATCCTTATCATTGGTTTTGTTAATGTGCATTTATTCCTGCCATCATGGAAATAAACCCAACGCAAACACCATTATCCTTCATATTAGCATTAATGAAGGTAATCTTGGTCAGGCATACATTTCAAAATCAGCTTAATTTCAATCTAGCGGGACACCCATCAACTAGTCACCATCTCCCATCCTCGCCTCTACCATTATAAAGACATGACAAGTTGGTATTGATCCAATAATAAACTAGGTCTATAAGAATTGATATATAGGGTGTGAGCTAGACCATGTCTCCATCAGTGCTCACTAAGATGCACAACATAATGGTAAAATAGAAAATGGCTACCTTGTACTAGCCTCTTTCCAGACTTGAATTATGCTCAAAATCTACTGTATGCAAGTGGAACAGTGTTATTTGTTGAATTTGGGGGTGACATCTAAAATATGAAGAGCAATTATGCTGTGACCCTCTTTATTGTAGACAGATCGATATGCAGTTACTGCCAAGCGAGTAATTCACTGCTGTCACATTGCTGAAACAAATACCAGTTCCAAACAATATTCTGCGCGGTGGCAAGAGTCGCTTGGTGGTTGCTAAGGTTATCCATGTGGGCATAATTAGGTTGTTGTTCGGTGGTTGATATGGTGTTCTGTGAGGTTTCTAGGGTGTTGCTACATAGTTGGGTGTCTGGGTTTGTTGAAATGCTAATTCTGCATGTTTGCCAGGGTGTACTGCTAGGAAGTTTCTTGGGTGTACTCTGTGTTTGCTGTAGTCACAGTTGTGTCACAAGCAGCAGGCTGGGTTTTGAAGTAACACACAGATAATTTGACTTCAGCACCACGGACAGAGGCAGAGGAGAGTAAAGCATTGAATGGCATCGACGGCATTCAAATGGCCGTAGCTCAAAATGTATGTAACCTATATCACCTTTTTGTTCATTGTGAGAGAGCGCAGGCATAGCTGAACATATTGCTGAAAATGTATCTGTACAAAGTGCATCCAATTATGGGAGTCACAGTAGTTGTTGAGTGCTGTATGTGTTTGTTTCAGGTTAAGGGTACACCAACTGAATCACCCTCGGTCAAGAGGAATTGGGTGACACTCTCAAGATTCAGTCTCTGTAATTACCACCACAGAAGGTCAAGGACAAGAACACAGCAATGGCTCACTGTATATGAGGTTATAAGGGTGTGAGTGTGTGTACGGTTATCTGAAATTAGAAATAAACAAATACCAAATAAATACTAAGGTTTCTGCCGTTGGTGATTCAATCAAATAAACTCACTTAAGACATTAACCGAATGAGGGCACCTTTATTTGAGGTAAAATAACAATGATTTAATAATAATAATAATAATAATAATAATAAAATGTAATGTTGCTAGACATGCAGCCCAGCTATTAGCATACTGAGCTTGCTACCGCTTTGCCATAGTTTCGTGAGCTGAATAATACACTGTTGCCCATAAAGTTGGAATAAAATATTTTTTACCTCTTCTCATGAAATGATTGTGACAATGTGATTTATTCTTGATAAAGTGTATATCTTCTCAAAACTTTATTGATCAATCTCTTCCAAACATATCACAGTGAAAATTAAACCACAAACAAAATTGGGGGTATTGAACAATAGGATTAAGGGCTTTGTTTCAATTTTTCAACCTTGGTCAATTTAACAGGAAACACATATGACATTCTTATCACATTTCATGCATAAGAATGTCCAATATTACTCTTTCAAATGTCACTCAGTCACTAATATTGAGTATGGCACCCCTGACATGGATCAAAGTCATGGCATACTGTCCACAAGCTTGTTGATGCCGTCAATGGGCAGGGCGTCCCACTCTTCGGTCAGATCCCGGGCTAATTCCTGTAGACTCTGAGGAATATTGTCCCTCTCATTAAGGGCTCGGCCTAAGGCATCCCAGGCATGCTCGATAGGGTTCATATCAGGGGAGCAAGCAGGCCATGGCATCTGCTGCACCCCCTCTGCATCAAGAAATTCTCTCACTGCAGCTGCCCTATGTGCTCTTGCGTTGTCGTCTTGCAGCCTAAAGTTGTTCCCTTCTTGCGTGCGGGAGGCAATGGTTCTCCAGGATGTCCCGGTACACAGCAGCACATACAACCACTGAGCCGCCACCTCCTTGAGTGGTTTCCTGGATGCAGTCATCACGTAATCGCTGCAC
This sequence comes from Enoplosus armatus, assembly GCF_043641665.1. Classification (NCBI taxonomy): domain Eukaryota; kingdom Metazoa; phylum Chordata; class Actinopteri; order Centrarchiformes; family Enoplosidae; genus Enoplosus; species Enoplosus armatus. Next base: position 8,421,762 of record NC_092197.1, on the reverse strand, counting down.
CCTTTGTCTTCCATCTATACAATCAAGGATATAGCGGCTCACATCCATAAAGACAACATGTCGCCAGTGCCCAAGCTGTAATCTTCTGTGCTCCCTAGCCCAGCGAAGTCGAGCAACTCTGTGTTGAACAGTTAGGTGTGAACACTTGGTCATTCGTCTTGCTCGGTAACCATGCTGAAGCAATCTTCAATTTACAGTTTGGCAGGAAACGTTGATTCCATGGTGTCTTCTCCACAAATGACGAAGGCGGCTCGCTGGCATTTTCTGATTTCTACGGCACAGATTAAGCAGTTGCCGATCATCTCGTCTGGTAGTTAGTCGTGGTCGTCCTGGAGATTTTCGTGGCCTCAAATGACCCTCCTCTCGATGATGTTTGAGGATTTTACAGACCACACTCTTGTTTGTGTCCGTCCTGTTGGAGTGCAAGCACTCTTTGGCGTATTGCCAGTTGCGTCGGACGAGGCATAGCCTAGGGAACTTCTGTGTCAAATTTGGTTGAAAATTATACAGCCAATTCTGAAAACGTGGACTTACTGCATAAAGACTTTAAGCAGAAAAAGGACAACACAGCGAATGTCTTGCCTTTTATAGCGCCAAACAATTGTTAAGCATGAATTCGTTTCACCTGGGTAACTGGGACTCAGTATGTAATCATTGCACCTGGTCAAAGGTGATTACTGATGTGTATAAATAGGAATAAGAAGAGGAATGTGTCTGAAAACAAAATTATTCCAACTTTATGGGCAACAGTGTATAATAGATGAGGCAAAGCAAAAATCCAGATGATTCAGTCCATGGACTACAGTAGTTTTATGTGTGTGTGTGTGTGTGTGTGTGTGTGTGTGTGTGTGTGTGTTTGTGCGTGTGTGCATTGAACTAAGGATTTTTAAGTTAAAACACCATCCATTTTCAGGGCTAGTTGATTCGGCAGGTGAGTCACCAGATTCTTCACACATCTATAAACTAAATAAACTGCTAAGAGATACACCATAACATCCCTTACAATCTGCAGCAGTATATCTGCTGATATGTGTGGCAAAATAAAATGACCCTTATCAATTCCTGTATCTGAGCACAAAACTACAACATGCACACAAAACATTGCCTATGTGAATGCAGAATGTAATCCAGTATTCCCATTTTATTTCCAGGTCTGATGTCCTGATACGTGAATGTTGTAACAGCGCTGGATGCAGCAGGCAGGTTTTGTTGCACTGAGGTTTTCTCAACTTTCACATGCACATATACATACATATATATATATATATATATATATATATATATATATATATATACTCTTCTTCTAAGCTTTGTACATTTTGTCCTCAAAGCTGTGTGTCTCATATTGTTCTCGACCTGAGTCCTGATCTGATGTGTTTGTTCTTCTGTTGCCATCAGTTTTAAAGTGATTGCTTTTTTCCATTGTTGTGTTTTGATTCCTAGTCGGCCTAAACCTTTGTTTACGTTTGGATCACAGAGTGCGACTTTAAAAGCAGTCAGAGAGCACTGTGCTGGAGTTGAATAGTTGTGAATGTGTGACATGATGGATGCTCGAGGCCAGTGTTGTGGAAAACGTGATTCCACTTCACACCTAATGGACTGGCAAGCCATCCCCTAGACTGCTAGAGTTCCTAAATAAAGGGCCAGATATTTTGCCAGGCTGACAACACGGCTGACATCAAATTAAACCTTTACCATCTATCTCCACTGGCAGGGTCAGACAAACACTCCCAACATGTTGTATAACAAAAGTACAGATAGCCTACATGTGTTGAAATCACAATCCCTTGGTTGCAAAAATTCTAAGAGATATAATCTATATTGAATAGATTATTATAATATATATATATACTTATATAAACCCTGCAGAAATGTAATAGCTTTTGTATGCATTTAAATCAGGCAAAGAAACAGAATCTTGCTCCAGTTATTCAATGGTTGCAAACAAAATGACAGCAAATACAGTATGTAGTCTTACTTCTATTTGAGAATTGTAAAATCACAAAGCCTTAAGCCTCAAACAGAGCCACATTTCATATCTTATCTCCATGCAGTGAGCTTCAGACAAGCACACATGAGCACAGAGAGAGGAACAGAAATAAGCAGGACAGTTTGACAAAACACTATCCTGCTTCTAACCTTTTCTTAGCCTGGGTATTTAGGCATCAGAAACATACAAGAGAGCAGTGGGCAAATAGGGAGGCAGCCCTGGTCTGACCTCACTCGAAATGGGATGACTTTGATATTCCCTGGGCACATGACACAAGGTACTCAGATTAAAAGCCTTTTATTCACCATGACCTTTCCCTTGCCATCTTTCCTCTGAGAAATCTTCCCCCCTTCCTCTGCCATCTCAGTGACAGGCTATCCCCACCAAAACAAAAGGCCAAGTGGTAGGGGTGACACAAAGTCAATATGGGTGACTTGTTCGCGCTTGAACACGTCACACAGTAACCTCTGTGTTATTGTTGTTTATATACCAAACTTATAGGGGAGAGAATGCAGCCAGAGATGAGACATGCTGATTAATCACCATTGTTTGGTGCCTGATGCATTTCTAACTAAATGTAGATTAACTGTATTCATTAATGTCAAAGTAGTACATTTTGAGTTCATCAGATTTTTCATCTAGCCCCTTAAAACTTTAAAATTTCTTCATTTGCTTCTTAGTTTTATTTTAATCCTTTACATTTAACAATAGGTACTCTGTCGTCCAGTGTTTTGTGGTTGACGAGACTTGGTGTGACACATACCTGATTGAGTTCCAGTCTCCATCCTTGTCCCAAACATTGGTCATTATCACCTTCTCTATGTGGACATGACCTCTCATCCTCAATATGTCATGTCTGGAGGTGGACATGGAACTGATGCTTTCCTCAATCTTAGATTTTGACACTTTATGGTGTAACTACAGCTCCTGTGAAGCTTTGACAGCCCAAGTCAAAGGTTTGTGAGAGGTGTAGACGTCGACTGCTGGACTAAGAAATACAACAGCAATCTAACAGAATATCATGCCTCAGCTTTTTAAATGATTGATTAAAGCAAAAGCTAAAAAAAAAAAAAAAAAAAGCTGTGGAGATATAACAGAGGCTAGAGTCCAACTGAATTTGTTTTTGCATTTCTTTTGTCTGCTACAGCACACATATCTGCTCTGTAAATCACTTGCCCTGTGTTCTCCTTTGAGAAAAAATCAGAAACCAAAAAGGAGAGATTATTATTTGATATTTTTTGGTTTCATGATGGTTTTGACAAAATACCACTTGATATCTGTCTACATAGATGGAGACCTTGTTTCGAAACAGCCATAAAGTCTTGCATGAAGCAGTAACGTAGCATTCTATCAAAGGCAGAGCAGACGGTTGCACTGAGTCACACAGCAGCCTGCTACACAACACAAGAGCCACCAACTCTGAATAACTGACAATAGCTTTCCTGTTAGTCCACTTCTTATCTAACTTACAAACGAATTAAGCTTGTCGAACGAATGACAAAACAAACATTCACCAGGGTGAAGTGCACTGCTAACATCAGTTTGCAGGTTAGATAGCTAATTAGCTGCTCAGCTGCAGCACATTAAACAGCATGTACATATACCTGCAAATGTCACTCCGGTCCGGTTAGATGCTGGTGTGGTCCTCATTTTTCAATACCACTAACAACACGCTGTCTGCCCATGACATGTACAGCATAAGTTTGTTTACTTTGTGTCTTCTTCCCTACGGTGTAACACCGGCACTCTGGCAGCCTGCCAGCTGGCAATCAAACACAGACACCGACACGCCCATCAAACCTGCTGAGAAGAACAGGAGCATTTCTGATATGTCCCCAAATACCTTCTGTTCTTCCTTTTTGATAATAAAAAACTATTCACAACACATTACCAAACATGTTGACATTATTTTTGACTGAGGGATGATTACATGTGATTTCAGTTGGACTTTAAGGCGTCAGTTGGCGGGATCCTGTCTTTAACCTCCTAGGACCTGGCATCCACATGCGTGGACATCACATTTTGGGTTATACCATAATACTTAATTCTGCTTATATGGAAATTCAAAATTGTCCCCGTATGTGGAACTGCATCATGTCAACAGATGATGCTTAGTTTTTATACTTATCAGGTCCCAATAAGCCAAGATAGCAAAGAGAAATTAAGATAGAACTTGGGTCTTAGGAGGTTAAGGCAAACCAACATAAAAAAAAACCTAACCCAGACAAATTAAAAGAAACCATAGTCATGTTCAATCAAACTGTCGCAAATCAAGGTAACTCTTGACAGTCCCCCTTATATATAAGTCAAACATACTTAAGGCATCAGATGAAGACTCATTGCCATGCACAATAACTCTGCCTTTTGGTGGGGGGGAAACAAAACACATGCATTATTCATGAATAAATCCCATTACCTCACAGATTTGGAGCTGTGCTGATGACATCTTACACTCACTTTACAACCTCTGACCTGAGCACACCCAGAGCATATTAATAATGGGAACCAGGGGGTGGTATGTAGCACATTCAAGCACATAGTGAGTGAAATAGCACCACTAAAACTTTACTCAGGACTAGACATAGAAAGTAGTGTTTTTATGATGCAGTCAAGTTATGAAATGTATAGTTAGGAGGTATTGGAAATGATTTCATAGTCAATGTTAATGCAAGATTGTTTGGAAATGTTGCCTGGAAACCATTCACTGTATAATGTAATCTGCATTACACTGGTATTAGAAAAAACCAACAATCTGTTCCCCAACACATGTGGTGAAGTGCCTCAGTAGGACTTAAATGCTAAATATTAGTCTGCAAAAACAAATCACAACTGCAAATGCACACCCACTTTCACACATAAAACCATCATCTCTCTTTTGAACACACACAGTTCCCCTCTCTTTGGTGTACAGATAAAACATGGAATATAATCATAATAATTCGATTTGAACGCGTATTAACATGTATGTTGTTCCCCTAAATTCATTACGGCTGCGCTTTTGGCTGGAGGCTTTGTTTGTCATTGTCCAATTGGTCGGTGCCACCCGCTAGTAACTTTATCTCTCAGTCCAGCTTTCCATCCACCATAGCCAATTCCTCTCTCCCTCCACCCATAAAAAACTGTCCTCTTTGCACAAGGCCCCCTCATTCATTCTAATTAAACCAACTGAAACTAAATAGCAGAAGCTTTGTTTACAAGGGGCTAGCTGAGCTCAGCATTCTGTGCACGGAGGCACTTGTCTTTACAGCCAGTCAGGGGTTTATCTAGAGCTACACTTACTGCTTACACTAATTTACATTTGTGTTTTCCTTTCCACTTATTTCCATATCTGCTACTGTGGGGTTGCCTTCAAAGAGGGAATTTATCAATCACATTTAAACTATAACTAACACAGGCTGTTTCAGCACCACACAATCATGGGCACACACTCAGTTTTGAGGGACTGAATGGTGATGCAACAACGTTATCACCAGCACGGAAAACAGGAACGGCAGACGAGGTCAATAATGATTTTGGTCTTGACAAAAAGCAAAATAACATTGCTATGAACAAAAAAAAATTAATTATCGAATGCCAGGCAAGTTCAAAGAAAACATCAAATCCTAAAAATCTTGTTGACGACTTCACCAAAGTTGATAAGAGATCAAACACCAAACAGCATGGCACAATGCACTCTGTGCCACCCAGCGCTGATCAAGTGAGAGAGGACTTTGCAAAGGGATACGAAAGAATGAACGAAGAAATGAGATGAGTAAGAAGACGATATCATCATCATTTCATTTGACAAACAAGACACAAGACTGTTTGCTAAAACATAGTAAATATTGCACCTCACCTCTGAAAGAAATATATTGTTTCTCTGTAACTGCTGGATGTGAAAATAAGCAACTGTTTGTTAACAAGTTCACCATATCAACTGAAAACTGATGTGCTTTTTGGTTAGATGACAAGATTGAGAAGAGCACTCTGTATATGTTATTTGTGGTTTTTGCACTTCGGTTTTTGTACGTTTTGACAATATAACATATTAATTAGTGAACTTCAGATGTGCTAGCAGGTGGATTTTGTTACCTTTGGACAGAGCCAGGCTAGCTGATTTGAGCCTTTGTGATAAGCTAAGATAGCCCCCTGCTGGATGTAGCCTTACATATAAGACATGCGTTGTGTGTTGTTGTGTGAAGTGTTATCTAATTTCTGGCACCTGTGGCTACATGCAGTTCATATGTTCATGTATAGTGTTGTGACTGGAATGCTAACCCCAAGTGGATATAATGCATTTTTACGATGCTACATTGATCATATAATGCAAAATAGTGCACCTTGGCATACATGATGGCTGTGCTGAAACAACTTGTTGATCTTGAAGTGTGCTGGGTCTTAGTCGACAGTGGTGAGTCAACTTTATGACTCACCAGTAAATTCTGTTCCTATCCAGCTACATAGTTTTGTTTCATTTGTTTTATCATTTTGACTGTGTAACTTTGCCAGCTCATGAGATATGCCTGCGCATTCTAAGTCTGAGCCGACCGTGCATCATTCCTCCACCCAACAAAACGCAGAGTCAAGGGGGTGCTTAACTAGCCAGTTTCAGTGGTGTCTGGCTACATTTAGTTATCTCCAGTTACACGTGACATGCAGAAACCGCCTCAACTGTGCACTCCATAAGTCCTGTTCTGTGCTCAGCCCATTTTCAGTAAAAGTGGTAAACATGAAAAGTGCTCTCTGAAAGACCAGCATTAGCAGTTAACAGAGAGAGCTACAGGATGAGAAAACTATAATCCGTTGTGGCAGTAAGCAGAGAGCCAACCCAGAAAAGAAACAAAAACCCAATACCTGTAAAGCATTTAGCTGTGGCCAATTACACATCAACTGGATCACCAGGCAAGAGGATCAAGGAGAAAATGTTCAGTACCCTCGGTCTTAGTCCAACAGTCGATTTTTAAAGGAAAAACATTACTCTTGTAAGAATATTGAAAACAATGGTGGGGTGGGGTTGTGGCAACGCAATGCAACACTGTAGCATTTCCTACATAAAATCCACCGAGTGCTAATGCAAAGCAAGTACGCTGTCAGCTAATGTCACGCCAGGTAGCCAGCAAGCTAGCCAGTTCCTTGCATTATGTTATTATCAATTATTTCAGAGAGCAGGCTACAGGAAGCTGGATTTCTTCTAAAATTAACTACAGATTAGGTAACTGGTTATTTGTGGCTGAATAAGTACAATAATGATACCGTCTCTTCCTCCTTTGGAGAAAATAAATCTCTGAAAGTTATTCCCTGTATAAACGGCATTTCAAATCATGCTGCTGTATTGACTCAATCAATATACTTAACAGTCATGCCTTTGCTCCGTCACATGAGGATGTCTGTCAGAGCCATAGACCTACCTTTGTGGCAGTTAAAAATGCAGTGCTTTAGGCACCACGATTGGGTATCTCATTTAAAAGAGTGACTGAGCACCCCTGACAACCTGGCACTTTAAGATGAGGAGACGAGCAAGTATATGTGGAGGTAAAATTGCTCCAAGTGTGACCTGACGGCCTCTCCCATCCAGTTGAGGCTGTTCGTGCTTTCTCCCCAATGGGCAGCAGCCTTTGGAGGCGTTCTTAGCACAAGTAAAGAGACCATCAGGAAGTTTGGGGGCATGCTGGGGGGGTTTACTTCTCTCAGTTGGTGTTGAAACAATTGTGGATCCCCAATTGGGTGAATGGATGGATTGACATAAATGTGTACTGGACCTCTGGTTAAGAAATTATACATCACACTAATAAAAGAAACTCATAAAATACATAAAAAGGGTTGGGTTTTTGGAGAGTAATTACCCTTTCATCAATTACAACCACAAAAATATCAAAAAACACCCCAAGGCATGAGTTAGGAGGTGGAAGCGTGTTTTTCCAAAATACCAAAAATGTACAGGGCTACCTTGTTTGCATCCATAATCCCCTCTAGCGTGCACCTGGTAATTTTAATGCAAGTGGTGTTAATGGAATCACAAAAAGGAAACAGGCAAGAAAACCCTCCTGTTGCTCATGAAATTCACTTTTCTTGACCTATAATATCTGTAATTACGGGCAAGGTTTTCTTTAATATTGTGAAAAGTGTAAGTTTTTCTCCATGTCTGTATCTGCATATGTAATTATATAGTAGATCCTGTGTGTTTTTTCCACATTACAGAGAACAGTCACACATCCAGCCTGCAAACAGTGTTTTATAACAACAAGCAGTTATTATAATAACAACTCATTGTCGACTGGGCATTTTTATTAAATGATACACGTTCAATCATTATTTGCATGTAGGAGAGGAAAGAGTGGAGCAAAAGGAGCAAACATAAAAGAAGACAAAGCTATGGCATATCACCTCAGAGGTGTTTGGGCCACACATCAGCTGCAGAGGTGTCTGCATTTTGAAGGAATGGGATTTGCTTCGAGCACACAGCAGTGCCTATAAGTTAGAGGATTACCCCGGTCCAGGCTGTGGATAGTCAGTGAGGTGTGGGCAAGTATATGGGTGCTTTTGAGAGAGTGAATGTCTGAGTGTGGGTGAGAGATGGGGAGAGAGAGGCTGAGCCTGTACACAGTCTCGGTGTGTGTAAACAACCTTGTGTGCAGCACAGCGCCTCGGGGTGTGAAAGTCTGAGGGAGAGGCGGCTTACTCTGAGTAGCTCGCATGTAGCTTCCCGAATTCAACATGCCCTCGAGGCTTTATGGGCTTCATGTCACAATCAGTCACAGATTTGTTAACCTGATTCTAAGAAAGGTATTTAAATATAGATACATGATAATGTGACAAACAGAGTATGTCCGTGGCACTGTTTATATATGGTGGCCCAAATGTATTTTATAAAGCAGCATGATGTTAGAACTGTACTGCATTCCTTCATCACTTCATTACTGATTTCATTCAGTCATTTCTCAGTAAATTTGCTTGGCACTTTGCTCTACAATGAGGCTCGTTGTCTTCTTCTGCTCACAGGCAAAACAATCAGTGTATTCAGAGAAAATAAAAAAAATGTAGCACCCTCTGGTGGTGGTCAGTGGTAACCCATTTATCAGAGTAATTAAATGTAATGGGACGTTTCCCTGCAGCCACTCATTATGCAGTGTTACCAGCAAATCTTACACTATAAAGAAAGCTGTACTGAGATAGTTTGTCTTTTTAATTTCATCATAGTCGCCGGTCAACTCTACACAAGTGACAGTTTGTACTTACAGAGTACTTACGCAGTGCTCGGAGACATACAATTAAACACTTGACCTTTACTGTGTAAAACCATATCAGGGTCATTGTTAAATCAGAAAATCTAAAGACTCACATTTTCTCCCACTCGCATATTCCTACTTTTTACGTATTTTTATTCAATTTTTTATTTGCATTGTGTATTTTGTGTTTTTATGTCTGTAAAGCACGATATAAACATAGGCTTTTATTGCACAGGAGGTTGAGAGATAGAGATTTATTTGTGATAGTCAACTGATTAACTAATTAACTAATTAATAGGGGATTTGCTTAATTAATAATGATTAAGATAGTTAATTAATATCAATCAATATACTAAATCAATATAAATCCTCTCCAAGGAGAAAATAAAAACTAAAAAATTCCTGTATTTCTAAACAACTCAGAATTCCTTTAGCATCAGGCATCTTTTTGCTTCCTCTTCTATTTATGAGGTTGATTTAATTGAAGGTTACAGAACAAGTCCATGCCTTCTATTTACCTCCCAACAATCTGTCTATTCACACAGCTCATCTCTCCCAGTCTGATCCCCTTTTTCCGATCTCTTTTTCTCTCTCTGTAGTGGCCATTTTATATGCTGCAGCATGTTTGATATCAGCAAACGCATGTCTGTTTTCACCCTTGACAGCTTGTCATTCAAATGATGTTGGAACCACAAAAAAGTAGGCAAGACATCCCGAGGCCGCTTCGGTTACTGTTCAGCAAACTCATGTTATTATTATATGTAAGTGATGAAAACACATGGCAAGTTAAAGTAATTACCTTTGACACAGTGTTCAGAAGACGTGAACACTATAGCTGCATCCTAGGTCCCTGCTACATAATAATTGTGACCGTTTTTGAATGTGTAGTGGGTAGAAAAGTGAAAAAAAAAAAGTGTACTCAAAGATGTCCGTGTGCATAATGAATTTGCTTGATTTTTGAGTGTGCTGTTGCCACACAGTGCAATGCAAATAGGAAATGAAAGAGCTACTGCTGCTGGGGAGAAAAGAGTGGGTGATAAGAAAATGCCATAAACATCTCAGAAAACAGAAACATTGAGGTATTAAATCTTTGGACGAACATTTTGCTTTCCTTTGTTGAGTTTTCCAAATCTACATTGCAAGTTTATTGCTGTGATCTCAATTAACATTTTTCCTTATCAGGTAGGGCTACAAGCTCACCAACATGATTAACAGTCACCATCTACAGTACATTACTTATTAGAATAAAGTCATTTTAGTTGACCAAACAAAGCTGCTTTTCAAATGGTCTGACTAAGGTATAACACTAATGTGCTACTGACTCTGCTGCCCTTGAGAGCCTTAGCAACACACTACGATGTATATGGTTGGAAAGCAATTCCTTGGCAACGATAATGAAGTACTTGCTTCCGCTTTTTCTTATGGACATATATCGTTTGCATTCAGTTTGCAAAGAAATATCCTTAGAGCTCGCCACTCCCCACGTTAATGACGTCTGTTTCTTTATTCACATGGAAACACACTGACAGACTGATGCCGTCAACAGAAAAGGAAAATTCTTCTCTCTATACCAAATCACACCTTCATTCACCTAAAAACAGAGCTGTGAAGTTTCACCCTGAGGTCATTGTTGCATGCTTTATGCACAGATAACAAACACATTTCAGCAGGAGCAGTTTTGCAGAAAAGAACAGATTAGTCCTGAGACTTAAACAACCTAAAGAAGCGAGCAAGAAAGCACACACACCTACACACACACACACACGTCACATAATGTATCCTGTGCAAGGCCAAATGGTTCCATGGTCATATTTGCAGGTAATGGCAGTCCATAAACATGTATTGTGTGCCTTGGCTCCAGTCTTGAAAACATGATTGAATTTGTATATAAAAAGGAAGACTTGAAACTTCAGGAAAGGCCATAGATAGAAGAAAACACCATTATTTTCACCATTTCGCCCAACAATAAAGGTTATACATGGCTCATAACACCGTTATAGTGTGATGTTTTATACTTTAAGCTAATTGTGTTTCAGGTCAGTCACCAGTCAAGCTCTGCTGAATCAGATGAAGATTAATGCATGACGAAGAGTAATCCAATAATATAATATGTACAAGTACTTTCACATTTATAGTGTCTTTTTACTGCTATACTTGTGTATGTATTTAAGTAGCATTTTGAATACTGTAATTGAGTATTTTTACATTGTGGTGTTGCTGATTTTACTTAAAGGATCTGATTTTTTTTTCCACCACTGATGAAACCTGACTACAAATTGATGCTGTATGAAAAATGCTAGTCCATGTTTTCAAGATCTGAAAATCTCATCTTTTGAGTCAGAAACACTTGTGATCCAGGTTTTAATCTTGTCTCCTGCAGTGTGGGCTGCGCCACTGGAATCTGGATTTAATGTGTTCAAACTGTGCTAAACTATGAAATCCCCTGTTATTAGTCTTTATGTCAAACCATATGTGTCCACTAATTGGGTTGAAAGCAACGTTTCCTCTCTGTTGCTAATTTTCAGGTCTCTTTACAATGCCAGTGCTGTTATCAAATCAGGAACATAAAAGTCAACAGAAGAAGCTCTCACCTACAGTATATGTGACAAGTCATCAAGTGAAAATGTCACATTAATATTACAACAATACAACATTTATATTAAGCCTTAAGACGAATACATCTTAAATACAGTCTATCCTTCATTGCTCTGCCAAGTGTGCTGTATTATTACTCTATGATGTTACTGGTCCTAAGAGATCCTGGGTGTCCTGGGAGTTTTCCAACACTACACAATGCTCTAGGTTTACCCATTGCAATGTCACAAGGCTGTAAGAAAGACAGAAAACAAAGAGAGTTTGTCATATTGACTTTATTAAGATAATTTCAGACAAAACATATATTTCTTCAGAGACAACATGGAATTACATGACATCAGTTGAGTACTGTCTCAACAAATGGACCCATTTAAAATGGTAAAAGGCTGCCCACAAAAATAACATTTTATACTTGATAAAATCAAAGCAGACATTCTGACATGTCATTAAGGCTTCAGAGTTTTTGGTAAGAATTTTGACATTGTTAAGAGAGGGGAGGAAGAATGCGCTCACGGAAATGTAGGCATAGTTGTTATTGTACACCTACAAACAGACACACACACGCACACACATACAGTGCATGTACTGTGTACATGCACACACAGACACACACATATTTCGTTAACTGTGTCGAGTGTCTGAGGAGGAGGAATTTGTTGTCAGAGGTAACAAGGGCTCTGCAGGGTTAACAAGTGAATTAACTGGCAACCTGTCTGATCAGACAGAACCTAGCCGGGTTTAACACGGGCACAGAATACCTGACATTTGGAAAAAATATATATATTGCAGCCAATTGCTAAAATAAAATTTTCTCACTGCCACATTTTCACTTTCACGAGTTTGAATGTTTCCTGCAAAAGACAGGTTTGTCTGTGTTTTAATTGAACTGGGATGCTTCTCTGTGGCGAGACACACAGTCTTTCAGAATGAACTTCCCCATCACACCCACTGAAGATAGTACAATGAACACAATACAATGTCAGGATGTCAGTATCAGCAGAGATATGCCGTGTTTTTGGACAGCAGGGTGAATCTCAGGGTTAAGGCAAAAGTCAAACGGGTAAAACTAACGAACCGTCTTCGACATGTGGTGTGACACGCACTGTCTGTACTACGATGTAATCGAAACTCAAATCTACATGAGAATAAAAAACAAAGATTACTATACAAATCTTCTTATCTTTGATAAGTGCCTTGATTAGGAATCGTCCCAGTTCTCCAAATATGTAAAAGAACAAAGCAGGTTAAGAAAATGGTTCAAAGTAAGGATATCATACAACACATTCAAAAAAACATGGTAAAAAAAAAATACATATAGACATTAAATACAAGTTTACCTCATCATATTGCACAAATACTCAAGTGGCGATTTGTACTGGCCCTCTTTGTTCTCTGCCTCCACACAAATACACAAAGAAAATCGGGCATGCACAGAAAAAAACGTACATGCACACACACACTGAGGGGTAATAAGGTACATAGCTGACATACAATGAGGAGAGATTTTACAAATGCAGTTGGTTTGGAAGGCATAGAATAGTTTTGAGATTAGGTTTGAAGGTGAATAAATTATTTTAACAATCCAAATCAGAAGGCGAGTATCTATCGGGAGTGTATATATATATATATATATATATATATATATGCGTCAGTAAGTCACTGTGTCAAATGTATATAAAGAGAAGTTTTAACATCACAATTTTGGTGCTTGTGTCAAAGCTATGTACTGTGGATACAAATAGCTTTCTTATACCACAAGACTTGATGTGTGATGGGAACATTATTTGTGGCAATAAAAATATAAAATAAATTTACATTTGTACATTGAAACAAATAGTGGGTTCACGGATCAACCGTCACTCTACAGTTGTGGCCCTCCTGAAAGTCCCCATTAGGCATCCATGCAGCTTCTGTCTATCATTAGCACTGCAGTGGCTGATGCAGCCTATCAAATGTAGAGATTTGAAGAGAATTGATCATTTTAACAAGAAGCTCATCTCTCACAAATGACAGTTACCATATCATTAGGCATGTCATGTGACAGCTGGAAATAAAACTACAGATGAGTTTTCAAAGCAATCTTCGCAGGGTTGAACAGTACATACAAAATGTGGTCTATTGTTACTATTGATTATATTATGAGTCCAAAAAGGCTGTATTCAGAGCTGATGACATGGGAAGTTTAAGTTCAAAAGTTAGGGAAAACTGGGGGGAGCTTGCAGGTGTTTATTTAGATATATTAAAGTTACCTATGTACAGTCCACATGTCTGAGTTTGCCAGTTTTCACATGGAAATCAGATTTTTCAATTCGTTTTCCTGCAATCTCACAGATTTCATTCCCTTCTGCTTAAGAAAAACTAATTAAATGTGAATTTCATTATGGAATATTTCAGCCTATTGTTTGTACTTAAAGTTCCCCCCACAAGGAATAAAAGTCTCAAGGAGTTCAGGATGGAACTCTTCAGGATGTAGGAGGGATCAAGGATTGCTTTTTTGTCAAAGCCAAATCTCTGAATGCGTTGGTGATCCATAACATCCATTAGAGGTATAAAAACTATTTCCCTTCTGTGCACTCATCTCCAATCACAAGATGAAAGCAGAACATTAATGGCAGGCTACATTTTGAATGAAAATACATTGAATATGAGCAAGCAAGTTGGACAGTTTAAACTTGCTTATGTCAAGTCTTGATCTTCAAATATAGGAAGAGTAATGGTTTATACACCATGAACAGCTGCATCTATGGGGTGGTGATTAAACTGGGCTGAAAACACTTTAATGCAATATATAGAGGTATTTTTCTATGTGTGTGTTACCATAGGCATGAAATTTGTGGTGAAAAACTGGTTGATTGTCAGGCAGTGGTGATGGATTACAGATTTTGGTAAGAATGGACATAGTGCAAAGGAAAAGTACAGGAATTCTACCTCCAGACAGGCTATTTTGGGGAAACTCCACCCTGTAGGCGTAGCTGTATGAGTGGTACTTAAGTCCATGTATAAGTCTGAGGTCTGAAAACTGATGTGCAGAGCTTTGGTGCAAACTCCTCATTATGGGCACATTACTCAGCTCTGAATACCGCCATGTATCTCTGCATGCTGTCCTGTACATTACAAGAGTAATTATATCTGAGCTCACATAGATGAAAGTACATTTTTCTTAATGGTTCATCATTTATTGCTACCTTTGGGCCATAAATATGATCTAGGATTGGTTTTGTTGAGTTATGAGGAAATCAAGTATATTTCTCTGTCATTTCCAATAAACACTGAAACAAACACAACTTGACTTTTATATGAAGGCCGTGATACAGCTATTTGATAGCATGAAAATGGCACCGTAACTTTGTTTTCGTGAGCTACAAATGACCCAGAGGGTCAACTATACGATTCAACTAAAGTGACACACAATAAAACAAAAATTGAAAATAAGATCAATTCACCAGAGAAATCTAGTGCTAAGTTTAAACTTGGCTCCAGACTTCCAAAATAATAGGAGGTAGCAGTTAATAATTGACCTCGAACTCCAATTAAAGACAAATACCCCTTGAAGAGAGCATTTCATTGACTGGTTTGAGATCCTAACATGTTGATTCTTTTCAGTCCCCAAGACGTTGTTGATAACTCTTTGGACTGACTTCGCCAAAAGCCCTTCGTGTTTTTGTAGCTTAGATGTGAATGCAAAACAGCTTTTCATCTGTTTTTCAAAGTCGGTCTTTTGACTGGTTTGTCTCCTGTCTAACTATTATTGTGCTGCCATCACACAAGCACAATTCATTGAAAGGAATGCAGTGAATTTCCTGTTAGCTCTTGGGGGATATGGTTTGTTTTTCCTGTTGCTGGGAGCCAATTTTTTTTCTCTTGCCCTCTTTAACTTCCTGTCTAGGAGTTTGACTTTACAGAGAGGCTACAGAGGTGAGCGTCAGAAGCCATTGATTAAACTTCTGTTATCCGTCACCCAGCACCACCCCCCTTCCCATCCACCATTACAAACTCCCAGATCACATCCATTTCAGGCTTGGTGTGTCAAAGACGTGGGTTGTGCTTTTTCGTGAGAATTTGAAGGGGGAAGGGAAGGGAGAAATGCTTTTTAAGCATTATTAAAGAAAACAAACGCACAAAACCCGTATAGGTGACTTTGAAGGGAGATGGAGGCCCTGCTGGTGGTGGAGATTACCATAATCTCATGCCATGCTGCTGGTCGGTGTGCTCTGGGTGCTTCCAATGCTAGCGTTGGCGCTGCTGTTCTCGGAGGGGGAAGGGTTGGTAGAAACAGGTTGTCGTTTTGCTCCTGAGCAGGGACATCCTGAAGAAAGACGAGAGAGAAGTCAATAGAACCCGATCAAAAGAAAAGAAAAGAACAAATAAAAATAAAAGGAAAAAGTCCTTACCAGGAAGATTTGCCGCAGTTGAGCTAATGTCCAGTCCAGTTGGATACCCTGAATAAAGCAGAATGTGACAATTTCAAATCCAGTGTCATTTCAGATCTGTATTCAACCAGAAACATTATATCGTTAGTAATACATTTACCTGTTTTAATTTTGATAAACCACAGTGCTCCGATAAGTAATACCCCAATCAGGAATCCTCCGAATGCAATGCCCAGAACACCAGGAAGGCCAAAATCAAAGCATGGTGGGGCTGAAACATACACATGAAAAAACAATGTTTGCAAGCTTCACTCAAACAACAACAACCACAAGTCAAAACTTATGTTACTGTTCGTGCCAACACAATATGAAAATACATTTGCAGAGACTTGAAATGTGCTTGATATACAGCAGGTGGTCAGTCACAGTGAACATTCTCATATCGTTTTGTATTTTGTGAATTTAAAGATTGATGGTACATATTCTAACATGACTAACAGTAATGTCAAATATATGCAATTTGTACAAGCCTCTACCTTGTACAAATTGCATATATTTGACATATATTTGTGATCCCTTAATACTACTCTTCCCCCCTCCTAGTTAGCAAGACAATACAAGTAGAGCCCATGCAGTAGATACAACAGTCATTACTTACTGAAATAAAAAAGTAAATTTGTGCTCTGTCATTTTCTCAGTTCTAATTTAATGATACAACTTTCAATTTACAATCTCGTCTGGCATTGGTGATGTTTTCTGGGCAAGCTGTGGGTTGACTTCCCCCACACAAACGTGCTGCACTACTAACAAACTTAATAGAAAATATAAAACTCTTAGCCAGCAGCGATGATAAATTATTTCCCTTCAAATCAACTCTGAAAGAGTAAGAGAACAGGCAAAAAGTAAAACTTGCTCAAGCCTCTGACATACAATACTGTGGCACAGACATACTGTACGAGCCTGGCAAGGCCATCTCAAAGTTTTGCTTCACTCATTATCTGGCAAGGCCACGAATTGATTACCTTGAGACGTACATCATTTCAAGAAGGCTGTACAATAGATCATTGACAGTTTGACGTCACCTTAAACTCTTCCAAAACCGGTTGTATAAACTAACTGCTCACTGGGCAATATTCATCTTTGCTTGCTGCTCTCAAGCAGAAAAAACATGCCAGATGTTTCTTTAATCCTTGAGAAACGCCTTCTTCTTCAGTTTTCAAACTGATGTAATTGATATAATTGATAATTGATAAAAAGCAGTTTGGGAGTTTAAAAAGATAGAATTATTATCTAAACTTGACTGCTTCAGTGTGCTCTACATCTCACCGGGCTGAATTGGTTGTCAAATTGTTTCCAGACTTAAATTTTGTGCCAAAATCTGAACTTGCAATGTAGTGTGGCTCACAAACACACACACACAACTTTGTCTGAAACCATGCCAATAAGCTGTCAGAAGTCCCCACCAGAACCTAACATTGTCAGTGTGTGCATGCTATGTGTTGCATATCAAGAAAAACAACATGCAAACAAACGCTTTTCCTTTCTGCCCTTCTTCTGCTACCTGTAGAGATCCTCCCACAACTATACACAACATTTGGAAGAAAGTAATCATCACCTTTGCACGAGTTTTTCTCACCTGCCTCTGCTGCCTCCTGCCTCCTGGTGGAATGTGCTAGGCTAAGAACTACACTGGGCTTCATACACTACAGCTCTGCTTTCCTGAAGTACATTAAAGAGAGGACATGAAGGACAGAAGACAGTGGGTTTGTTTTGTAGAAACTTGCCACCCCTCTGTGTATCACGTGTATTTGAAAAATTGTTGTGTGTAGTGTGGAGCTGAAGATGAACTTAATGCTGATATCAGAACATGCATTTGGGAAGTACAAAGCCTGATATTGTACATTTGAGTCCATAAGGTTTCATTATTTTTTTTAAATTAAAATGAAGACTGCATTAAATATTTTTATGCTGATGTTTGATTAAACAATTCTAAACATCAACTGAATTAAATATGACCCAGAGCGCTGAAACAGTGACATCTTGTGAGAATACGGGATGACTGCAGCCCAGTTTAGTTGTTCTGTCAGCGAGGGACATTCCTTGACCCCGAATGGGCCAGAAACATCACAGCAACACAAGCAGGCTTTCTCTTGAGACTTTTTTTTCCTGTAGTCAGTCGCTGTGTTAGTTTGTATAAGCGAGGCTTTGACAGCAAAGCTGAATAAACAGGAGCAGGAAGCAGAAGCTCCAGTGCAGGTGGAGAGGAGGAGACAGACAGCAGGCCTGTGCAGTGACTCCCAGGAGCCCTCTGTATGAAAACTACCAAACAGGAATGATTGCTGAATGGAGCACTCAGCCCTGCCCAGTGAATGCAGTCTAATGCTAGTCCTGCTGTTATAGCCCTTGTATCTCCGACATTGGCTAATGACGGTAAGCACATAAACAGAACTACCAAACCAGCATGTTCCTTCACATCTAGTCTCATTCCTGTATTTCAGTCTCCAGAAAAACATTTCTAATTACGTAAAGCAAAACAGCAAAGAGGACAAACAGGACACAGGACAGCATGGATGAGTTGTTTAGTCAGCTTCCCCAACACATACAGTCTGCCTTTATCTTTCTCCTCTAGAAGGAAATGGAGGATAAAGGAAGCTTAAGGAATAAACAGATGCAGTCAGTTTTACAAAAGAAGTCTGACAAACTCCAGGTGATCCCCAATTTAATCAACATCTACTTCCTTGTGTCTTTTTCCTCCGAAATGAAGTCATTTGGATTTTCCTAGAAATGAATCATCTGTCTATTCTTTCTTTGAAGAAAGACATCTTTCCTTGTTTGAGTCAACTGTGTTGAATGGTCTGACAATGGCACCGGGCCCAGTGGCTGTGTTTGGCCAGCAACACAGTCAGACCCACTTGGAAACACAAAGGACTTCACCCCCCTCCCCTGAGGGCCATTACTTCTGATTGTGGCCACAAGGTCAGCCTGCAGACCTTCCTAAAGGACGAGGCCCTGCCCCGCAACCCCTTACTGGCTTCACTGCATATCCTGAATTCACTGCTATGACAACCGCCCGCGCAGCATTTGTTGTGCACTGAAAGCAACAATAGGAATCAAAATTATAGCAGCAAGCAGCAATTCACTGGCCAAGCACCAGACTAGCAATTAAGTCCTGGGGGCAAAAAGGGAAATTTAAAAGTTTTGTTGTTTAAAAGCTTCAGAGAGTTCAGAGGGTTTATTGTTAAATAATTGAATGTGAAACATTCATCTTCATATTACGGGTTTGTCAAGAAATGACACTGTAAGGACACCCTTTCCCACAATTTTGTGTGGATTACTTTGGAGACTGGACCTTTCTCCTTTGTTGTGTTTTGTAAGACTGAAAAAACACATAATAGTGTTGCTAATGTTTCTGTATAGCTGTTGTTAAATATATTGTTCTACTGAACCGCCAATTTGAGCTACACATTATATAAAACTTAAATTATAATATTTATACATTTATATGACTAAATTACTACACAAAGAAAATAATTATAATAATCTATGATCTACAAAGTAATAGTAAGTAAGTTCCAAATCATTTATTTTATTTAAAAGTGGACACAAGAGCACTGTATTTAGAAGATCATAAGTATACTGGAGAGGGATGTATGTGACCGATGATTAAGAATATGAATACAAATCTGGCACAATGAGGGCTTAGGTTGCCTCTGATTTGGACTTCAAAAGTTAATTTATCCATATTTTGGAGTTTAAACTCAACTCACCTGGTGGTTGCAGACACGGCTGAGTAACCTCCAGATTCCTCTTCACTCTTCCTCCATCTCCACATTTCTAGTGAGGTAATGAAAGAAGAAAATGTATCAACACCCAAAAGGTCACTATGTCATAAGTCTGCCATAAACTGCATTTGAGCCAAAGGAAAGTTATTTTTATTTTAGCGTTAAGGTTTTATTTATGAATAAAAGCACTTTCATTGGATGCGTTTTATTTCAAATAGTTGATAAAGTCCTACCTCACTGTAGCACAGTTTGACGGAGCATTCTAGGTCCCATGTGGTGGACGTCAGCTCTTGGAGCTGATCTAAGGAGAAGCTGAGTCGGGTGCTGTTGGGACAAGAATTTAAAGAGCAGGCCTCTGGTATGAAAGGCAGCTCTTTCACGACAGGGCATGAGCCCTTGGAGTGCACAAAGCAGCTGATCACCTTGATGGTCAAGACAATGTCCCCGAAAGTGTGCCCTGAAATCTACAGGAAACACAGAAAAGATCAAATAAACTGCAACAGAATGGAAAAAGCACAAGAATCAGCCAAATGGACATCAGCAGAGTATAGCAAGGTATTACACAAGCAATGAGTATAAAACTCTGAGAAATACAGTATTGTATATAAGCAATTCAGTGTTTAATATGACTAATATTATATATTAGCTGCTGTTTGACAACATGCCTTTTTACTGCTATTCTATATTATCCACCGTATATTTAGCTGTTCTATGAGCAGGAGTTGAGCAAGGAGACGTCAAGTGCAGCTAAGATGGTGATTGATTTTCTTACCTCTGCATAAATTCTCTTGTCACTCTGCACCTTGGTGTTAGGGTCCAGAGGAGAACGGTAGTCTGGGGAGGTGTACAGCTGCATCAGCAGAGGCATCTGATGGGGGGCATTCGTTGAGTTGGGAATGACTGGTTCTGGTACTGTTTCTGTAACTGAGAGAGAAACGGCTAAAATGAAAAAAGACGAACAAGAGATGAACCACATACACCCATTTTATCACTGCTAATGTACTGTCTTGAATTTCTGTTGAACTTAATACAGATAGTTGTCCTTTTCTGTGCAATGCTGTTCTCCTCAAGACAAAATCAAAGTTTTTAGGATTTAGCGAAAAGCTCAAGACTTACACAACATAAAAAACTTCAAAATGTCATTCAAATTGCAGCATTGTGTATGTTAAATAATATATTTAATGTGATAATGATAATGATGATGGTGAACAGTACTTTTACTATTACCAAAGCAGTCATTATCCTCCTAATTTCTCATCTCACTGCTGGCATTGTATAACATGAATTATGTGTGGGCTAAGGCTGTTTTGCAGTACTCCATCATCTAGTCTCTTTATAGAAAATGCCTCAAAGTTGAAAACACATTTTTACCTTTTATCGTCTTACCTGCAGGGTTGTCTTTTCTTCCAAGAATCAGTAAAACCAAAGGGTCCTCTGGTCTGAGTTCAGTATAGCTAGTGAAAGTAGTGGCTTTAAAATGGTCTAAAGCCTTTCTTTGCACATCCCTTGCATTGTCACTGTTCAGTGTAAATAGAGGCTGCATTCTGTGGGCGATGGTGGGCAGCAGGATGTCATTGTTAGACTGCAGAGAGAGAAGATGAGTCCAAATAAATCAGTACTGTACAATACCGTAGCATGACTTAGAGACTGTCTTGTGCAAGTACTCACTCAATAATAAGCACATTTCACATTATGTGTAAAAAATCATTTAACACTGTTATTAAGTGAGCTATATCACATTATTGACAACAGTGTAATCACATAGAGTGGAGTCTTTGTCCTACCTAACATGTGGTTGTGGGACAGTAAATATGCTAACACTCTGTGCTTTAACTACTGTGTGTGTGTGTGTGTGTGTGTGTGTAAGCTTACACCAAACTGGGTGTGCTGTGGGTTGAGAAAGGTCCATGTGGTCCCCTGAGGGCCTCTCAGGAACACACTGGTCTTCTTAGTGTCCACGCGAAGTGATACATTGCTGCAATGTGAAGAATCAAATATTACAAACAAACATAGCAAAAACAACACATAAGGTGCTACATCTTGGAAATCTCAAGCTTTACCGAATGCTGGCATTCTCTGGGATGTTTATGATATGAAGCTCAGCTTCATCCCCAGAGTTCTGTTGCTGCGGGGAGCAAGATTTGAGCGAAGAAGCCAAGGGTGCTGTTTCAATCTTCATGAAGTGCTTCTCTAATGCATCTTCATTTTTAAGTATGCAGTGATGAGAGTCAGGTTTGGTTCCTGTAAAACAAGAAATACATATTTTCCATCATTGCGTGTTCATTGTTTGCAAAACAGAAAAGACATTCCAGTGTGAAAGTAATAAAGTTATTTCTGCATGCATAATCCCATATAATAAAGAAGACAACAGCTCCAAATGCACTGTCAGCACTTTTGTTGAAATACTTAATTGTGGCAGTGGGTTAGTGGCTGCAATAAGCAATGAGCAATTACAATTAAAGCCTATTTTTTATATTTATTTTATAGGGTAGTTTCACTGCTCTGAGAGACTATTTCCGTTCAGTGTGGCTGGTAACAGAACTGACAGTTTTCTGGGGTTTTCTCAGAGGCCAGCACTGGGGGGCCATAGCCCAGTCTACAGCAGAAGACCAAACTGCTGTGACGCATTAGCAACATGCCTTTCCCCCGCTATGGAAGATGTTCCAGGAGTGGTCTCATGAGAGTACACTATGCTCAGCATTTGACCACATAATGGTGACGGATGGTTTACAGGTGCATCCAGGTGCAGTGCTCAAATTGCTGCACACATTTTGTTTCGAAACAGTATGCTTTAAATGGGGGTGATGCACGTTTCCCACAACACTTCATATAGCCTCATCAGTATGTGTGGAACATACTGAGCACATGGATGTGGAAACAGTGGAGAAGAAGTGGATTATGCTACAGGAGTTTTTTTCCCACTACAAGAATTTGTTACCATTAGAGTACATTGAGAGTTGAATCCCTCCTTGCACAGAGGAAACTACCAGCTTCCAAGCCTACAGGGGTGTAAGCATTTTGTGACATGAATGATTTTGAGTGCAGAATCACTTCAGGCTACTTTTACTTACTATGTCCTGACTGGCATGTAGCTGGGCAACTAGAATTTAAACACTCGCATTGAGACATTTAAAAACTCTGAAGGACATGTACATGTTTTCTCCTCAGCAAACCTTAAACTTGGCAACATGCTGCTGTGCAGTCACTGCACAGACTTTTGAAACACCTACAACAAGGCCTACGCAAGTTCACCAAACACCCCATTATGGGCCGAGGGATACAATAAAATAGCGATGTGAACAGTTCCCCTGCTTGAGTGATTTTAATGCCCTTGCAGATTATGAGTCAGTAAAAACACTAGTTAGAACTAAGAGTGGCTGAAAACACCACATTTCATCACAATTTAATCAACACATTTAAAATGGGAAAAAGAGCAGTATGCCAGACCGCGACGTTAACCCGTCATCTACTGTAACACCCTTTAGTTGATAGACCTGGAGAAGCAAAGACAGTCATAAAGAGAACAATTAAAACTTAATTCATCTAAAATACTGTAAAAGACACCAGACATAAAAGCAGCCACCATTTCAGCATCACCACCTGTTCTTCTATCTAGACCCATGTCAGAGCTCTGCCTTGGCTCAGACCGCCTTAGGGAGGCTTTGTTAGGAAATAATTGTGCTTGCATCGAGCATCCCGCTGCTACTGCTGCTGGCAATAGCAGCCAATAATATTCTTAATGTCCAGCCTTTGCTCAGCCTTGAAAGCTCACTTTAAATCATGGTATTCTTCCTACATCTTCAGCATCGGTGGCCATTTGTCCACAGCTTCCCTTTCCAAATGTTTTGTCATATGTAATGACGTCCTGTCAACACTGAGAATGCTGAGCTCAGTCAGTCCCCATCACTTGATTTTACCCAAGCTAAATATTTGCACTGACTAATTGAGATTTTCCCATACGATAAGTTTGTCAATGTACAAGGTATTTATATTTCAAACGTGCAGCACTATAAGAGATTTACTGAGATTTAAAATCAGTAGCAGTGCTGCTTATTTTGGTATATACAGTATAAAACGTTTTTCGGTTTGGTTGCAAACTCAAAGCTCCACATTCTTGGTGCTCCATATATGTTAATGGTAAAATAAATACAATCTCTAGTTATTACATCCTGTTTTGCAGCTGTTATTGCTCATGCTGTTGTTTAGCTCACTGCTGTATATGATAAAATATCAGTAGGTACACAGAATTTCTAGAATGGTCACAAATGATTATGGGCTGTCTTAGTATGTGCATATAAAAAGCTGGGTAGGATTTTTAGAATTGCATTCAGTATGTTAAATATATAGAATTGTGATGTTTCAGTAGCCTGTATATTCCCTCACTGGTTTAAGGTGCCTTCTCTAGGAGAAAGGACATATGGCAGCCGGTGCTGAACCCACACACAGAAGATTCCAAATATTAAAACAGCATGGGGTCTGGTTCTGTATGTAAAGCAGGTTTGGGGGCAGGTGTTGTTGTCACTCTCTCAGTCATAGACATCATCTGATCTGGTTTGAAAACAAAAATGTTCAAAGCGACATATTTAATTTATTTTCATTTATTTATCAGTGGCTGAAAAATCTGTCCATGTCTCATTATTATATTTTTGAGAATCAATGCATAACAAGTGTAGTTTTGAGTTCCTCTGGCTTGTGTTCCCACAAAGTGACATGGGAACATTGGAAATCAATGGGGTGATGACATCCAGTAATAGACTTTCTTTCTAAACAGCGAGGTTGAATATGCAGGCATTGTTTTTTAATGCAACATGTTCTTCATCACAGAGTGTTTTCTCAGTGATTTCATCAGAAAGGGTTTTCATACACATTTAAGATAAGAGGAGGTTAGTAGGCAGAGAGCGAGGTCTGGAAACAACACTGCATCCATCCTTGATTACTGTGCTGCAGACTCACTGCTGGGTTATGTAAGCTGGAGCTGTACGTTGTGCCGACTGTAATTACTTCGCTCTCTTCAGCACCAAAAATATTGTTTTAGACCAAACAAAGATGCAGATAGCATATTCCAGATAAAAATCCCAGTGTCAAGGTTGATCTATCTGAAACACTTTTAAGCAGGATAAAAGCCTTTTACGATATTGCAGCGTTTTGATGGAATCCTATAATGCTTTCGCACATACAGCCCACAAGTTAATTAGTAAGAGAAACCCTGTTTAAAATAAAATATCAGCCAGGGTACACAAATAATTCTCACCTTTTGTTCCCATCCATGCAACTGTTTTCAGATTTCGGATCGTGGTGAATGAAGTCACACCGCCAAATTTCTGTTCGGCCCACTTGACCAGCTCCTCTTCTTGAGTGGGGAAGTCTTGTATGTGGACGTTGTTGTGAAGTTGATTGCCATG
This sequence comes from Enoplosus armatus, assembly GCF_043641665.1. Classification (NCBI taxonomy): domain Eukaryota; kingdom Metazoa; phylum Chordata; class Actinopteri; order Centrarchiformes; family Enoplosidae; genus Enoplosus; species Enoplosus armatus. Next base: position 8,396,418 of record NC_092197.1, on the reverse strand, counting down.
TAGGTTAATTGTGGAGTCATTGTTGATCTGGAGAGCAGAGGCCAAGTCACGCCAATTAGTTTCATTAAAAACCATTTCACGAAAGAAACAGTCACAGAGGTCCTACATGCCATGAGTCTGTCTGCTACCCATTGCTACAATAACACAGAAGTGAGTGAGTCAGCTTTATATTTATTTATATTTACCTCGTGTCTGCTCACATTTTGTCATATCATTCCTCTCATTCTCCTCTACTACTTTTTTTTTTACCCTCCACCCAACTCTCCCTCTATTCTCTGAGCAGGGTCCTGTTAAAAAGAAATGTTTATTATGGTTAAGTGTCCACGAGCCCAGTTGCACAACCCTGTTGGAGCCATGGTCTTTCCTTTGCTTCCTGAGTGGGGCCAGGAAATGGGACCTTTTTTAGCTTTGTGCGTCACCACAGTCGGCTGGAATCTGGCTCCATACAAGGTATAAATATATACATCCATCCCATCGACTAGACACTGCTGTTTCCCCGTCTGGGCCAATGGGAAATAATGGAGTTTACATTAAGCTTTGCATGAATAAGAAAGCAGTTGGGAATAGAGGAGTTAAGATTGTCTACAGTAAGCTTCTAGACAGTAAGACATATAACAATTAGAGAAAGAAAACGTGCTCCAGTTTTATTTTGGGCTCAAATCTCAATGGATTTTAATCGACACTGATTTGTCCTTCTCAACTTCAGTACAAGTACTGCGACTGTCATTTTGCTGAAGGAGACTTTTATAGATTTTTATGGGACAGTTCAATGAGATTTCTAGGAATTTTTATATCATTATGTCAAGTGCAATTTTATACTCTATATTTTCTTCCATGTGCTTTTTGTGCTTGTTTGAATTATTTAATTGAGTTATTTTTTAGCCTTAAAATGCACAGCACATGGACAAGGTGGATTCTGACTCCACAGTTATTCAGCCTCCTTATTCTCATCAGTGTTTTCATCATTCTTAACCACATTAGTGCAACTACCATACAGATGGATATTTAGACTAGGCAACAACCATTTACAGCTCATAGCATTTCACTAAAATGAGGGGAGGGTAAAACAAAAATAGAAGATTGGTAGTGTGCTGAGTCATTCCAAAAAGAGCTGTATTTTTGTAAATAATCCTGTTAATGTTTATCAAGTAAGAGTATGCTTGTTTAAAAAATAAAAATCCCTCTCCGTACTTGTCTGGTATGTGTGCTGTGTCTGTGTGTGTCCTTGCGTCACAAAAGCGAGAGACAGAGAAAAATGGTGAAAGCCAAGTAAGCCTGAGGGAGCCATTGGTCTTTCTACATGAATATTTGATTGACGCGAGATCAAAAATAGCGTGAAGGGAAACTACAAAAATAAAAAAGAGGGAAAACCAGTCACGATAGAACCAGGAAAGACGGGGAAGGCCTTGAAAAGGCTCACGGGAAAGAAAGAGGGAAATAACGATGGCAGTCATTGTAATGATTACAGTGGAATTTAACTGTGATTAGTCTCTGTGAAATCTGTTTGATATTCTGCAGGCTCGCAGTAAAGTTCAAGGAACCCAGAGAAATTCTGAGAGAACAGTGCATCTCTATATACAGGATATTATGGATCAGTCTGCCTTGGGATGGATGTTTGAGTTTTAGATGCTGGTGATCTATTTAATAGTTTTAAACATATTATACTCAACCGAAAAAAAGTATGAAGACTCTCAAGACTTTACAGACAAAATCTTGCTGTCCCCATGTCTTTTTTTGGGTTTTTTTTTAACAACACTGTGTACTCATCAGCTTTGGGAGGCCAACAAGTTCTGCGATTGTGACACTGAGCCAAGTTGTCAAGCTGGTGACGTACTTTGTCAGACGCAGAACAGATGCTGTTTCTCTTACACTGCAATCTGCAGTAAAACACTATTATCCCCCAGTGATACTGCTCATCCCACGAAAACATCCTGCAGTCACAAGGCAATGTTGTCCAGGCTCACGACAGGACATGATACAGGATGTGGTATCACACCGCTGTCAGCATGTCACTAACTGATTCCTGTAAACATTTCATCATAGTGACTGGTCAGCTGTGATTTTGACTTTATTTCTTTATGCATTTTTAAGGTGTTAGCCTGCTCTATAGTTGCTAATAATTTGCAATACTGCTGACAATTTGACCATCATAGCTTTATAGAGCATTTTTGTCTTCTAGCAGTTTCAATTCACATCCGTACGAAAGTGCATTGACATATAGGTCATGAACACAGTAAACATTAATCCCAATTTACTTTTTTGTTACACACATCATTTTTGTGTGCTGAAGCTTCTGAAAAGTGATGCATTCACGTGCATGAGGAAAGCTCTGTGAGAGTCTGCTGCCAAACAGCTTTACACTTATGAGCTATTTAGTCATAAGCTCAAACACGGAAGACAAACACCTAGCTATAGCTATAACTTCATGAAAGAGAGATTAGGAGATTCATGTGTTTTAAAACAATCCAAGATTGCACCATGAGAATGGAAGTTTGTGGAAAGTTTCAAATCTCAATTCAATTGTCATGCTGTACTGATATGACCTGACACCGGTGACTGCCTGTGAGGTAAGAAAAACACATTCATCAGTGAACAAAGGTACAACTTTGTCAAAGGAAACTGACACTGAAAACCAAAATGTGTAATATGGAGTTGACACAATGGTGCAACAAAAGAGGACAAAGGCTGAAACTGACCGATTTGCTTTGAAAACGTTCAGCAGTAATGTAACCTATAAAACATGTCGATGACTTGGAGATGCTTCATGGTTTAAATATTGGTTTAATCAGAGTTATTGTGATTTTCCATGAGGATAATGTTCCAAACCACAACTAATAAAGAAAAGAAATTAGGTGTTTCACCAGTAACACATTAAGAATTAATCCTGTTTGAGGCAATGTCATTCATTTGACACCTCACTCCTTTTTGATATAATTCCCTGTTTCCTGCTATTTAATTTGGTGATAAAAGGCTGTGACATATTCTAAGAAGCAGAAGGACTCAGTGGTTTGTTTCAATAACATTTCTGTGTTTGATTCACCTTGTTAGGTTCATCACCAACGCAATTTAAACACCAAAATAGTTTGACACACTACTATAACCAAACTGCTGCTCTTGGTCCACAAACAGTATTATTCTTCTATTTAATTAGACACTTAAGCAGCTGAATAAAAGTTGTTTTGTGGCCTCCCTACATTTAATTCACAGATATAATCAGAGGACAGTGTGTAAAAGTCAGAATCTCCAATTTCATTGGAGCATTAATTCTACAGCCGACGCCATCAGCCCCTCTCATTGCTGGCCACTCTAAAGCTTCTCTTACCGATTTTATAGTGTGGATACTAAAAACATAAAAACACCAACTGCCTCATACAAAGCAGTCACTGGGGGAATATCTATGGAAAACCAACATGGTTCACGGTCTCTCTTAACAGGCCCAGAGTGCTGCACAGCTGTGGCAGTTTGACTGTATGTTAAACAGCTGGCACTAGACAACAGTTAAGCACATCTGGAGAAATTTGGAAATTATACAATACTGAAAAAAGAACCACTTACACTGGCGTCCCCACACAACCTTTTAATTTTTCATGATTAGTTAGTACTTGAACAATCTATTGTATCAATAGCAAGCTGAGTAGTGGAATCACATACAACTGAGTAACACATGAGAGAAATGGTATGTTGCACAATCAGTATTTTTTTTTCCCTTCACAACAAGTACTCTGCACACATCAACCCATCCTGCACCCAGACAAATGCTGGGTGTGAGTGCAGCCTGAATGTTGACATAGAAAAACAAGGAGACAGCACTCACATAAATGTTGACGTCGGCGTTGATGTTGCATAGACAGTAGGCCGTGTCTGGCGATGTGAGGATGAGGTTCATTGGCTTGGCGTTGGTCATCTCCAGAGAGAACATCTTGGAATCCTGAGAGGAAACAAAAGCAAAACATTTGTTACTCGAAAACAGAAAATGACACAAAATAATCCCAATGTACTGTATTTACTTTTACTTCAAACTGTACATTTAAATATTTACAGTCTCACTTATCTAGCTGCAAATTCAGTCCTGCTTAAGCATGTTAATGAGTTAACAACCTCTAATTCTGAGTGAAAGCCAAAGAGTTTGGAGTTTGTGACTTTTGCAGGCAGAGAAAGTTTGGCAGTGGTGTAAATCTCCAGGTGGAACACTGGGACTTATTAGGAACACAAAGAAATCGAGTGGCATAAATAGTCACTCACACTGTGAAGCCATCCATATGGGAACTACTATGCTGCCTATAATGAGTTTTTCAGTAAGTGTACCATGCTGAGTGTGTGCCGTGTTACACAAACAAAGCAGTACGATGAAAAAACTTGAAATGTTTCGAGTACTTCAAACGATGCCTCTTGCTCCTATTACATAATTGTTAACAGTGTTATGCTATAGTACAGTGCAGGGATACATATATCTGTGCCGTCTTGTCAACTCGAAACACGTGACAGGTTCCATTGACATGTGATATTTTGCTGAGATTCATACTGCCAAGATTAAAAATTAAAAACATTATAACTATGTGATTTAAGCATATTATAATGTATGGGAATTTTGGAATATTTTGAGCCATATATCACAAACAAATAACAGTAATTATTATGACCTTTTCGCACAGAAAAATAACCCTGCCAATATGCTGACTTCAAGCCAGCATTTGTTTTCTGTGTATAAGGGGATATAGCTATTCCCCTGACTGGCAAACCTCCCCATCTGGCATGGAGTGTCATTAAATGAACAGACCTCAAGTTGACAGAGTAGAGAGACATTTTTGCTCGCAGCACCAAGTTTAAAAATAGTTCCAACTGCAGTTTAATTCTACAAGTTTGATTCCATTTCTACCCTATCGCAGAAATCAGTGGGGGATATGACAATTATCCTTGTTTTCGCAACTCGGAAATGTCAACACATGCATCTCTCCAGAAAAAGCAGTGCCAGTCATTTGAGGGGGGCTCGTAGACAGACAAGAAGCTGTCTTTGCTGTCTGCCTTCATATTGACACAGGCATTAATGAGGTAATGCAGCAATTCTATTCTTACATCAAGTCAACAAGGGGGGAAAAGTCAAAAGCAAATCAAAGAGCTACAAAAAAATATATTTACCTGACGTGCAATAAGCTGCTTTTTTTTAATTAGGCTGTATGTCTTTGCAGCATAAACTGTGGGAAACAGTGTGATCATTCTCTGGAGTAATGACAGAAATATGAGTAAAAACAGTAAAACCAAGCTTTAACATTAATAATTAAAAAAAACAAGAATGGGAAAGAGAAACATACTCTGTCACTCAGAATTATTATAGGTACAGTATTTTTATTATCAGTTGATGTATTTCTTATAACCCAGAGTCCTGCCACACATAGCAGATCCTGCCGGTAGTTATATACTGTATATAAAACACCATTAACATAATCCAACACATAATGTAATACCTCATTAGCCATACTTTCAGCTGAGAGTAACACAATGGATATGTGATTTGCTAATCACCACCACAGTCAGTCTATGAATCAGCCTTAATTACCATGCTCCACATTACCCATGCGTACGGGTAAAGCTGGTACCACTGAGTTTTGTGGATATAAGTGGTGGTGAGTAAACAGTGAGTATGTCACTGTAGAATAATAATTCTTTTTTTTTCAAAGACTACTCCAAATCTTGGTTCTAATTACTTTCACTTCTGTAATAGCCCCAAGATAATTGGGTTTAGAAAAGTGTAAGAGTCAAGAATTTTAAATCAGTTGAATTGTATGACTCAATGCATTTGAAATGGACAACAGCTTTAAAAAAAGCTTGAAAATATCTCTCCAGTGTGAGGCATTTGTGGGAATTTAACATTCATAAATACAAATTCCTGCTTTCATCCATCTGTGATGCCTTTTGACACCAAATACTTTATTCTGTTATATCCTGTTTATTTGAATGTAGACTGTTTTCAGAGCTGCTCCTGCTGGGGAGACAATGAGCATGCTGGGGAAACAGTGTGAATCCCTAATATTAAATTCATTTACTTGCTACCTGATGTTGCCAGAGCGTGATCCAAGAGAATTGTGATGAGCTCCAGCCAGAGCTATGGAAATTTTCAGACCCGTACAGAACAAATTAGGTCTAAGGAGACCATAAACAAATTGCCTAGGAGCAAAACTCATTGAAAAGAGAGGCTTGCACGCCGAGTGCAATGGACAGAGGGATCTGTCATCACACACACACACACACACACACAAAGAATTATCAATGTCTTGTATAGAGTGGGTTTTGCTGCATCTCATAAATGTGTTCCGTCCTTTCTTTTTAAAAATTGGCCAAAGGGGGCACTACAATCCCAGGTGAAAACATGGTGACATTTGTTACTGAATGGACCAGGAGTCCTTGCTTTTTGTTGTTGTTGTTTTAACATTTAGTGATAAGACACTTGGTGTCCATCTTCAGTGAAGAATTTATTTATTATAGAAAGAATATAGCTTGATCGCCCTGAAGACAGTAGGAACATACGAGGGACTGAGTTATTATAACATGAGTCTCCACTCACGTTCACTCATGCAACGTCTTCCCAGAAATACCACTGTTTTTACCTGAATCGTGTCGCATGAATATACAGTAAATGAACGAATGGCATTTCCTAAGGAGTTCATTGTGCCTCATACAGAGATAACTCAGTGGTGTTTTCCTTAAATACTCCTTCCTAATGAGCTTCATTGTCTCTTTGCCTCATTTCCCTCCCTTCATCCTTTTGTGACTTTCATTCTTTCATTTTGAACACTGAATCATGACTGTCGCTGACCCTGATCGCTCACCTTTGCTGCTTTTGTTCCTGTGCTTTCAAGATACAATTGTTTTCCTTTTCAGGCTTTTTTTTTTGAGAGAGAGCATTTTTTGAAGGGCCTTTGCTGATGCAGTTTCCAGTTATTCTTTTGACTCTCTCCCTTAACTTGAATTGGCTCCGTTGGTCTAGTCTCGGCCTTGTGCCAAGACCCTGACTACCCAAGCCGGTGTGTGACATCAATGGGCCTTGTACAAGCAGCTCCTCCCTATGAATTCTCCTGGCCGGTGCAGCCCCCTTGATGCTCCCTTTATAATTTTCTCTGCGGTCAAACTGTGAGAGTCAACTGTCTCTGGCGGTTGTAAATCAGTATGAAAAACAAAAGGGATGGGGAAGAAGGTGATAGGAAAATTTAAAGGACAAAGAAGGGGGGAGGCAAGAGCAAACCTCCCGTCTGTCTGGACAGCTTGGCAAGAGATGAAGACGTTCCCCTTCCTCTGTGTTTACAAGAAAAATCTGTTCTAAACAGACAGTCAAACGCAGATAAGGGGTCTGCGTTAGGAGATCTTATGTCCACTTTCTTCTTTCATTTGATAAAACATCCACTCATAGTCCCACGAGAGAACCGGATGTGCTAAGTCTGCTAACAACGTCTATTGCATCACGCAGATCCCGAGCCAAATTCCTTCCGTGAACTCCCACAAACCCCCACACCAATTTGCGCTATTTTGTAAGACAACTTGCACCATTCTTTGTACAAACTCTTTTGCAATGAGTTGTCTTATTGTATTGAATTGTCTTATTCTCCCACACAAACATAATGTGTCATGTTTTCCTCTTCAGGCCTAATAAGATGACTGAGAGAAGCATTTCCTTCTTAATATACTTTAAATCTGTTTTGTCATCAAACAGCCTTTTCTTCTGATTTACAGTCCATTAAATATGCTGTAAAACACGGCAGTCCATTAAAAGAGGCTAAAGACTTGGCAAAAGAGTTCAGCAACACTTATGCCAGTAACCCAGTCTTTGAGGCGAAGACTATCTTCTGCTTGCACAACGTTAGCACTCTTGCTTAAAAGAAAACTAAGTGAAGAAACACAGCTCTTACACCAGCTTCATTGCCAACACACTTATGTTAATGTGTCTTTGTGTAACATCAACAGTAAACTTCAAAATGTTCAAACATCAAATTTAAAAGAATTAATTCTGAAAGAAAAGCACTTATACTGTACAAGTCAGCTTAACTTACTGGTGAAGGTTTCCCTTAAGAGAAAAATTATTACAGGATTCTCTGAAGCTTTCCTAGAAGCAACTGAAGGATTTATAGAGGTGATGGATTCAGGCAGGCATTGTATTGCTCCATCCTGTGATGGTGCCTTAGCTACACTGCACACAGCACATCTGCTTCCCTCCTCATAATCACTACCAAATGAGAAAGAATGGCCAACAGAGTGAAAAATAAAAAGAGACAATAAATAAACAGCAGTTGCTTAACACAAGTTATGTGAAAGTACTACATAAAGAACCCTAAGTGAGAACAAACGGAAGAAGCAAACAAACAGAGCACACTGATAAAGAAATGACTAATGTGAGCTGACCGACAGTGTTGGACAGTGAAAAATGGAGTCTGGCACAGCAATAACAACATATAGATTAAAAGTTTTCTTGAGTTACTTTCTGTGTGTCATTCCTAGTTTTACAGTCAAAATCACCCAATGCGCTATCTGCAATTATGGTGTGCTCTTTGTTTAGCTGAAAAAGGAATTTTTCACACAGCCAAACTTGCAGAGCTGGGTTGTCACAGGAGCCTGTTTAGTGTAAAAAATGTTGTGAAACACTATCTTTCTGCTACGTCTGGCATCTGTTAAGGGTTAGCTAGTTATTTGGCTGATAAAAGTTGGACATGGACTGTGTGTGTGTTTACAGTTTATAGTGTGGGAAGACATTTTTGGGGGCTTATTTTTTTAAAAGTTAGGGTAAGAGTTTGCACTACAAAAATACCAACCAAAACAAACTTAAAAGAGCATCGATTTAGCATTGCACTTCTATAAACGTTGTTTCACGATGGACGAAAAGATTCAAAGATTTTTTTTTTTGACCTGGCGCCTACAATACCCACAATGCAACTTAACCCACTGACAGTTCAGGCAGAGATTCAGGTGTGTTACGCTAGTGCTAATGTAGCCTTGAGCTGCTAGCCTCAAGGCAAGATGGGGAGCAGGCTACAGAGGTCTGGTAAACTTCATACCCCAAGACTTTCTATATTTTCAAATCTGTAGTCTTCAGTCCCAACAGACGTCTATTCAAGTGACATCACTTGAGGCAATTACTCTTTGATTTCTTTTTAATCAGATTCCGCATAGCTCCCACTTTGCATAGCTCCCACTTTGTACAATGTTATAACATTGCATGCAATCTGAGAGACATTCCAACTGTGTAAATAAAAATAAAATTGACTTCAAACTGATTCCCTGTGTTTTTAACAATGAGTGACATATTCTATTATCTGAAAGGAGTAAAATGCATGCAAGGTGAGTGTGTGAAAAATGCAAGTTACACACTGCTTCTTAGGTGTGACTGTACTGTCCACTGAGAAGGATGATTAATTAGCAGTTGTTAACATACCCATGACAAGCCATAGTATTGGATTTAAATAACAAGTAAGCCGAATTGTCAGCTTGACAGACAGCTATGGTGTTGATTGTGCAGGATTTTCACTTTCTACGTTCTTTTGCAGTGAAGCTTTGTTATCTGGTCTACTGAGGAAGTTTCATTTGCCTGCAGAATTGTACCGCTACTATACATGTTAAGTAAGTAGTGAGTAAGAGTATTTTACTAATGTTTTTACTGGCATACTGACTGATTTTACTCTTGGTTAAGCAGATTTTTCTCTTGTTCACATTTACATAATTAGCACTAGTTGCCCAGCATCTCATTTGTATAACCTTGACATGCTTACCGTGTCGGAAAAGTTCAGGTTAAGGATGTGGACCTCTGCCTTTTGGTCACTGATGTAGCTGGTCCAACAGCCAATTAGCATCTCACTCACGGAGACCCATGGGTTGTCATTAACCTCCATTGGATCACATGTCTGACTTGAGGCTGAAAGAAATCAAGTACAACTGGTTAAGCAGTGTCAGCAGCATATAATCACGTTGCACTAAATAATCAATGGCCTCCAACATGAATACGCAAATTCCTGCGTTATCTAGTCTCGTGTGTCAAATGCTGAGTAGTGCGAGACCACGGCTCTATCCGCAACAGCTCTGTCATATTTTGACATCAACAGCACATGACTGAAGATCTATTTGTGTGAAAGTCAAAAAGCCATTATTTAACAGATAGATGAACCCAGCTATGTTACAGATCCTTTGTCTGAAAGAGGCTAAATTTGTTATTAGTCATTCTGAAAGCTTCTCCCCCTGGTCTCAGAGTATGGGTGTTAAATGTGTAGGTTGGACTACATTGTTTAAAAACGAATCTGCCGGTTCACGTTTATCAGACATGTCAGGATATCGGGCTGCAGTCATCCATCAAGCCCGCTCACTCTGCTCTCTGCTATGAGCCTGCTGTTTAACCTGGGGATCCATGTCTCTGGAGGCTGAATTAATCGAGCCGAGGCTGTGCGGTCATGGATGAGGTTGGGTATAAACGGCTGGTGTTTGACCTGGACTATGTGTGTGTGTGTTCTATTGTGGTAGATTAGAGTGAGTATGCGCATGCACATGCTCACTGTAACCTGCCTAAAGTTGGGCAGCTAGAAAATATTCTCCAGCAAACTTCCTCTCTCCTCAAAAAGAACAGTGGAGAATATAATGTCGGGGGGTCAGATGTCTTTTCCAACTCAATCAGGGACCTCTTTCCTGGCTCATCTCCCACCTTTTACTGATTAGAGATGAACGGGTCAGACTGGGGCATTATGGGAGTCATGTGGCATTCCAGTCTTGGTGGCTGACATAGTCTCCAGTCTGGATTTACTCCTCAGGACAAAGCCTTAAAGCCACGCACCTTCACTTTTTGGCATCAATTTCAACTACTCTGTCCTGCGCCTAACCATTAGATAAGCAGATCTACAGTAAGATGAATATAAGCAATATACACCTAAGCATCCACTATACACGCTCAATCACCCCCAAAAACAGCTGGTGCTGAAAGCGGGGCAAGTGTGATATCATAACAGAAACAACTAATTTAGTAAGCAAATGCTGCATGACATACCGCTCCACTGACTTTTATGATGTATTTGGTCTGTTTACCCCAGCAGGCCACAATCCCTCAGAGAGGAGATGTGGTGTAAAAACAAGTGAGATGAGAGAGAGAGAGAGAGGAACAGAGGAGGAAAGGGTTAATAGGAAATTGCAAAGTTTGGAAGGTCAACAGGATGAGCCTAATTTAGAAAGAGGCACTAATCGCAGACCTTGGTGGAGGCAATGTCATCACTATTGATGGAGGAGAATGGACAGAGGTAGATATAAAAAAAATTGATAGAAAGTGATGAATGCAATGAAAAACAACAGAAAAAGAGGGAGCTAGAACATGTTACTAAATCAGCTCTTTCTGTCCCCACAATGAGATTGGGTTGGTGTTATGGACTATGAGCCACAATACCACTGAAAGAGCCACTAATGAGATATTATTTGAATTTGATCAGTCATTTTTTTTAGAATTAGCTTGTCATACACGATATCTCACGCTTATTGATTCAATTTGGAAATTGGGGAGTAATACATTGTACCACTGCCCTTTAGCATTATTTTACGGTCAAATCAATGACACATTTGGCACGGGGATTTAGGAAGTGGCTGTATCATTCGTGGAACAACTTCTTCACTGTTTCTGCAGCTTTTGGACTGCAGCTTTTGGACTGCAGCTTTTCTTGGGAATCAAGATGGAGAGTCATCCATGCTCCTTTGCCATCTCTTTTTCCCCCCCTCACCCTAGAGAGGTCAAGGCTGGTTTCCTGTTATTCTGGCCCTCTGCGTTAATGTCTGTTGCTCAATATCCACATCCATAAAGTTATTTCTCTCTTGTTCTGCTGTGACAGAGTCAACAGCCCATGACTGTCGCCCGAGAGGTCTTGGTATAAATCACACTGACTGCGTAACACTGTGTGTGAGTGTGTGTGTGTATGTGCGTACATGCATGTGTCACTGGTCTCCTTTTTACGAGTCACCATAGGATATGAAGAACATTCATTTTGCCCTCTTGACCCCGGAAATGCCAATGGCCTCGCTAAGCGGTTTGCTGGTAAATGAGGTATAGAAGAACCGTTCCATTCCCTGTCCTCTTTATCTACTTATATCAGTCCCCTCCATTTCCCATTCCATGAGAAGACATGTTTATGGATGCTGGTGATTTCCATTTAGATGTTAGGTATGAGGGGGAGATGTGAATAGAAACCATGAGGGAACATTAGGGAGGACAGAAAAAGGGTTCAATTCATGAAAAGTGCACATAATCAGATTTGATGTTAAAGTTTTTCAGTAGTTGCACACGTCACGTAAATGGGTATCAATGAATTTGTATACCTGAATAGACTACTGCTAATTACCACATTAACAACACTATATGGCCAAATTACCACTTACTTAATAAGCACATTTGTTTAACTGGAAACATATTAAACATATTATAGCAAACGGATCGAATGCTTATAAAATTAAGAGCAACGAATGTGCAGCCAAAATCGATAATGGCCAATTTGCTGCTGAAGCAGTGAAACAGCCTTTGGAGAAAGCACATTTTTGTGGACTGTGCCAATATCTGGGAGTGATGAACAACTTATGATATGATGCACTTTAAACTGCCCTCAGCAGTTCTCTTGGTTGTCTGCAGCAGCACCCTGGAGCCACAACTAACAAGGAGAACAAAAGTTCCCATCTGGTAACTTCAAATGTCCAGGGTCTATCTTCCTAACCCCCAGGGCATTCCAGAAAAAGATAGGAGACTAGTTCACCAAATCACAGACATCCGTTTTCCGCATGTGTTCAATTGTGCATGGTACCATTAAGACAGCACCACTACTGTGACCATTTTAGGGCATCTCAGATCAGCTTGACATTAACTTTGTTCTGTTTCCATCAGTCTCGAGGCCTCTACATGCTGCGTTTCATCAGGTTGCTGTATGTTGTCAATTACAGTCATTCCCATAGTTTTCTGGACATCCAACTAAAAGTTTTACAAACAGCTACCTTGGCCAACAGCGTCCCAGTAAAAGACTGCCCATGTCTGCGTCAAAGAGTTATCTTTGTTGTCTCAAGATTTAAATTAAATGAATTCAGGATGCCAACCTGAACCTCCTAAATTAAGTTTCACTGTCCATAATCTTGCGGAGTGCACCATTGCTGCACTGAGGCCAGTAGCTGTGCTTGGGCGTTGCTGGTGACTTTGAGGTGATTTATCATTATTAGGGATCAAAGTAGGCCTACACAGTGCTGACATCCTGTATTTCTCCTTCTTCTGTTGCTTTTTGTCAGAATTGTTTGAACAAAAAAAGCATTAAGTCCCTGACAGCACGTATCGTGGCATGCTAATGGAGCATGTGCACCACCCTACAAGTACGCAAAACTTCTATAGAAGATTTTAACAATGGTGAAACACAGACGACTCACTGACAGTCTGATCACCACAAGAATTTGCAACAAATGTTAAGTAGCATTCATGAATGCAAAAAAAGAACATATTTCAAAGTTGGGGGGACCAAATGACATTATGTTGTTACGAATGCACTAGGAAATAAGTCTCCATAATGTGGGCGCCCATAGAGGCATTAGCAAGGCCAGAAAGGCATTGCACGGTATGTGAGAAGAGCACTCACGGCTCCATCCCACAAGCATTACATTATGCAGCCCATAATCAAAACTTTAGGGTGGCATTCACTGCATTGTTATACACTATGTTAACATTACGGTGATAAGGAAAAAAACAAATCTGTTTCAACCCATCCTATAGAGCAAGCTGGAATGAGTTTTCTCTTAGTGTGAGAGGAGAGCTGCAAGTAGAAAACCTGGAGTGGCTGGGAGTGGAGTGATGACAGGAGGTGAAATTGTTGTCGCTTCACTCATTTACATGAGCGATAGTTCACCATACAAGCAACTTATTAGTCCTGGAAATGGCACACTTTGGCTCCTAACTGTCTATAACGGCACAAAAAGCAGAAATACCTACATTTAAAAGCACAGTTACTGTATATCTGACTGACTAGATTACTTCTTGTTTTGAACATATTCTGGAGTGTCAGCAAGTCTTTGGTCAGCAGAAATAAAAATGACCTTAACTAAATGGAAAAAATGACAGAAGTCTGGTTATGGGGTAATAATCAAAAGGAAGACTGGAAACCTGCCAGCAAGAAGTCACTTCTTGGAAAAAATGTCTTCAATAAGCTTCTTAGAAAAATTAAAGTACTAAGAAATATGAGGATTCAGATAAATGTTTCCTTGAACTAACAGATAGATTTTTTTGCTGAGGTTCTGCTTTCCATATTTACAGTGTTTTTCTTATTACAGCGTATGTGCAAATGGTGGTTTGGTGTAAATGGTGGACGAGGTTTTGTTGTTAGAGCTACTAACAGTGCTGTTTGTGTTAGCTGCTTACTTCTACCTGTAAATTAAAGATCTCAGGAGCTGCCTGCCTGTCTGTAACACTGTTGCCTCAACTTGGGCATCCGTGCTGCGCCAACATTGCTGGGCACTGACAGGCAGTGGCGAGCCCTTGAATTCTAAATTTGTACCGCACCTTAACTAGATGTTGATTTAGATTCAAGGGATTGAGTACCTGCGGCCCGATAACTAGCTGCCTTTTCACTCACCTCGGGCCAGCGAGCAGGCAGGCTTGATTTCATGCCCTGTCTTTCATGCCTTCCCTCATTCTAAGTCACTGTGGAAAAGAGCATCACCTACTTGCTTCAAGTTTAGATGCAACAGGAGGACTTGCATGGCGGCATTTGGTTGAAAGCAAGAGGGGGAAAAAAACAGAAGGGAAAACCCTGACAGGAGACAACGTCAAGACCAACTGTCTCCCTTGGTCCCTCGGGGTAGAGTAAACTGTTTGTGTCCAGGGTCGGGCGACGGAGTCATGATGGGGAAGGGGGAGGGAGGGGTCAGCGGTCCTATCAGAGTTAGTCTGAGAGGGAAAGGGGAGCTTCAAGGCTGGCTCAAGTTTCTCTCTCGACTCCACATGCACACACACACACACACACACACACACATATACACACACCTATTGTCCCGGCGTTTCCGCAACTGCAGATTGAGGCCTGACCATCCACAGGAAGGTAAACAAGCTCTTATCAGTGCTCTGCAGGGGCCTGCACTGTCCCCTGGCCTCTCACCCCTGCATACTACACATTACACACTCCATACACAACACACAAGCTTCCTGACCATCTCACCTCCCTCTCCTGAAGCCCTGAAATTCGATCAAAAAAAAATTGCTGATCAGCCTTGTCAGTTTAATGGCTTAAGACTTTTTCATGTGTGTGCCTGTGTGCCAAGTCCCGCGTCCAGTGTTTGCTGGAGAGGAACTGAGGATGCGATAGCGGGCCTGGAGACAGCCTGTCTTCACACTAGCTCTGTTTACACCTCTGGGAGCCATTCGTCCGTCGTCTCATCGTTGTCGGAAGCCAGCGGAACAACAAGTCCAACAGTGGCGTATGGAAGGTCTATGGCTCACTTCCTCCGTTGTTCACTCACTCGCTTTATGCCATGTCTGTTGCTCGTAATTAGCCATTCTCTATTATTTGATTTCAGCGTATGGATCGTGGTCCTTTGTAAGCAAAGCAGCAGCTGCAGCCATGAAAAATGCACCTTCATTTTTATGTTGATGCTCATATATACTCTCAGGTGATCTGTCATATTCCAGACACTGTCAGTGACTGGGTATAGTGCGTCTCTTCCATTCACTTATGTGGTTAGCCCCCCCCCCAATACACCGAAAGAGCACCAGCAAAACACAATTAATCATCTGAGTGTTAATTGGTGGATAGACAGACTAATTTAGCAAGTTTCATGCTAACTGCGAGCAACCACGGCAGATTGAAGCGCTTGAGATTCATTGCACAGTGGTTGCTCCCAATCATTCAGGATTAATGTAGCTTTGCACAACATATGCTTCGTGGAGAACCAACAGAGATTAGCTCGTTTTTCTTGACTGATTTTTGCCAGTAAATATTAATGCTTTCCGATACGAGGGCGGCATACTAATGAAGGCTCTGTTATTTTATTTTTTTGTATTTAAAGCAACTGAAGTCAAAGTTGCAAGCCATGATCCGCGTCTAAACGAAAGAGTCGACAAACCACCAAAGTGCAATAAGCAGGATCAAAGAAGATATCACTCCCAAATTGATTCACAACTATTTTAATACTTCCACACCAGACAACAAGCGAACATTGTTTTCTGATGCTATTAAAGTTTGTGACATCTGTAAAATAAGCATATTTTCTATTATAATCAGTTGGGAAACACCAAGATGAATATTTTAGTTCAAAGACTACAATTACATACGTAGAGACAACTCACAAAAAAGCTTACTGGGCCTCTAAGAGCATAAAGGTTTTCATAGAGAGATCTATGAGCTGGCTTTGAGTTTATGATTTCATTTTCACTGTTTAACTAATGGAAGTGTCTGGACTAGGAGTTGTTTGACAAGCGTAACTTTATTCCCTCCAGCGTCTGTGAAAAGATTATTAAGTATCCAGAGTTTGACTGTTGGATTTGTTGTAGTTACAGTATATGAGCAGATTAAAATAATCTGTCAGATGTCTCAAGGCTTTTTCTTTGAGTCACATATTCTGCTTTCTGACATATCACAGAAATATGGGCAAATGAAAAATCCAAGGTCCAAATCCAGCGAGGATTCTCTCATCAAACACACACACACACACACACACACATACATACAGTCAGACTTCAGAGAGAGATTTCAGCTTTCTAAATACAGATTGAGCGGTGTGGCACCTGAATCAACAGGAAAACTACCCACCCAGTGCTTGAATCAAGAGGTTTTGCTATTATACAACACTCATCTGCACATTGTAACATTGTACAGCACTGACCACGTTAGAAATCAAAGTATGTCTCTGCAGAAAGATAGTATGTTCCCGTCTTTAGTACAAAAGTGCATTAACATTCTCTAAAATGCTATTTTAGGGTTTGTTGGAATTTCCATTAGGTTAAGAGCAAAGGCTCTTCATTTGTTCAAAAACATGACATGAGGCATTTTAGAATATTTTGTTCATAGCTATTCTGCCAGGGACAGATTAAGGGGCTGATTCTGCCCTATGTGATGGTACCCTCATTAATTAAAGTGAAAAAAGTTTTAGAGAAATGAGGACATATTATGTAAAATACTCTCTTGTTTTGCCAGAGATCGGAAGCTCTCCCAGAAGTTTCTTTAACCCTACTGTGCACACCTTTGACTTAAGAGTCATAGGTGAGTCAGCTGACCCACCAAGAGTTTTCCCTCCAAATTCTGTCCTGATACACAGGTACATTTCCTGCGTTTGTGTAGACCCCAGGGTTGACCACCACCGGGCAGACAGACCTAGAGATAAGAGTACATAATGCCATGCCTTATCTGCGCAGACAGCAGGCATGTTGACATGAGGAGAAGTGGTCGCCATGCTGACGAGGCGTTTATCTTGCTCACTACTAATGAGCCATTCAGTGCTCATGCAACTGCATAATGAAAAGTATTGGGCCGGGGGGCGCAAAGACCTCATAGTCACACAGTGATGATGTTCAGTAGAAATTCGGGCAGGATACAACAAAGAGCCATATCTGAAATCTGTAATGACGAGCATTACAGATGACTAAACTCTTTCTGTACTTAAATTATTTAGAATCAGGCTTGACTAGGGACCTAGTTATGTAACATAGAAGTAAAGGCCAGACACTGTATACAGTATAAAAGTTTTTAGATTCTTACCCAAAAGTATATATTTTTTTGTTTTCTGCACACTGTTTAATGAAATTTACAGAAACCAGGGTCCTCTCATGGCAGGGACAGCCTAAAGTATGTTTCCGGTAATAGAAAGTGAAAAGAAAAATGGGGAGATAACACAAAAGACCTGCTGAGTGTGCTGCAGATTACTGCAGAGTCCTTCCAAGTAATAAAAAAATACTGAAACTGGAGATTGCAGGATTAACTATTTTTATCTGATTTTAACCTGTTTTTATTATTCAGAACAAATAACCGATAATTTCCCGGATTAACTTTCAAATTTAAAGCAGAAAGAGAACACTGACACAAATGCCCCCTTAGCATCATATATCATGCATATCGCCAGTCAAAACTTATATTAAATGCCATTCAATTGTCATTTTTTTCTTTTAGGATCCCACAATATTCATATGTTACATTTCATGCTAGAACCATCTTGATAAACAGTCAAGTGTTAGCTGGTGAAAATCATGTGGGAACAAACAGAAGAGAGGAACACAGCGTTGGTGAGGCTCTCTCACACTGCATTCTGCATTCAAACAGAGGAAAAGCAAGGCAGTCAGAAATGGATTGTTATTTGGGAGGGGCATAACATTGAAGGAGATTGAAATCGGTCTGCGGCAGCGACAAGTGGTCGCGTCTCCCTGCCACCCAGTCTGACTGCAGGCAGAGCTGGCTCACTACAGTAAAACAGGGGAAGTGGACTGTTTTGACTCTCAACGCCATTTTTAACATGACGTTTTTTCCTCTCTTTTTTTGGCTTATTCTAATACAGCATGCCTTCCGAGAAACCTTTGTCATCCCTTTCCATTTTCTTTTCTTTTTAAATTCCTGACACCCCATTTCTGTCAACCGACAAATGTGTTAGTGTAGATTATGTTTCTTTTTCTTTTATCTAATTACTCATAGTCTTTTACTTTCACTTTTTCTAACTTATAATTTAACTGGGTCTCCTTATCTCCCCGTCTTTATCTCTGTCTTGTCCTTTTTCCTATCTCTCTGTTATTTTAATCCCTTATTTACTTCTCTTTCAGTCGCATAAATTTGACCCCCCACTCCCTTACTGTCTCCATGAATCAGTCTTTATGAATTCTGTTATCTCTGTCTGTCTGTCTGGCTCTTTTTCCCTCTTTAAGGTTCATTTTCAGACAGCCCTCCCTCCTTCTCCAGCGGCTCGCTAATCACTTTTGTGCTTTTCCTTCAGCCCGTGGAGGGAGACTCTGGGGTAGGCAGAAATGCAGCAGGAGGTCTGGCAGTTAATATCATGATGCCTGGCTCCCACTGGGAAAGTTGTTGCAGCAGGGGGCATATTCAACACTGCTTCCCTGCCAGGAAATGCCGGGCACACAGTGGATAAAATCACTAAATACAAAGACTTCAGTCAGACGCATAGATAATTGTTAATGTGTCCAACTGCTGCAGTCGGCTTAAGTGGTAGCGGTTTGTGCTTGCCGTTATAAAGTGGTCTGGAAATAAACATTTGAAAATCTGCTCCTATGGAGGAGCTCCCATGTAATAAGCAGCTAAGTAGACAGAATCTGAGAACTTCTATTTCTTGAAGTCCTTTAGCTATGCTTTAGCTTATTTAGCAAAAATTGCAGGATTTAAAAGCCCTAAAAGGGACACTCCACCAGCTTTACACATTAAGATCAGTTTACTCATCATGGGGAGTATTAATTAGCCTGTGAAAACAGTTGCATAGTGACTTCTGTGTCTCTGGAGGAGCTTTGTCAAGTGTGACAAAATCACCCTGATGGTGTCGTCAGGGATGCCTCAGCTTGGACTTGGAGACTCCAAAATTACAAGCAGAAAGCCTGCGTTACAAACTGAGGTGGTGGGGTTTGTAAAACATGGGCATAGAAGATCTGATAAAAGACACTGTTGAGTTGCATTAGGGGAAATGTAGGCACTTTTGGAGCACTTTTTGGAGCTTGAACCGTAAAACAAACTAAAAATCTACTCTGTCCCCAAACTTTATGGATGAGGAATACTAAATCCCTACCAAATTAAATCAATTCATGAAATGCCTTTAAACAGCACAGTTGCCAGAAAGTGTTGCAACTGCCTACTAACACTGCACAAATAGACTGAAATAAACAACATTAAGAGTAAAGTCCAAACAAATAAATGAAAACAGGCAATACTGTTAGAAGCCTTGGAGAAAAGGAGCAGTAAGCCTTTAGCACATTTTATTAAAAAGGAAGGATTCAGCTGAGCAACATAGAGGGACAATGAATGATAATATTGCAAAGGCATCACCGCCTGTATGATCATGGCACAAACACATGACCCCAGTTAAATGACTAAAGGAATTTAAATGAATTGCTGCACCACAGGCGTTCAGAGATAAACCCATAGGCTGGACCATGTAAGGCCTTCAAAACAAACAGATACATTTTTTTAAACACAATTAACCTCACAGGGAGGCAGCGTAGTGCAACTAAGACCAGCGTGATGGCGTCTGTTCTATTGGAGCCTGACAGAAGCCTGTCCGGAGATTATGGATGAGCTGTAAACAAGAGCCAAACCGATGCCAACATATAGGGAATTTTAATGATCAAGGTGTTAGGCGAAAGCAAGGACGATCTTTTCTGGGTTTGAGAGAGATAAGCACGGGAAGATTTTATAAATAATCCAGCGCTGATGAAAACACCATCTCAGGACATAATTCATCTGTGCTTGTCAAATTTCAGGGTCAAATTAAGAGTTCTTTTGCCTGTGGTTTTAGACAGGCAGACAAGACTCAACTTAATCCATCATATACTATAGAGTCTTTAAATTTTGAATTGGTCAGATTGTTTGGGAGACAGTTTATCTAAGGTTGCCCAGTGGGAACATTTAAAATAACTAGTCTATAGCAATGGAAATATTATATTACTGACAAACTATTGCCAAGTAATGTGATAGTGTTGAAACACCAATTCCTCCATTAATCTGCCCGTCATCGTGTTGCATCTGTTGAAAAATGAATAAATGTATGACAAGAGAACACAGGCCAGGGGGGTGCTCTAAGGAAGAATTAAGTTTCCAGTTTCAGGAAATTAAGTGGATAAGTAGTATATGAGTCTCAGACTCAGACTTGGCAAGGTAATCATGTTATGTATCTATGATATATATACACAGTAAATCTGGCCATGTGAGTGTTTGGCTTACTTTAACTGTGAGCATAACAGCTGCTGTATATTCAGACCATGCCTCAGATCACAAAAGGACTTAATAGGCTTGACGTCGAGGAGCTGACAGGGGGTCAAACATATAAAAAGTTTCAATAAATCTAAAGCAATACTGAGCTCAGGTAAAACACAATATACCGCTGCCTGCAACTGGCCAAGAGTGCCGTGGGATTTGTTGCAGGCTGCGGGCTATTTTTGATTTACTTTTTCTATGTTTACTTCTTCTTTTGAGGAACTTTCACATCGTGTCTGCTCCCACAGAGACTTGCAGCTGGCGAGGATGCTATTAAACAAACAGACTGCAAATCACAGTGAATATATGGGTGCTGTTTTATTTTGCCGCACATTGTTCAGTCTGGGAATGTGCAAATGTGATTTTGTGTACTGTGTGTCACACCTGATGTTTGTGCTTCATTGGTTCAACAGCAGCACAGTACTAAGCCCAGGAGACAACGTCAGAGAAAACAGCAAATTAATTTGACAGTACTGGACTGTGTAAGGATGAATAAACAATGCCTGAGATAGAGGAACTCATACATGTCACATTAATGTTTTGATTAAGGCTTCAACATTCGGTAGACAGGGTCAGAGTACCCCTCCTGTCTGAGAACAGCGTCACAGCCCCAACTGGGCCTTCTCCTAAAGGTGTTGTAGCAGATGCAAAAATAAGACGAAGAGAAAAAGAAAATCCTTGGAACCTCTTTCAAGAAAGAAAAAAATGATAGCAAATTCAGGACTATGTGTCACAGAGGCAATTAAGGCTGAGCTAAACAGCTCCTTACAGACTCCACCAGCAGACAGCGAGACTGATCCCCTGCGGCGGAAGCTACATGAGGTCAACTCTCCGCAAGTCTGCCAGTTGGCCAAAAAAATACCTCTGTATCCCTGCCACCAGCACCCCTGCTGAGAGGGTGTTTAGCACTTGTGGCAATATTGTGATTTGTCATACAGTAGGTCAGCAACGAAGCCAGATTCAGCGAACAGGCTTGTTTTTCTGGCACATAATCTTAAAAGTGATATATGCTTGCCAGGGCCATTTTTGGCGTATTTAAAAAGCAAGTTGAAAATGCCTGTTTATTTCACAGATGTATCTTTGTAGACACAGAGTAAGGAAAAGGTTGTGTGGCCCTGAAGTGTTTCACCTCCAAGTGCAGCATTGAAACATGAATGCAGACAACCTTATTTTGCTGACAGTTCATGTTACATATCAGCTCGGTGCAATATGCTTTCATGTGTGGCATTTATTGTACTTAACATTCAACTATTAAAAAGAAGCTTGTAACAGAAAGTGTATATTGTTTTTTGGGGCGCAGTTCATATAGTAGACGTATAACCACCAGATTCATGGGTTGGTAAAACCATTTAATCTCTAGCAGATTTAAAACTACAAAAAAATGAAAAAAAATGTACTGTCTAACATAATGGACTTTTGATTTAGATCTTTATAAAATCAGATCAGAAGATTTGGAACATTATATTGTAGATATTTGCACAAAAAGGAAATCAAATAATAAACTATTTAGCACTGTCTTATTCATTGAAAACCATGTGGCCATGTGTCCAATCCAAATGCCAGCTTGCTGCAGGGAAGTGAGACCCAAACAACCCGAAGCAGCAGTGCAGAGTGTGAGGCTGTATTATGGCCTGAGGGCATGGGGAGGGTTTCAGATCCATTTGCCACCTTGTATGGATTACAGGTTTGAATTTGATATGGGCAGCCACAGGCAGCCAGAGGGCTGGGGTGTTAGAGGAGGCCAACAGCGGAGGATCACATAAAATCAATGAGCACCCCACATGTTTACTTGTTTCTTGTGCCTGGACTGTCTTTAAATAAAATATTCTTTATCACTAAAACCGGAAAAACTACACAATCGAATGCTTCCCAAGATGACACAGTGATTCAATAGCCTGAATACCATTTGGAGGTACATATGTTTGGACTAGTGTGTCATATTTATCTCCCTACTCAATTCAGATATTGTATTCTTTCTAACCTTTGAGTTGTGGTAAGGATAAACCATCATTCAAGCCAAAAGACTAGCACATAACCTCTCTACAGACCGGTTGTAAAATCCTGATTTAGCGTGCAAGAAAAAACACACCAGAGCAAACGACAATCTTTTATGTCTTGAGAATTAAATGATGTCAGGACACAGAAGAGGACAGGATTAATATCTGCCTTTGAACTTTAGGTTGACAGAACTATGCCCTGGAGGCTCAAAACCCACTAAATCCAGTGGCCTACGGTCTGTTTTCTAAGGTTATACCCTTTTCAACACATGCATGTTTTAGCAAAAAATCCAGTAACAAAAGCCTATCAGCCGGTACACTTACCAGAGGCTGTAACAGCGATGCACAGAAGCAGGGCAAAGCGCGCCACGTGACCCTCCATCTCTGTGAAGCTTAGGTTTGGGGAGTTGGTGGAGGCTGAGTAGACACTCGGGCAGTGGTTGAAGTGTCCTTGTCAAGTGGCAGAGCAGCAATGACTGTGGCAGCGGGAGAGCAGACAATTCCAGTCCATAAAGGTCAAAAGGTCAGGGAAAAGAATAAATGAGGAGATGCGAACGTTGATAAATATGCGACCAACTGTCAACCTCATGCATGTCACTCTCATATATTCTCTGATGCTGGCTGTAAGTATTGATGAGTATTATATACTCATCAATATATATATACTTATATATTTGATTAAATGCTAGTTCCGTGCAATAAAACAATTAAGATCACAAAGGGCATTGGTCATGTACACAATCCCCTCAACACTGACAGTGATGGAAAAGTTGCTTAAATGTCTTAAATTCCTTTCATTGGGATGACAGGATTTTCCTCCTGAGACAATCCCACAATATTTCTGCCCCTCTTCCTGGTGCACAATGAGGGTCTGAGCCCAGAGGTTATCTGGTGGTCACTAACTTCTGGCCGACTGTTTCAGGAAGCACTACGGCATCGCTTTCTTTAAATAAAACCACAATGCCGAGATCAGATAAGAGGGAGACTGCTCTTGTTATATGATTCATATAGAGGGAAAGGAAGAGCCTGTGTAAACTGTTTATGCACTTCCAAAGGAAAACAAAAAGTCACCGGACTTCTTTCTGTAAGAGAAAAACGTCCTTTCGAGTAACATGACTACTAAAAGTGTACTGAAATAAAAAAAAAAAAAGCTTGATTTGTGAACGAGGACTTGAGTCCACTAATAAACACTAATAACATAATAATAAATGGAACTAATGAGGCGAAATAGTAATCTGAAAGGTGAGGACCCCTAAGGATCCCCACAACATGTAGCACTTTGTACCGTTATTTGACCTCATGTCTCACGTTAGTCTGTAACAGACATGAAGCGGACCGTCCGAGGACTAAGTGAAGAGTGGCTGAGTTTCTGCCCTCCAGACTAGCAGGGAAATCTAACAGACCACACACCCCCGAGACGACATGAGCGTGAAAACAAAGTTATGAATGACAAAAACTTACTGTTTAGGTAGAGTGGCTTTCTTGAATAAGGTAGGCTTTATAATCCACAAGGAGAGGTTGTGGCTGAGTTCAGCGATGTAACGATGTCAGGACTTTCCTAACTTTTTGTGCTGCCGGGGCGGTGCAGCTTTACTTCAGTACCCCTCCCACCGGCCTTTTCTTTTTCTTTTTCTTTTTTTCTCTTTTCCAAGTCAGTGCTGCCCCAGTCAGCGTGTCTTATCTGGTCAATACACTCTTTTAAAACTACGTATAAAATCTCAACTCAGTCAGTGCTGTGATTTTATAGTAGCCTACTGAACACGCCTGTTATATTTAATACTAGGTCCCTGTAGCTATAGTATTTATCTTTAGGTGTATATGGTAGAATTATTTTTCTGTGACAGCCTGGCCTACAGTTGCTGAGCTCTCTCTGTCTTCAGCCTCCAGGTCTCAGGGTGATATTGCTAAAATAGTTCGACAATTTGGGAAATATGCTAATCCGCTTTCTTGATTGAGACCGCTCTAATTTTTGACTGTTGGCTAAGCTAACCTACAGCCAGAAGGCGGTTAGCTTTAACTTAAAGACTTCAAGCAAAAGGTGAAAGGAAAAATATCTAATTTGTCTATGCTAATCTGTACAAAAAGTGTAAAACGAGTGCAGTGTCTTCCTTGAGTCTTGTCATCACCATGAGGTTGCCAGGCAACCAGAGGAGACTGTAAAACCACAATTTGTCATTCTTATATTGTTTTTTTGTATGGATTGAGTAAAGGAGATATAAATGAATGAATGATGATAGGCTAGCATTTCCCCACTGCTTCCAGTCTTTATGCTAAGCTAAGCTAAACATCTCCTGACTGTAACAAATACTCATTAGCATACATATTTAACGGACAGACATGAAAGTGTCTTCTCATCTACCTCTTGACAAGAAAACATATAAGCATATTTCCTAAAATCTCAAACTATTCCTTTAAAGTGCCAAAGCAATGTTGTCCCACAGCGGACAGTGATGTATTCAAGCCTTATCTGGTCTAAGACATGGTTAGATTAAAAAAGGAGAAATCAAATGTCAGACATTTGATATTGATAGAATGATGATGATGATGATGATGATGATGACGAAAATAATAATTTCTCTTGTTTTCCCTGAATATATATTCTCATGTGGCAAATTGTAGTTGTACGTCCCACAGTGGACTAACATTAGGGTATTTAGACAAAGGATGGATGAAACAACCAAGGTTTCACCACAAAGGAGATGAATTTTGTGGAAATGAGTCATACCAGTTTAATTCAACAGAACAGAACACCACCTATATTAGTAATATCCTAACATTGTTGTCACAAATGTTTTGTTAGATTCATTTTAATTATAGGCTCAGTATGATGGAATTTTACATGTAAAGTACAGTTGTAGTTTGGCTACAGTTAACACAAAGAAAACAATATTTCAGTTATATACTTTTAATTAAAATTCCACACAGCGTTTCCACAGGTTGTTTCTTTCCATTCTGTATGTGTATCCTTATTATCTGTAAGTGTGTGTGATGTGTTCCCTTCTGTTTGAACGTGGCTTGCTGTTGTTCTTTGGTTAGAATGTGATTGTTACCTGTCTTACCACATAAATACACTGACATTGCAAAGCAGACCCCCTACAGAGAACACAATTGTATGTACATGTTCACAGAGCCATTGCCAGCTTTCCACCTGCACAGCACGCGCGACACATCTGCAACACAGCACAGTGCAACACGGGTCTGTCTTTGTCGTGTTGCAAAATTAAATGACAACAGTACTGACAGTGATGAGAACAGAAAGCTCAGTGAGTATGTTGTAATTATCGTCTCATCCTGTCACCTCTTATATTGCAGTCTCACAACAAGGTTCAGACATTCCTCTCATCAATATATCTCCAGGTCGATTTCTAATCATGTCCCCTGAGCTAATTCCATGGTTTCATGATGCGTCACTGTGAGAGAAACATGCTTGAACACATATGTTTTCACATATACTAAAATATAACCAGTGATGTAGAAGTGAGTTTTTGTATGCCTCGGGAGGCAATTCCAGTGTAATTACAGTGCTATTATGGAAATTATTCAGCTATTATCAGTTAAAGGTCAGTGCTACATTTTATGGTCTATACTGTAGGAAACTGATGCATAATTGAAAGATATTAGCAAGTGCATTTTAGTGAAAAGTATTTACCTGTTTTCAATTCGCAGGTGCTATTCTTTGGTAATTAAAGTGTAGTTTGTCCACACGCAAACCTCCAATTGCTCAAATGTCTGAATTTGTGCTTTAGACACAACATGAATATTTAAACCACTTCATTACAATTTTTCTTACTTTTCACTAGTCATGCGCAGGCAATTGATGCATACTAAATATGACATATCAGCTGGACATGTTGTATGCCAGTGGAAGGAGGCCTGATTCTTATTTTAGTGAAATTTGTGTGCGGATTCAACTTAAAATGGACCCATAAATTAGACTAAGCGTTAAACCCATTGGATTTTACAATGACCCATTAATAACAGCACATATAAGTCTACAACAGTTATTTAAAAAAAGACTCTTCATACTCACACAGGTGTTTTTATTTATTCTGATTAGAGCTCTGCATTGGTTGAAGTCAGGTGGAACTACAGTGTGCAGGGAATTAAGTGAGATTACCAAGGCTGTGTTTGAAATCACTTCTAATGTACTATATAAAACTCTAAATTTACCCTATTGGGAGTGGTGAAACAGTGACCGAGGGAGTGACTTGTCACAGTTCTAACAAATGGTGTAAATGTGTAAGTTTGACAACTGCAACAGGAGAGTGAACGGACATTTTTGACTTGTCGCAGTAGGAAGGGCACAGGTGAAACAAATTTGATTAAAAATGGATCAAGCTCAGTCTGTACACACTCACACAGTCCTGAGAGGAGGTCCAATCAACCAAAATGAGTGAAGACACCTGTGTGGGTGTGGCGTCGGTGTATGGGCTGACAGTTAAATGTCAGAGCCACACACAATTACAAAATAGATTTGCGTATTTACTGTGAACTCACTGGTTGTTGCTAGTGGTATGTCTTGTGTTTCATATCATATTTTGTATCTGCATATTAAAAAATACATATATTTTGGTCTTTATTATTTGTTAATTAGTTTATCGTAATAAAACCTAAACATGGAGGAACAGCATTTGTCTTTGGCTGCTGCACCACCAGTACTTTGTGAGGAAAAATGGACTGGAGCAACGAGTAGACACAACATCCTTTCTGTACTGAGCAGACTCGGAGGAGTCATCTTTCCGTCAAATCAACTCTCCACACAAAGTCCATTGGCAGAGCAGAGGAGAACAGAAAAACAGACATGTAGGCTTGACTTGGACGATGATTCAAAAGCATTTAGAACAATTACACAATTGCTGCAGCAAACTAAATTTCACATACAAACAAGTCTGTTTGGCTCCGTGTGTGTCACGTGATATACCTATTAACAGCAACACTGGTACACAACAGGAGAGCAGAAACAAGCCCGATCCTCTTCCATTCACTCTTCAGTGAGAAAAGCCAGTCAAGCTATTTTCAGTTAAATTTGTTCCTGATCTTGATATTAAAACAAAATAATAAAAAGTTGAGAGTTTGAAGTGAAGCGCATCTCCTTTCCTATATGTGGAATTGGTTATTCAGGAACATACTGTACCTGCACATCACAGGAACAACATACAGTTGCAGGACAAAGATTGTTTACTAGAAATTTAATGCAGGCAAGTTGCCAATATTGTAAATACACGTCTTCAAGGTGACAGTATAGGCCTGCAAATTTAATAATGTGAAACTAGTGTGATGGCTCTGATTTGGAATCTTTATTGGCGTTATCAACCAGGACAGGTGTGACCTGACAAGCTGATAAATATTTCTTATGAACAGAAATGTTAGAATGTCTCCACCCACTGTAAATTAAGCATTAATAACCCACTAAGCAGCAAACAGCTTAATGTAAATCTTAGCTAATAATGCACGTGCACAATATGCTATCAAAAGAATATATATGCCTCAATAATTTTGAAGTGAGTTTAATGTGCACTTGAACTGTAGACACACAACAGGCCTAATCTAGTTAATCCACGATTGCAGACCACAAGTGCTTAATGACTAACTAGGCTAATCGACGTGTCAAAGTGTAAAAAATCCCACAGTGCATTAACAACAGTGGTACACAGAGCCTTGTTTTCTGAGACTAGTTGATATTCTGCTCATTGACTCTGTGAACTCGCCTTGACCTCATTCCTTCAGGCAGCACGAACAAAGAAATGCACAAGGGATACTACACTAAGTAGAGACGATTTTGCTCGACTTGTACTCTTTGTTACTTAAATGATTGCAATCCTTCAGCAGTTGGCATGACTTGGATTTAGTTGCTGAGGCATATGTCACTGTTGGCATTCATATAAGGTACTCCATCACATCTGAGGCTGGCCAAAGGACACTTCTACAGTAGCACTCTCCTTCAACGGCTTTCCTTTTTTATTGGAGCCTTCCCCCAACACTCCACCCCCGCCCATGAGTAGTGTTTCAATAACAGGAAACAATCGGCCATCGTCTTTCATCACGGGTTGACGTTGGTTCCCGCACGGTGCCACTGGGTCTCTGTGGTGCCAGCCAGCCAGTCCGCCACAGAACATAGCAGAGGAGAGAGAGAGAGAGAATAAAGTGTATGCGCCGGCTTACTCGTTTCCTTATCGTCCTCCAAGGGGGATCTGACGCATGGCCTTGCACCGGTAATATCCGAGACTGATACTAGATTAACAGAAGCCCGCCAGCCTTACAAAGTCATAGAATGTACATCTACAATCCCATAAGGCAGCTAATTGACAGGGCCTTCATTATAGGGATAGACGTCTCGCAAAATCATACCTCACTTTTGAATATTATTCAGGGGGTTTTGCTGGAAGTGCAGTTGGGATTCAGTTAAGTAAGTGGTCCTGGATAATTTTACACTGGAGCCACAAAGCCGCATGTAATTGTCTTGGACAGTCTAAAGAGAGGGTTATTTTCTGAGCATAGCTAGCCATGTTTGAATCTGTGAATGTCCTCGTATCACCCTTGGATGAATAACTGCCTGGTAGCACCACATGTTTTTTTAGGAGATACTGCATGACCAGGTTACATTCAGTCCACCAGACTCTTTTCAGAATTCATGAGCTACTCATGTATTTGATTTCTGGGCTATTAGCCTTTTTTATTTTAGAAAAGTCATCTGACAGCAAAAATAAACGTATCATGTATGCATGTCTATAATATGCATGTATCCATACAGTATGCATGCATACAGTATGTCTGTAACTGACAAGCTTTCATATTTTTTTTTGATTTTTCATCTGATTCACTGTTGTATTACAAGCCTAATTGAAAAATTACCCTTTTTTTCTTTTTTTCCTTGCAATTATGTCAGACTCTGTAGCTACAGTAAGTGCACACAATTTAAATTTTAAGGTTCATCATGTATCTGCCTTGGTGGAAGCCTTACACAGAAGGTTACATTTGCAAATGTGCAATTTGCTTATTAACCCACTTCTATGGTGATGACCATAGAAGTGGGTTAATAAGCACCATTAGTTCTGCAGGTAGGGAGAAAATATATTATTTTGTTGACACGTACCTACAGCTGAAGATTGAATAAATGCTCCTCACATGATTGGATGCAGGCTTTTGTCCATGTGGTCGATTATTCCTTCACCAAAATGAATGCGCTGATCATCTACTATTATTTCCTTTATTGTAGGTCTTTGCATTGCTACTTTATTTGAGGAGAGATGACAATTTTATTTCAAATAGAAAATGGTGTGTAGCCCAGTGCTGTCTGCCTCGCTACCACAGGAGGTCAGATTTTCAAATCCAACACACAGGGCCTTTAAGTAAATTGTCACGCTCAAATGTTCTGTACTTGGCAGTTCAAGAGGTCATCTTCAAATGTAATTCACAATAGACTCCACACACAGTTTCCCCTCTCCCCCACATTCACAGACGTGTCTCTGTCTTTCTCTCTCTGCTGTACGTGATAAATACCACTGCCACCTCCTTTCTTCCCCTTTGTTTTGTACCTTTATGAAGTATGAGCAGCATTCCAAGCATTCAAGCAGCATCCTCGATGACTTTATGAAAGTGCTTACAGACGCCTTTTCTTGATTGACTTTCCGATGGACACATCCTGTCCCCCCTCAGAAGCCGCTTTCCTCTTCCTCATCCCTACGGCGCAGAGTCATGATCAGAGTTCTCCGTGGAGGGTAGTCCGGATACCTGTTGCAGTGTTTTCTTGGCCAGCTGGATGTGTGTGTGTGTGTGTGTGTGTGTGTGTGTGAGGAAGGTGAGAGGTAAAGGAAGACCTGTTGGTCATCACGGGCTCAAAGGAAAAGTTATAATAACAGGAGTGAACTATGGCTGCAGCAGCATGTCCTGTATCCTGTTGTGTCTACATGCTCCAGCACCTTGACCATGTTTTCTGAATAGAAAAGCGTTTCCTTTTTCAACTTTGTAGCGTTGTCAAAGTCCCTTGTTTATGTGTGTGTATGTGGTTGTCCTAGATTACTCACAATGTCACAATATCTGTGTACTATTGAATAGAAGTACTGTAGATTGCATGTCATTGGAAAGTGCATCTTTTCAATATTCAAAAACAGTCACCACTAATAAACTAATATAAAATATATGTTTTTCCTCATACTTTAATTTTCTTTTCTTTTTTTTTTTTTACATATATCACTTTATAGACACCCATGTAACACGTGTATATCTTGATGAAAAAACTAGATAGTTTCTGTGCTTTAAATATAGTTGTAAATGTATGAAGTCCATGGTGGTTGGAAAAAGTAATTAAAAAGTTCTGTCAGGGTACATGTATGCAGAGTTTCACCCGTTTGTGCACAGTAGGTGATCTCTGCCATTGTTCAATATCATGGATTTCCAGATGCTACTTTAAGCAGATTTGTGATCTTAAAACTGTAGATTCCTATTTCTGGAGTAGGAGTAGAGTTAAGGCATCTTTGGCCTTCAGTTTCTTTTAACCACGATGAGTGGGAGGGGTATTATTTCTGTTGCTGTTAATTTTTTGTTTTGTTCTTATGAAATTGATACTGAGAAAATAAAAAATAAAACAACAACAACCAGACACAAGTCATCTAGTTGTTTTACTACAGTGCATCAATAGCCTTGGAGACTTGGTTGAAGACCTCATCCACTGGCAACTCGGAGTCAACCTAGGCAAAGCAAGATGACACCATGTGTGAGAATTTATGTCGGACTCACACACACACATTCACATCTAGTTTTTTGATTCACAGCAGTCGTACGCACCTTCCTGACAATGCCACGGCTCTCATAAAAGGCAATGACTGGCTCAGTTGCTTTGTAATACAAATCCAGGCGCTTCTTGATGGTCTCCTCGTTGTCATCAGAACGGCCGCTGGTCTCACCGCGCTTCAAAAGCCTCTTGACCATGGTCTCACCTTTTGCATCAACGTACAGCAGCAGGCAGGGTTTGCCGATCTGGGATCAAAGACAAGTTTGTTCATTTAAGGTTTTTCCAGTGTTGCAGGGATGAATTATAGACCAACATCTCGTGCCCTCGCCTACCTTCTTCTCAAACTCCTCGCCCTGCTTCACCTCACGGGGGTAGCCATCAATAAGGAAGCCCTTGGAGACATCAGCCTTGGCGATCATGGCATCCTTAATCATGTCTAGGACTGTGTCCTGAAAGCAAACTCAAGGTATTATGATCAACCTTCACAATGATATGGCACTTCTGGCAGAAAATACACTCAGTTGCCAGTTTATTATGCTGACAGGTGTTTCTCTTATTTTGTCCTCCCCATAAATATCAATGAGGGTTGGCTAAATAACAAAAACGCCTCTCTGTATAATGTCATACAGTTCAACAGCTTCACAAGCTACATTATAGCCTTCATGAAAGTAGGATTTATTGCAGGACTGCTGTATTAGACTGCATACGTTTTAGCTACAGTGTAGGTGTACCTAATAAAGTGGCACCTGAGGAAGCATTTTAAGAACTTAGCTACATATTTTATCTTATCTGTGCACACATTTTGTTTGGTATTGCACAAGTATGTAAAGACAGTGATCCTTGCTTATAAGTACAAGTTGCACAAGATATAAATACCTTTTTGAAAATTATTATTATAGGTAACACTATCTTACCAGGGGCACAAGCTCTCCCTTCTGCATGATGGCCTGGAGCTGCTTGCCCCTCTCAGAGCCAGAAGCCACCTCAGCACGGAGCAGATCCCCAGATGACAGGTGGGTGTAGCCATACTTTGCAACTACCTTCTCACACTGGGTGCCCTTTCCAGAGCCAGGCCCACCTGAAAAAGAAAAAAGCGTCAGTATACCATGAGGGGGATAGCTGTTAGTGGTTAAATGTGTTGTGTGGTGTAAAATGAGACAAACTGAGTGTACTCACCCACAACGAAGATGATCTTGGCGTCCTTAATTTTGTCTGAAATGAGCATGTGCAAAAGAGGTTATGAGTCCATGTGTGTGATATGGTAAAGCTTTCTTCTGATCCAGAAAAATAAATAGATAAACAAAAGTTAAGGTCACTAGCAAAGGATTTTTGTAACAAACCATCTCGACAAAGGCATTCAGTGGAATCAGCAGTACACGTATTTCCCATTTTTTCTAGTTGCAGGGCACAGTGTCGCCTGGTCCACTAGGCTGCTTTGACTGAGCTTGCTTTGCCGTAGGTTTGTGCTATTACTCAAACAGTGTTGCCATGGCAACTGTTGTCACCTAATAATATTATGTAGCCAGGTATAACTGTTCACAGGGAATATACAGGAAAAGTCAAGAGTGATAAATCCTACAAATGTGGAAAAAAAATGAAGAGAAAACACATTTGGACTTGTTCTTAACTACATTGTATGGTAATGCGTGCAACTATATCATACAATAACTATATTATTATTATTATTATACAGTGTTCTGTTGTTAATTAAATGTAATATATCACAATAATCTATTTTTCAATAAAAAAAGGAATACCATATCAAAACACAGTGCATCCAAATGTAAAATGTAAGACCTACACTGTATTCTTAAAAATCACCAGAAGAGGGCAGTAGAGTCCAAGAAAACACAACAAGTCTTCCTCTGCCTTATTTTACCTCCATAACATTAATAATGAAAATACAAATGAACATTTTCCACATCATTAATCAATTTTACATGATAAAATATTTACCTGCCATTGTGTTGCGTTTGATGAGTGTTTTCTTTCAACTAAAAGATAGGAAAAGACACAGAAAAGTAAATAAGTTCACTGCAGCAGATATTTTGACCAAGTCCAATAGAATTTGAGTGGGTTACACTTTATTTAGAGAGTCCATCGTTGTGCGGTAAACTAACAATCTGTATTTGGTGAAAAGCAGATAATAAGTGTTACATTACAGGGGTTCATTTTAAAGCATGGGTCAGAAAAGACAAGTGACACTTTGAGCATTTGATAGTTAATCGAATATTAACTTTGGACTCTCCAAATAAATTGCTTCCTCTTGTAAATCCCGAAGTCCTAACAGTTACTTATTTATAATGTTGAAGCAGCATAATCAAGGTCATACTATAATTCCCCAAAGGCATTTCCTTTAATTGATACGTAACATAATATTCTTTATTTATAGTGAATATTGTAAAATACTGAATATAATGTAACATTATCTGCTGTTAAGAAACCCACTTCTTTGGTAGTAGCCTGCTCTTTGTAGACTGGATACCCTTGAATTCCAGACTCACTTCCTCCTCACAAACACATAAAAACCATCTGTAGAAGAAGCTGTACTGGTAATAGAATTAGTATTGCTGGTAATAATATTGTCTGTGTTGACATATGCGTCTCTCTAAATATTTCAAGGTTGAGTAATTGGAGCATTTTTCTGTAATGTATATACTGAAGAATCAATTTTCAGTGTTTGTATTAATAAAGACATTGCAATGTAGCCGCACTCAAGAGCATTACAACACTAAGTAGCTATTACAATATGTCTCATCACTGATAAAATGTTAGTATTACATTTAACAGTGTTTGGTTGCACCCCTCAACAGCAAATTAACTCTCTTGCGATAGACCAGACAGTAGAAGCTTTTGACTGTAGCAAGTGGGATTATTTTATGCTGCAAATTCAGAATAAGACCACAATAATTCAAGTCCCTCAAAGTTTGATTGAGACAGGAAATGCCTATTGTTCTGTATTAACAGTACTGAATATATCTAAAGATGACAACAGCTGCATGGTTTCCTGTTTACGCTTCTCCTTTAGACCGAAGAATGAGGAAGGAGGCCGGGGGGGTCATTGGTGCTGGCATGTGTAAAAAGATATCTTCAACGAGCTGCTTGCCTGTGTCACATGTCTCAGATTGAAAAAGGGTGCGTTTGAAAGAACTGACTTTAAATAACTTTAAGATTTGGCTCAACATGTGTCGCCTCTATGCCTAAATAACCACCTTGTTTTGCATCTGCTTTGACTATATGGAAGTTCTCAGTTTTGCATGTATTTTAATTACATTTGATATATTCAATACAGCTACGTCCGATTCATGTTTGGAATGAATTAGGAGTCAGAAAGCCACCTTTTGCCACCTGTAAATGTGCAGTATATGGATTATATACTATCTGTATCTATTATTCTGTTACAGTGACATTCGCCTTCCCATACACTTATGCATTCTCCAGTTTGGCGATTGTATTTGCTTGTCACCTGGTTATTTACATCACACACATGTGCACACTGTGGTCATCAAGTAACCAGAGAAGTTGCTGGTCTGAGTTTAGTGAAACCACATTTTTGACAAAGGGCAAAGGTCTGATTTCTTAGGTTACATGGTGAGGTCCAAGCTTGGATTTATGTGTCCTGGCATAGTCAGCAGGGAGATACATACTGTACACAAAACATCATAATTGCAAATATCTTTATAGGTACAGTGTTGAATATCTTGAGTATAATCATGGAATTTTAATCTACACAGACAATAAAAAAGAATAAATTAAATTAGGATGAGATAAATATGAGATATATTGTCTTTCTGTGAAGACTTAGCCCTACTTTACAAGATATATGAATGGGGCAGTGACATTAGATTAGATTTGACTTGGATTTGACCTTGTGACAATGTGGCTGTTTGCTCACTGGCACATACCTGCTATTCCAACAAATACTATAATAATATAATCTGTCACTATAGTGCCAGCTTGATAAGTAAGCTTTAAGGAATGTAGAGTATTAGAAAGGTGATATTAGCTGTAGCTACACTGCAGCAGAGAGAGAAAAACATATAATTTTACTACACTGTACATGGTCCAAATGATCGATGTTTATATTTCTGGAGCTAACACGTGGTGTCTGGTTCATCATAAAGATACACTACAGAATATACACCAAAGCTGCAAATGCTACCAGCTTGTTCACTGATTCTCACATGCAGCGCTCCTCAGTACTGGTGGTGCTGCTTCTCAGGTGTCCAGTTTTATGTCAGTGGCCATTAGCCCTGTGGTCTGTGTAAATGTCACTTGGAGGCTGGCGTCTGAGTCAGCACCAAGTCGGTTTGGGAATCCCTCTCTGGCCTATTATGGTGCCATCGTCTGAGTCCCCTGCTTCTTTGGCATGTCAGACATGGTTCTGGTTGTAATACAGTGCTAACAACATTACATGGCTCTCGGTGTGGGAATTGCGCTCAATACTGCGTGGAATTATGGAACAGAAACCTGCTATGCAGTGAAGTATTACATGGCTTTGCTGCTGTGTGATTGTGCTACATTTCCCAACAGAGGCTGTATCAGTGCTGGAGATGTGGCAAGGTGTTTGAACTGAACTTTATTATATTGTCGACAAATGTTGAACTAGGATTGAATCCATATTGTTTCCCTTAAAATGCACAAATCTCTGAAAACTACATGAATAAAGTAATGTAGTAACCATGCAACTGAGTGCGTTGTTAATGCAGAATGTAAGAGTACTTCAGAGAACCTGATTTTTGTAATTCTATCCTTGAATTGAAATATAGAGTTACTAGACTCAACGCAACCCCCACCGTTGTGTTAGTCCATCTCATCTGTCCCGCCCTCATGTCTTATTACTGTTTTTTAACATTCAGCCCAGCTATAAAAAGACTCGGTCAGTCTGCAGCTGTTAAGGGATAGTGTGTCAACCATTCTCAAAAAGCACATGGGGACGAAGCTTTCACTGACTAGCACTCGAAGCAACAGGAGTGAAGACAAAGTACTGAGCACATGATCTATTAGAGCATTCTCTCTGTGGACTGTGGTTACTAAGGCACACTGCAAATTAATTGAGCGTACTGTCCCTTTAAGGGAGAACAGGGGACCCTTTGACGTCAGTGCAGTGGGAGATATTCCGTGATGTTTGTGAAGGGATGGAGCGAGATCATTTCAGTGTTAGTGTTAGCCGCTGTGGAACATGTTTGTATTCTAAATTACAAGCTTTAATGTGCACCTTCTACTCACAAGAATCAATAGTACTCAGCCCCTAATCAGTTGTTAATGACCATTACAGGGGCTAGAGGCATGGCAGTGGAATTAACAGGCTAGAGCAGCTTGTATGAAAATGCCCTTTAATGGGTGAAGGTGGAGGACAATGTTACCATGCCTTTAGAGTTAAGGCAAACCATCTGCTATGAAATGTCAGAGCAAATGTCTGGAGTAAAAAATAAGAATCAATGATGGTAATACATATTTTCTTTTAGCAAAATAATGATGACATCCATTGACTGCCATCACTGTGAGTGACACACAAGAGCTACATGCCTTTGCAATTTGCAGAAATGCCTGATCTCCTGACAATGTCAACCATTTTAAACAGTGTGACTCACCAAAGTGTCTCAAGAAACCAAATGACAGTTTACCTTTACAGTCTTATTCTCATTCTCCATCCCATCAAACAGCCCTGCCCACTCTGCCTGCCCACACTCTTTCTCTCTGACATCTCTCTATTAGTCAGTCCCTCTGACAGAGTTACACCCGGTCCCTGTCATTTCATGCTTCTTCTTCTTCTATGGAGCCTTTGTCCTCTGTACTGACCTCTCTTTCGCGCTGTGCTCTAGATCCCAGTGCAAGGGGCTGCCGTCCCTGGATCCCCGTGTGTGTGTCTGCACAGTTCCTGCTGCACGGCAGCCCTCCCTCCCCCATGCTATGCCTTTTTATAGCTCAGCTGAGCCTGCTCAGCCTGCGTTGCATTCTGGGTAAGAGGCAGGAAGAACGGACAAGGAGAGTGAGGGAGGGAGAAAAAGGATGACGGACAGGAGGAGGCAGGGGTGAAATTAGAGGCACAGGGAGAGGAGGGGAGGGCTGTGGCAGAATGCACGACTGGCTGCTCATGACTCACTGCAGCCTTCTTATAAACTTAAAATGTTGTGCTTCACTTATTATTCAGGCCTGCCAGAATATTGGAAACTGGAAATATTATGTCATGGCATGGGTGTAAGTGTAATAATCATGATATTAGAAGTGTTTGTCATTATTAACAGTGATAAAAGTGGAATTGAACAATTTATTATTGTTATGAGAGAACTGAGATAAGTACTTAGAAAGTTTCCCGTTTGTCAATGAAAAACAGGAGCTGAATAAATATCTTTGTGTTTAAATAAATTATTTACATTCTTGATTCTTGGTTATGCAACCAAACTGGAAGTGAATCAAGACGTTTAGTCCGCCCTTTGTGCTTTGTTCCACCAAAGATTAGATTAGATTGGGAAATCCAATCCATTTATTGTGTAGTTCTCAGCACGTCTAGGACTCATTTTCCAATGTACTGAATGTGATGATACTTCTGAGCTGTAGAGGTCAGTGTTGCACATGAAATTTCCCAAACTTAAAAAGAGGAATTGATATGAGCAAACTTTATAACAGCTATCCTATTTATTATTTAGCCAAAACTACATAAAAAAAAACAACAAAAAAAACATCTGAAACATTTTATTAAAAGCATGAGGGGACATATTCATGTCCTCAAATGGAACATAAATACAAAATATATTTATATGTACAAATTATGGCAGAGACAAATAGAAGCGTACCAGGTACTTTCTAAAAATGTTAATTCACAAAAAACAGAAAATGAAAATTAACTTTAGCTTTCGTGTTGTTTATCAAAGATAGATGAATAAAACAGAACCTCGATGATCCCTCCTGGTTCAGAATATCTCTAAGTTTCATAAGCTTTGAGGTACAAAAATGAGGTATGCACTACTTCTGAATAAAAAGCAATCCCGTAGGTGAGGTCAAATACTTTTTGTACAGTACCATTAAACATGTGCTCTGTACAGCAAAAAGTTTCAAAGTCTTAGCCAATTAAAATTTCCTTCCTGCAGTTTGTACCCGTCTTGCCGATTTTGGAACTTTCATAGCAACAAATGGATAGAATTGTACACTGAGCTCTGCCTGATTGTACTGATGATACACTGAAATGACACTTGATGAAATACTTAGCAAACATCTCCACATTTATGGTATAAATTGGCAAAACTTTGTTGCTAAAACCAGAGGAAAGTTCTCAGAATCGTCATACTTGTACTTTATCGCAATATTATTATTACAATGTTGTCAAATATTCAAGAGTAGACTGCAGTCTGTATTTCACAGAAGTAATACAAGGTTTTGACCACAGGGAGGCAGCACACCAGCAGCACAACCTAGAATTAGTGCTTTAATATTGTTCATGGTATTAGATTCTTCAAAATATGACACCTTATCCATCTGTTTCTATTTCTATGTTAAGTAATAGTAATAATGGCAGTAAGCAGTCATCTGTTGTCAGATGTTGAGAACATTATGGGCAACAGATAGCATTACTTTAAAAGCTAAGCAGAAACACTAATCAGAGCTTGAAATATTACACAACTCTAATTTTGAATCTATAAAATATGCAGCTATTTCGTATCCTTTGCCCCATAACCTTAGTTACTGCATAGAGATGCATGAAGAGATGCATTTTTATAAATGCATTAAAAACATTTATGTGGAAAATCATATGCCACTTAGTCTGTCAAATTAAATGAATCATATCACTGTGTCTGAGCCAGAAAAAAGTGTGGTTACCAATCAGTGGAAAGTTCAAACTGACCAAAGCAGTTTGTTTAACACTGGACGGCCATCCCTAATACTGTTACTGCACAAATTACACCAGTTTTCTATGAGCGGTGGGAACCACAAAAATTGAATGATAAAAGCAGCATTGATCAGAGTATAATTAAATTGATACATTTTGTCGAAAATTCAATCATGTCTTTATAAAACTGGTTCAGATTTCAGTGCAAATCTGTCACTTCTCTGTTGATGCTTTCATCAACTCTGTTTCTATCATTAAATCTTTCCCACGACTCATCTCCACATTAACCGTCCACATTACACTTTATGCCCAACATGTGCTTCGACAAAACACATCTGACACCAGGGAATACAATCTTGAGTCTGAAAAAAATGCTGATTAAGGCATTAGATTGAGTACATATTACATGTTATCATGTTACCCCAAACTTAATTTCTTCTTCCCCACACCACCAAGCTTAAATTCTGCTCTTTTTCCTGTTGTATTTACACACATTTAGAACATAACACATCGGGCAACATTTGAGAGGGCGCCACCTATTGCACATGGAATTTGTCTTGTTATTAAAAAATCTTGTTAGTTCACCCTTCAGTGCTGTCTTTAAATGTTGGCTCTTCCTTCTTTTATTTCTTCCCCTTTTATTTTCTTTGACATGAAGTTGTGCAGCGTTATTCACCAAGTCCTAGCTGGAAAAACCACCAGGCGGCTCTGGATCAGGGGACGGTGGGTTGTCCTCGTCGTCTGTGGGCAGCTGGACGCGCTGCTCGTCCATACGCTTGGCCTGCACCCGCTGGATTAGACTGAAGAAGTCCTCATCAGGCACTGTGGGGGCGTGGGGGCCCGCTTCTGGTGGGGAGCACCGCTGATCATCAATCCTAGAGGACTACAGTCAGAAAGATGAATACATTTAGAGTGTAGAGAAATGCTTGACATGGTGTAAAGAGACTCATTAAACAGAATTATTGGGGCAACTTCTTCTATTTCCTATACAACAATCTCCAAAGTCTATAAGACTAATTATTAAAAATCTAATCATCTGTGAATTGTGGCCTTACCTGGCACTTGATAAGCATGTTGAAGAAGTCATCGCTGGGTTCTTGATGATCTCCCTCACCCACCAGGTGTCCCAGATTGTTGTGGGTGATCCTCAGGCCTGGAAGGTTACCAACATTAACCCGCTGGTCATCAAGGCGCCGGCTCTGAGAACTAGCAATCAAATCAAACAGCTCCTCAGTCTGGGGGGAAGTGGTAATTGCAGGATCTAGGAGAAGAGAAAAGAGAGAAGAGCCAAATATGTTTGATGCTCTCAGGTTTTTAAAAAGGAGTTCAGTGTCCTTACAATATCCCATAAAGGACTAAACAGATATGTGAATACTGTTCTCAACCAACCTATCATCTCGTTCAGGGATGGCACGGAGTTCGCAGCACCTTCTCCATTGTCTCCGTTCTGTGGCTCATCAAGATGGCAGCGCTGGTCATCCATGCGGCTGCTCTGGAACTTGCTAAGGAGGTCAAAGAAGCAGTCTTCATCGGAGGGGTCACGGCCCAGCTTCTGAAAGAAAAACAACGTTAGTAAATTAGTAAAACCCACTTATCTCTTTCCTTTGTTTATTTACTTCTACTGGAATCAAGACTTCCTTACATCTTTAGGTGATCAAATATTCATTACCAATTATACGGATATTGTCTTGTCTGTTAATATTACTTCTACATCCGGAGAAACTTGATGAGCAGATAAAATAACCAAACTCGATGCCAGTGTGAGTTGCATGAGGATTTTCAACATGGCCAGCGTGTGGAAGAGAAAAATAATCTGATTAACTCACAAGGGATGGCCTTCCTGGTGAGACTGCCTTGGCCTAGATACTGAAGGTGGTTCAATATCATAAAATGTCATGTATTTAAGTAAAATGGCCCACATAGTGGTAGCCTGTAAAATCATATGTAAGTATCAACAGACACAGCTGTAGCCGGCATAGACTGCTGAGAATGTTTATGCATGTTGATCATCTATAACTTGAATATGACAGAATATTAATATATGTGTTGTCACTTTGTACTACTTGTCTATTTAGTTAGTTTCTTCACCTAATAAAGCAAAAGAGTCATTGGTTTCAGGTTCAGTTGGCAGTGCTGGAAGTGAGCATATAGCTCTAATCAATGATCAGATGATCAATGATTCAACCACTGATTGACTAAATGCTATTTATGTGTTAGATCCTCACAGCTAGTCAGTGGACAGCGGACAGTGCTCCTTCCACTGTTTGTTTTGAGATAATACCAAAAGGTGCTCTCTCACATCATACTGAATGATGCTGTCTCTCCCAGTGTCACAGTCTATCTCATGTGTGTTTAAGCTTTGCAACTGAAGTGGATAATGTATGCATAAAAAATGTTTTAGCGACAAATGCACTGAGCCAGCAAAGCAGATGTGGAATTTATTGTGTTTGACCAGTGCTACTGAAATGTTTTGCCAATCAGATAGCAACGTTATGATACTGAATGAGAACTATTCTCCTGGACAGCAGCAATAAAAATGAGACGTACACAATAACGCTGAGCCAAAATAAAAATGAAGCTGATGGTCCACTGTGAAATGACCTGAGAACATATGAAACTGCCAACAAACTAATTCAGCTACCGGATAAAAGCAAAAAAACAAGCTTTCAGCTTTAAAAAAATAATAAACTTAAAGTACTACAATAGGCTTAATTGTCCTTCCTCCATCTTTTTCTACTAATATCTAGATAACCCCGCAGAACTGTTGCAAACTGACTCGGCAAACCTAACCAGATAAATAATTAAAACTGCCTCTTGGAACAGGTTCCTGATGAACTTTAATAATCAATAGTTTTGTTTAGCATCACGCATCTCAAAGCGAGGAGTCAAAATCACTATAACTTTCAAATGAACCAAGAACATCTTTCAACTAGTTAAAATAAAGTTACCCATGTTGAAAAGAAAAAGGCAGATTGTTTAAGCATTAAAAAGTGATCAACTTAAGAGTTACTATAAAATTGACATAAAAGACAACACATGCAAGAATTAAAGTCATCATTTCTTAAATTCTTTCACGACAAACAAAAAATGATGCAACACTATACAGGTCAGTTCACAGCGGAATATCAAAGTGGCATATGGTTTGGTATTGATGTGTCTTCTCAAACATTAAACTGAGCGTTAATTAACTAAACTAACGATGGATTAGGACTCAAGACATCTCACGCGTCAGTAAAAATGAACGACAATCACTATATTGCAAAAGCAATAAACATCAACAAAATGCCCCAAAGCGAGTTAATGGGAGACCAACAGATCAAAAACAGTCTGATAGTGTCCGCATTATAAAAGCTTTGTGAATATACTTCTCTCTCCCGCCTTAATGATCAAGCCCATAATAACAATTCAGCAATCAACATTCACAATTAAAAGTATGTATCACCGAGCCAGAATAAGGTATGACACCTTTGACAGCAACTAGTGGATGTTAAGTTAAAATCACTTTGCCTTACAGCGAGATGTGAAGTAGGTCA
Source organism: Enoplosus armatus (assembly GCF_043641665.1). Classification (NCBI taxonomy): domain Eukaryota; kingdom Metazoa; phylum Chordata; class Actinopteri; order Centrarchiformes; family Enoplosidae; genus Enoplosus; species Enoplosus armatus. Next base: position 8,353,414 of record NC_092197.1, on the reverse strand, counting down.
GCGTCAGCAGTCTGATTTCACTCAGCTCTATTCAAGGAATCTTTTCTTTTCTATTGCAACTTTTGTGTTAGAAAAATCAAAGTACGCTTAAGACAAAACAGAACTTTTACTATTTATCAGGAAAAGTTACTTTACTTACAATGCATCGGCTCCAGTAAAATATCCACACATACAGTAAAAACACGCAAACTGTAAATACATACGCAATCACATTTGTCAAAAATCTAAAAGGAAAATAAAGATGATAACCTTGAAGTTGTTATTCAGGCTGTACAACATAAATAAAACATCTTACCAGCAGCACGTCGTCTTTGTCCTCTATCTATCCCACTCTCTCTCTCTCTCTCTCTCATTTCTCTCTGAAACACGCCTGACTCACACCTCCTTTTCCCCTACTTTCACCCACCACTTCACATCACTCTCTCTGCTGTACTCGACTCCCTCCCTCTAATTTCCTCTCCTCTCTATTCCAGCCCTCTGTTGAATATCTACCATCCACTCCCTCCTCCTCTCTGTCTCCCTCTCTTTTTTCTTTCTGTCTCACTCTCTCTCACTCTCTCTGTGGCTGTCCTGCAGGCCATTTTTGTCCCGTTCACCCACTGTGGGAAAACAACTCATTATGGGAAGCAGGGGGGTTGACCCTGTAGGGATCTGTGATCAAGGTCACATTATCAGCAGAGAGGGAGAGGTGGGGGGGGGGGCATGGGTGCAGGGGTACAGTTATGAGTAAATGGCATGCCCACAATGGCAGCCAGCAGGGATCAACTACCCTCAAATGACAAAAACCACCAATGTTAGCACTCAGTTCTTCAAAAACTCACATGACAAAGCTCTATAATATACCATTGATAATTTCTAACACGCACATAAAAAAATCTTTCACGTGACTGTGATGTATTTGCTCTTTGCACACTAATCAACTGTGACTTATAGCAGTTTCTGTCCTTGGCCCCATGGTCTCTGTGTGGATATCCTCACTTCCCTCTCTGTATTGTCTAATTAATCAAGTAGGCCAAAGGGACAGAACAAGAGAGAAAGGTTGTTCGTGAAAGAGAGAGGGGGAGTGAGTGTGTGAATGGAGGAGAATAAAGGGCAGTTCTTCCTATTATTTATTATATCACAGTTGTGACTTCATATATATATATATATATATATATTATTAAGTATATTGATCATACTTAATAAACTAGGATTAACTAGCTTTACTCTGAAATACAAGAACAACGCTGTGTCTTTATTTCCATGTCTTCTACGTATACCAACGTTTTGCCTAGGACATGCAGCTTTAACTTCAATTTGTATGTATGTAACCATCCACTGGATATTTAAAATGTGTCAACAGGAGACGGCATTTTCAATCCACTCGTGGAGCTAACTTAAGCTTAATCAGCTAGGTAGCTACAGCTGGTAAAATCTGCTAGCAACAGTTGTCATTTTAGCCAACAAATCGATATGGTCGAAAGCTCCAGAAAAAGCGAGTAAGTAGTGGATTGTTTACAAGTGCAAGTCCAATGGAAAGTTTGAACATCTACAGTTCCATTACGACAGAGTTAACTCCATCGGCTGATGATGACCATGTGACACAGTCCAAAGCTACGAAACATGTGAGTTAGTGGACCTTGAGTTGAGAATGTTTTGTCAACTATATACTGTGTGTCATTACAGCCCCCAGGCCGTTGAGTCAATCCTCATAGACATGCATCAGTCAATCTATAAAATCGAACAACTAACCTAAAGCAGATTGATTTCCTTTGCATTGCATTGATATCGTTATTGACCAATAAGATGTTTGTAGGTTGTTGCACCCAAACATGATTTCGACACGTTCATAAGAAATAACAGAACTGTGAACATTCTGATGGCAAAACTAATCATTTGATGGTTGGTGCACCATTTATGTGACGATACATCCTAAAGCCTTCACAAGGTGGCTTTTTCTCTGATTTCTAGCTTCAGGAAATAGTGGCAGAGACACGACCGGCCAAGAGATCAGCAGATTTGAAAAAGGGTATGCTTCAATGTCATCAGGATTACCAACATTTAGCTCTGGATGCTATTTCTAGGACCTTGTGATGAACAATCATCATGCAGCACAGTAATTTTCACTTTCTTTCTAGCATGCCAGCTTGCTGATTACAACAATTAGCGTTGTCACAGAAACAAGGCATTATTAGGTGCTGTGGGGACACAGGATCTTAGGGATACCACAGCTGCAAAACGGCATATTCATTAAGAATCTAGTTCATAGCAAATGGAGCACTGTTGGCATTTAATGAGAAGACACCTTTACACAGTATCTGACTTCTTACATCATACTATATATCCTCATGGGAAATTAAGGGAAATGTTCCCAATTTAATCTCTCTAATTTCTCTCATTTTCTCTTTAAAGCAGAAGCCCTGAAGAGATTTTGGACAGGGGATGAACAGACGAGAATGGAAAAAGAAGTTAAGCGAATTCAGCAGTCAGCGTTTCAGGTCCCCTTGATGCTTTCTATGATAAAAATTACACCCATCTCTGCTCAGGTGGGCTCTCAGTGATTGAATTAAAAAGGTGGGCATATCGTGGATTTACAGCGAATGTGAACTAGTGACTGATATTACACATTTTGGTGGGCTGCTTAAACCTCTGAGGCATGAGGAAATTTAGAGCTTCAGCAGGATTTTATTTTTCTGTTGTCAGCAAAAAATGAAGGGGAAAAATACCTATATTTAATCAACTAAAGCTGCAATAAGTCTCTAAAACTGAGGAGTATTTGAATTTTGACACTTGCTTTACTGGAAACTGGACACTGTTATGAGTGGTGTCAGAGAGTGCAAAACTTACATTTCATAATCTCAGTTTCAGTAGTTATACCTAAATTCCAAATGATTGAACAATATGGGAAAACCTTTTTCAGAATAGGCTACTATGCAACACTTCAGAGGAGTGAAGTGTCAAAAATTATGAGACTAAAGCCAAAAATAGATGTTTACAAGAATCTTTGAAGGAACCAACATTTTGGAAAATACGCTTTCCTGCCAAGAGCTAGATGAGAAGATCGATACCACCAACATGGCTAGCTTAGCTTAGCATAAAGGCTTGAAACGGGGTAACATCAAGCCTGGCTCTGTGCAGAGGTATGCTTACACCTGGCACCACATAAGGAACATAATTGGGTCAGAGTAAGAAGCTAAGAAAGAGAAAATAAAAAATAAAGCTACAGCTACTCACAGGCACTGGAGGCGGGACTTGCACAGTGATGTCATCAGTGTCTACAGGAGAGTCCAACCACGGCCTTTCATCTGATGACTGACTGTCGGGATATCCTTTTCTTTTACCTGGCTGCGACAGCTGACTCTTGGATCTCCTGGGTATACTTTCCAAGTCTTGGTTCTCACCATTCTGCAGTAAAAGAACATATTGTTAGAGAGAGACTGATAACTCTTTGGGGAGAGGTGTGTGGGTCACACTTCTCCCTGGAGTGTCGCACTGAAATGTGAGAAAGAGAAATCACCTTATCTGAAGAGTACTTCCACAGTTCTACACTGTCCATGCTGTTTCTCTTGGTGAATTTGGGTCTTGCTCCTACAGAGAAAAATACACAAGTAAATAAACATTGCTACATAACTTATTACATATCATTAAAACAAAATATCTCACAACTGTAGAATCTCTCAAACAGTTTAGTCTAAACGGCGCTCTTTGTATTTTCCCTGCAGCAGCCTATCATGTCAGCATTGGTCCCGTGATGCTCGGTGTGGAGGTTTAGGCAGACAACCGAGCAAACAATCTGAATAAGAGTCTGTTTGCCAGCAATGCACCAGAGAGGGAAATGTAGGACATGGGTGTGAGTTTCTGCCTGGAGGAGGGCTCATGAAAGCAAACACACAAATTCCAGGGTGACTGTACAGATAAAGATGTGAGTTGAGGGGAATCTATAATAATAATAATAATAATAATAATCAATTTCAATATTTAAGAATGATGTTGAAAACAGACTTTAGAAACAAATCGTCTTCTTGAGACTGGGGGCAAAGACAAGAATCTTCATCTTACCCCAAAACTGTACACACCCTTTGCTTTCTCTCACATTTAACCTTAGTTCAGACATAACACAGACTGTCTGTCTGTTATGTCTGTCTCACCTTAAGTTAATTTTACATTTAAATGGCCACCTTGTGTACACACACAGTATTCCAGTGAGCTTACTCAAGCCCACACGTTATTTTTTTCAAACATTGAAGTTAAAAGAGCAGAATCTAAAAATAATTTAGAAATAGATGTTAAAGTCTGTTATCTCTAGTTTAAAGGTGATGGATACATCAACATTTACTGAACTCCTCAGTCCAGTTTCTACATTTAACCCCTGATATAAGCAATTTCCTAGAGATTGGTGGTCGTTACTTTTTGTTCCCATTTCTGTGAAATGGGAGGGCAAGTACAGCTCCAAGACAGCTTCCCCAAACCACAGTTTGCAGAGTGCAAATAGACAGGTCTCTTTTTTACACTCACATTCAAACACACACACACAGTTGGGCATTTTCATCTGCCACACCCTTTCCCTTGTCATGTCTAAGGACACGGAGTAACAGGCTTGCACAACGTTAAGGAAATCAGGTTACATAAGTGCATGTAAAACACTGGTGGAATAAAAAACAATGACCCAAAGTGAACTAAAGTCTGCAATTGAGTCACTATTTCATTGCAAAGTCAGTGAGGGCACCAGAAGATTCTTTTGTTTGTTTTGTTTGCAATACTAAACCTATGGTTGTAATTTTAACATTCTACATACAAAATCTACAGCAAAACAAATCATAAAGAGAATCATACAGCATTCAATTTACAGTAAACCTAAACTCAGTGGACCTATGACACCAGATTCAAGTGTTATGTACAAACTAAACTATTACTTTATAAGGACATTGTACTTGTCCAATGGGTCCACATTTCCCAGATTCTAATGCTCACATTGTCTAATGCACACAATATACCTGACAAATAGATTTAATTGATAGCTTTTCACAATATGCGATAAAAGCTCTTCAGTAACACTAAAGGACAAAGACCTTAATTCTGTCACATTTAGACTGATAAGTGTAAAATAAAGTGACGCTGTCTACATATCGCTTTATTTGAACAACTATAATTAGTATGAACGGTGACAATGGCATGTTTTAATGACATAGTAATAATAAGAGGTTTCCAGGGTCATTCCATTACTAGCATAAAATAGAGAGTATATAACAAACATATAGTCAATTAAGGGCTCTCTTAAATCAGACTCTCCCACTCTGTGAATTTGTATGTGTGTGTGTGTATATTTTTGTTTAAAGGAATAGTTCAACATTTGAGGGGAAACAGCTAGCTTGACGATGATCGAAGGTAACAAAATGTGCCTTCCAGCACCTCTAAAGCTCACCAAATCACATATTACATCTCACATAAAAGCTAAGAAGAACTTTAAATGTCACCTTGCATCTCAAACTCTGAACTGGAGGGTGAAAGGTCGCTCTCATTGACCCCCAGGGCCTCCATCAGCTGCTCCACATTCAGTCTGGCTGTCAGCTCCCCATTTCTGTCTCCAATCTGAGAAAGAAATTCAGAAACAGAGCCAGATGGGCCAAATTAGGTTGAATGCAAGAAGCCTTAACTTTACCAAAAGGTGCATTTATTTTTAGAATGACTATGTTTGTAAAAATGTCTCACTTCTTTAGAGATGTCCAGGTGCTTTCGGGCATAGTGGAGAGCTTGTTTGTGGTTTGCTAAAGACACGTATGCATTTCCCAGACTCCAGCAGGCACGGCCCTCACCAACTCTAATGAGACATGAACATACAGACAAGTGTTAGATAAACTATTCCTGCGCTCATTCATGTTTGTGTGTATGCATTAGATGTCGCTCATGCTCATTGTACCTATCAGTAAGCTCCTGGGCTATGTATAGGTGTTTCAGGTGGTAGTCTATGGCCCTCTCATACTGTTGCAAAAGAGTGTAGGTGTTTCCAAGGCTGTAACAGGCCTGAGCCTCCATCACCTGGTCCCTCAGCTGCCTGGAAAGCTGCAAAGTTTTCCTATAGACAAGTGAGAGAAGGAAACATTGAAGATGTAGAGGGTAACAAAGGACAAAGAAGGAGGTGCAGTACTTTTTCTGTATTTTAAGAGTTCAGTCACATTTTCACATTTGCAGAAATTGGTTCACTTCACCTTCCCTCCACTAGATGTCAGACTCCCTCTTTCCTCACCTGTAATACTCCGTGGCTGTGTTGAACTGGCCCAGGAATATCAGGGCATTGCCTAAATTACTGTAGGCTCGCCGTTCTGCCGCTTTGTCCCCAAATTCTTTGGCTATGGATAATCGCTGTGAATGACAGAGCAGAAGGTCAAACCAAATATACAAACAATATTTTCAATCTGCCTCGTAATTATTAATTCTCATGTCTTGTCATTTTACCTTACTTGGCCTTTTTTTGTTCTCAGTGTACAAGTAGAGGCAATTACACAAGTTGCAAGTTGCAAGCTCTGTGGGTCACATGATTCCATGAAAAGATGTGCTGCTGCAGCAGTGGTGCATCAAATCAGCTCCTCCGATTCAATTTAAAAGCAGCCTGCTCCCCTACATGGCGCACTGATAGCTTTGTAATGGGAAAGAGAGGTGAGACTGGCTTTTCCTATGAGGAAACAAGTGGTTTACAATGGAGAGTGACAGATAACATGGGGAGAGAGAGCCTGACGCCATGACTGCAAGGGATTCACCAAGAAACCAATTTCCTGCATTTTCTTTTCTATGAGAGGCCATCAGTGTCTGCACACTGTGTGTTGGTTCAGTGTGAGGTGGATCGAGATCCACTGAAAAAGGTGGTATTTACTCACAAAAAAAGCTAGGACTAGCATGACTAGCCATGTAGCACTAGCATTCCACAAGAAAATAATACAGATTTTGATCAAACACTATATTGTTTTAGTCTTCATGCCTGTCCTTGCACTCACTGCCACCCATGCCATCTCTTCTACTTATTAAATCAGACTGTGACTTGTCTCACAGTAACAAAAGTAATACCTTCTTGAATGAGAGGTCAGTCTCCCCTTCGCTCTCAAACTGGCTGTGCATTGACGAGTCTTCCTGTTTTGCATGTAAAGCTTTAGTCAGACTGAAGCCTGTGCAAGGCAAATCTAGGTAAGACCTTCTCTCAACAAGAAGCAAATGCATATAGCCTGCTTCTTTACTGAAATGAACAGCCGTGTATTGTTAGTGCACCTATAAACTAAAAGCTAAAAGGAATGCTAACATGTTTAATCAGAATGCAACAGTAAGTCAAATTTTGTAACAACCACCTGCTTCTGGGCAGGACATGACAGAAGCACACGAACACACACACACACAAACACACACACACACACACACACACACAGGAGGCTGAACAGGACGACTACCACGCCCTGCATATGTATCATGTGATACTGTGGCTGCATGGAGGACACCCAAAGATCCCTGGCTGGGATGTCATGGCCACACACCATGTGCGCAAGACACTAAAACACCCCCAAACCACATCTTAATACACATTAAGGTTTATGTAGTGGGAAAATAAAACGCATCCCTTCCTCACCCTGAAGAGTTTATTTTAGGTCACAGGTATTAGGTACAGGCCCTTTGACCCTAGCAAAGGACCATGGCCTTCTCTACGTGTTCTCAGTGGTGTATTTTCAGCAGTCCATAATCATCATTTATTGTGGCCTTGTTCCCTACAAGGTGATGACTGTCAAAGAGAGTATGTCTGACAAATGTTCACATCCTTTTGCGGTACATGCTGTATAAAAACTCTGAGATGCAGTATGGTCAGCCGGGCAGGAGCAATTGAGTTGCTGTCGGGGCCGTCCGACGTGAATAAAACCACAAGAACTACTCCCTTGTTGCCAGTCTTCTGTTTTTCCTAAAATTCCCACAATAGTTTACACATGTTAATGGTTTGGACGAGGCAAACCAAACATACTGTACATAAAACAGGAAGACGTGTTTAGGTTTATGATCACAGTATTTGTAAGACCTGCTCTAAATAAGGGAAGATGAAAGAATTGTATAAAATTTTTTGATGACAAAACTGCACTGTGTCTCTTGATTTGTATTTCCACTCCCATCAAGTGCATTCCAGTGCAATATCATGCCGCACCACAAAAGCACTATATGTGCAAAGTGAACGACCTTGTGTCGGAAGCAAAGTCAGGGTGTTGCTCTGGCGACGCACTGGCTGATAACTCTTATCTATGCAATGGTAGTCTTAATATGATGCTGGTAAACATTGTGAATCTCACCTGACGGTGGAACTTGATAGCTTCAACAAAGTTTCCCAGCAGATAGTGGGTGTTGCCCAAGTTCCCGTAGGCCCTCCCCTGAGCAGCTCGGTCTCCAAGTTCTTTGACCAAACACAAGTTCATCCTGCAGAGACAAGTACACACCAATTTAGTAGCAGTATGTACATGATGTTTAAGTAAATTGTTAATATATGCATGTTATCAATTTTATTCATTTTATTTGCCCATCCCTATAAATCTATAAATGTTGTTGTAAAACAAACCCGTTTATTATGATTACTTATAACACATATTTGCATATGATAATAAAAATGATTAATTGAGCCTTTGATATGCACCTTGTATTCACGTATGAATCCTATCTTTCACCTCTGACAGTTTCTCAATTTCATGTTAATTGCTCCATTGTTTAAAAATTGGCTTTAATAGGGCCTAGATAATTGCCCTGTCAGATGAGCTATTATTATGTGTTATTATGTTTTATTCATCCAGGCAACACCAAATGTGCATGCTATTTTTCAGCTCCAGCCTGCTTCAAATTCATGGAGCTACACACATTCCCACCAGTGAGTTGCCTTATTCTAGTGCACCACTTTTTCTGCATTTTGCTCCACATAAGCTTTAACTTAAAATTGTTCTCATCTCAACACTGATCCTGAACACTGACACACATAAACCATAAAAAAAAAAGTGTAATGTATTTGCTCTTATTTCCTGATTTATTCAGTAGGTTTCCCATTTTTTGCAGAGCCACTCCAAATTGATATTAACTGCATTCAATTTCCTTTAAATGTCATTGAGAGTCTACCTGAGACCAATACAACAGGAAGCCCATGATTTAGAAAGAAATGAAGTATATTTAGATAAACCTGCTAAACTATGAAGTTCAAAGAACTGTACACAGAATTCAGACAATAGCGTGGAGATAAAATATGTGTATAATATTTCGTAGTTGAGAGTGAACACATTCTACACAAAAGGCTGTTGTCCAACCAAACTGAGCAACCCAAGGACAAATCTGCAGAGCTCTTTAGCTGCGAGGGAAGATCTTGTGAAAAGAAGAGCAGTCGGTGTAGTATTTCACAGGAGGCAGATTGGCCTGAAGGAACTGCTTTAAATAGGGAGGCAAACATGAGCCTGGATTTTGCCAGAAGGCATGTGAAACACAGAGCACAGAGTAAATTATTCTGTGGTCTCATAAAAATAAACCGAAATATTCAGCAACAATATAAAGTAACATTGTGTTGAAGACTCATCAATTCTCACAGCATCCTGGTTGTAAAGTATGACAGTGGCAGTATTATCTTGGGTTGCTTTTAAGCATCAGGGAGTGAGGGGATTGTGATAATAAATGGAATAATGAATATTGGCAAATTCAAGTAAATGTTATGAGTGAGCAAGACATAGCCAAATCAAGTCTGGACTACTTCGTGACAAGAATTGCAGCCAAAAACATGACTGGAAATCTGTGTACTGTCTTACAGTTTGCTTTTTTTCCCTCTCACAGATGCTCTCTGTCCACCGTCCAATTTAGCAGTAATTAAAATTAAATCTGCATGCAACAATAACACACAAAAAAAACACAAATCCAGATGTGCCATGCAGGCACAGATGTATTCAAGAATAGCCGAAGGGGTAACAACCACAAAATGCTGTTAAACTCACTTGTCTAGGCTACCACTGTGCTTTAGATTTTCTGTTGTATGTTTTCATTACGCAACAATACATACTCATAAAAGCCAGTAGCCCTTTGCAGCGTGTCTCTGACGTCGGGAGGCAGGTCCCCTGGCTCCTGGGTGCAGCCCCATAACTGCTGTTTGCCCTTCGCATGAAACACGTTCCCTACATTATACAGTGCTCTGGCCTCTCCAACCTACGAGGTATAAAAATACAGTATACACATGTAAAATGTCTCAAATATTAAATCAAGATTCTGCAGGACAGGTTTCATGTGGTCCAAGGAGCAAATAAACAATATTAGCAACAAACTTCTGAATGTATTGTAGCTTTTTGATGACCTTTAAGGCTATAAAAAAAAAACATGCTTGTTACCTTGTCGCCCTGCTCTTGAGAGATATCCAGATGTCTTTGACAGCACACAACAGCCTCATCAAAGCGTCCCAAAACCTTTAATGTGTTACCAAGGTTGCCACTGGCCTTTCCTTCTCCAATTCTGTCTCCTATTGTTCTGAGAAAGTACGGAAACCCCTTTTTGAGTGGTGGGAGCAAATATTCATGTCATTTAGTTAAACAATAGCCATTAAGGCACTGTAACAAGATTTAATAGTGGCAGATGCTGTATAGAACATTTTTAATTGGTTGCTTACTTCCTAGGACCAGGGCCCCGGTGAGACCGTAATGTAACAAGGTAAATCTCCCCTGGGTACTTGATCGCTTCCCTGCTGAAGTACCAGCTGCACTCACTGCAGGGGACCGGATTACTCATACAAACTAAATATCCAGCTGGTCGTTGTCGACTGTTACTATATGAAAGTCCCCTCACTTTTTCTTGGAATTTTCATTGTTTAATTCGTTGTCAGCAAAATAAAATCTCTGATGCTCTTTAGGCATCTAATAAAGTAAAACAAAATCTGTCAGGGGTGGTAACTTGAATTGTTCTATCCTGCGTCTGAATATCAAATAGCAGAATCATTAGCATATCATTCCTCTTATATATATAAAACTCATATATATATATAACTCATATTGCATAAATGAGCTGACTGCAGTGATATGAATAACTATCACCCAGCTTCAAAGCTTTGAAATGATTAAACCATTATCAGAACACAACTAAGAGGATTCCTTTTTAATTGAAGAAGAAGTACCTCTCTGGTTCTCTCAGGTTAATCATTTATATCCTTAAAAGAACATTTGTTCCAGCACCTATTCTCACAAAACTCAAAACAAGTAAAGGCAACTTGACACCAATTTTTACTAGGCAGTGGGTAGCAGCTATTAAAAAGGTGCAATGCTCACCTGGCCAAAGTAAGGTCATGTTTGTGGTATTCCAGGGCTTTGCCATACTCCTTGAGGTAGAAGTAGGCATTGCCCAGTTGGCTGTAGATGGCACTGAGGGTCTTCAGGTCTTCTGTGCCGACCTGCACGGCTGCCTCAAAAAACGCTGTTCCCCCTTTAAAGTCCCCTGCCTTGCACAGCCGCTCTCCTTCCAAAGCCAACTCCAAGCAGGAAGCCTCCATCCTGAATGGTGCACACACAGGTTTACACATACATGCAGGAGACCGGGACAGAAAACAGTATTGAGCACCATCGGAGATAGAGCAATGTATAGTAATATGAACATTTATTACAGTGGCTGTGCAACATCGGTGAGGAACAAATTGCCAGTATCACCATGACAACAAGGTCTGTAGTCATATCTGTGGACTGTTGCCTTAGCAACTGAGTCTAAGGCTCTAAGATGAGCACCTTGAAAAGGTGTTGCACTTTTCACTCATTAAGGGTCAGCCTGTTCTGATTTATAAAGACATCCAGTTCTCTTGCATCATTGGTTGGCTATATCAAGCTGATAAAGCTTTCCACACTTTTGGAGTGTAAGAGATGCAGAGATTGCATTTTGTGTATAGTAATGCTTTCTATATAAAATTAGCTGAATTACATTATTGTTCATCATCCATATGAACATGGAAAAATCAGCAAATCAATAATGTACCGTTGCTGTGTCAACACGTGATGATCTCCCCTACATCGCAAAGCTGAAATATAACAGAAGCAACATGTTCCAGAAATAACTATCAAAAGGGAAGTCAAGAGGAGTCTTCCTATAATTTCTACAATACACTGGTTACCATGGCAACTGCTGGATCAATGACATTGACTCAGGGAAGGACTATTAACGTTGTGTCTATTGACTAACTTCCCTGTTGTTTCAATCAAATTAACTAAGGTATTTGTTGGAATCTATTTTAATAATTTCCGAAGTAAGCATCTTACGGATATAAGCTGCTGTGTACAATATAGAGACAAATAATCATGTATTAAAATACTGATGTATCAAAAGGTGTGTGTGGTCACAAGAAATGTAAGTGTGCTGCCATGGGGTCCTTTCAAATGAATTTTGCACACACAAAGCTCAGTCACGAGAAGCACAACAAGGCCTCGTCAGTGAGTCGTATCCAGAAAGTACACATCCAAGATTCATTGTATAATCCAGGATAAACTAAAGACCAGCCCATTCTAAATTCCAGATATGGTACTAGAATGTAGATTTAAGCAAGGATTATCCTTGAACCTAATCTGTTTTACAAATGGCACCCAAACGTATAGCAAAAACGATGTGTACCATGTGAAGTTTCACCAACAGGTTCAGTCAAAAAAGTGTTGTTCATTTATGTCATTGGTGCTTTCAAAACAACACTTTACGTCCTCCACCCGTTTACACTAAGTTTGTCTCTGGGGCTTTTCACACACACAAGCAACAAAATGACAACAGAACTAGTCCTTGTTGTAGCAGTACCTGTGTTTTTGCTTGGTTCGTGTTTTGTCCACGTACACCTGTAGCTCCAAGTGTAAAGGTCTTAGCATAGCTTGAGGTCGGGGTCCATGATGGACCAGTCTACACATAGCTCTCTCTGCTCCAGTCAGAGGACAAGGCTCAGATGCCATGAGGGCAACAAGAAAACTATGTCAAAATAGATTGAGAAATGAGCAACTCTGTACATAGAGATTAGAGTTAATTCAAGCAGTGCACTTTTAGTGATATCAGCTGATATAGCTTATTGAGATGAAATTTCTAGTTTCCAAGTCCATATTGTCCATGTAATTACCCCATAAGAATCCACAATGTCAGCAATGTTGCAGCAAAACTGGACAAAATCCAACTGGAATTTCTACACAGAGTCCCAGACCAGCCAAGAGTCACATCTGCTGTTCAAGTCCTTGAGAACGTTCCAAAAACTGACTTGTGAACCCTCTACTCCCATAACCAAGCCAGTCAGGAGGGAATTGTAATAAAATCCCAAGAAAGAGCAGTTCCAGTTACAACTGTATTTCTTAGCAAAATCATGTTGATTTAAAAAGTCTACAGAGGGCATGTTCCACTAATCCAACTGAATTTAATCAAGATGTTGAGATGTCCTTTGCTGTTATGTCATTCAGTTCTTCATTCAAAATGTGTGTCCTCTCTTTTGATCCTCTTCAACCTGTCCTCAGCTGTGACAGAGAAATCCATTGTTCTGCCTGACCATTACAAGTCACGCTTTAAAACGAGGGAGGGTGTAATGTGGGGGACAGTCTGAGTGAGAGCAGGGGGACAGTCAGTGACGAAGAAGCGAGTGCAATACCACTGCCCCGATGAGAGACTGAAAGGAAGGGTGAGAGAGAGAGAGAGAGAGAGACAATCGCTAATCCAGGGACCTGCACCTCCTTGGTAGAGACCACACAGTGCACTGATTGGCCCAGACTAATCCAACTGTCTGCTGACACTGGCAGAAACATTATTAGGTCACCAGCCAAGACAATAAGACTGTGAGTAAAGAGGAGGTAGGGGACCTATAAATGTCAAGTCTGTGAGTGCATACTTGTATGGATGAGAACTCTTAATTTAGGTTCATGTTTGTCTGTTTTTCTTAGTAAAAATCTTTAAATGTTGTATTTTGATTCTAACTTTACACAACAAATAATGTAGCAACTACTATGAGACTTGCATGATGTTTGAATTGCATGCAGATTCTTCATTGAGTAAATGGGTTACTGGGGTTGATTAAGTTGATTTTAGCTGGGTGGATACACAACTTTTAAAGTAAATATCCTATGATGGCCTTCACACCTCCCACTGTCCTTTATTTCCACACAACCAAGAGCAATGTTGTATGTGGAAAATCCACTCAAAATTGGTGAGCATAATGACGTGTCTTCGCAGAAAGCGTTTCAGTCGTCCATCTCACGCCCGTCTGACAGAACAGATACGCTCCTGTTTTAATCAATCCAGCTGTCTACACAGGCCACGTAATGGAAATGTTTTTTTCAGCTGCCAAAATGGGGGTGACCCACACTCAATACTGTGCCTGAACACATCCTGCGTAGACAAACGCAGAGCACTGAAGCTGCTGCGTGCTGCTCAAGCTATGCCTCCTGTGTAGACACGGTGTAAGGCCATGGAAACATCATACATGTACTGACAAGTTTGCCACGGAAGTGTAATAACATTAACAATGGCTCTGTTCCATTTAGGTGCGTCATTAAGCCACAACTGCATGCACAATACCCAGGTCCTTCCACTGAAATATCTAAATGGAAAGCACCAATCATTTTATTGGTTAGGCCTACACTTGCTATGACATGCAAATGCCTGCCAGGAAAAAGGTGTATTGAACTAAGGTGGTGTACCATTATCAAACAACAAAATCTAAACATACTGACATTTATGTGAAAAAAACATTGCATTTTTTTTAACCACAATATCGGAATAAATTGAGTATTTCATTACTCTTAGGAGAAGCCACTATTTTGCCTGCTTCTAGACATATCCTTGTCAATTAGCTTCGTTGACAGACAGCATGGCCATCTTCTCTCTGTCACTTACAGTGCACACATCATCTCAATACCAGAGTTACCCCTTTGACCACAGTAGGCCTTTCTCATAGCAGACATTTTGACTTGTCACAGTAAGAAAAAGCACAGGTGTTACTAATAACATTAACAGTAACCAATATAACAGTAATAATAATAATAACTGTTATATTTCCAAAACAAACCTTTTGCCCTTGAAAGTGACTCTCCATGACAGCATCCACCAGGTGTTTTTCTTTCTTTTTTTTTCCTGATGCAAGATACATGTATTTCATCTCACAGTACATATTGTCATATTGGTCCAACCTATAACTCTCTCAATCTGGTTTAGACAGCAAAGCTTTGTGTGACAACCTAACAAATACAAACATTATATGAAGTCATAAAACTACTACTACTAGAGCAACTGAAGTGGCTGTTTTTTAGGGCAAGGACAAACATTAAGCCATCTGAACCATTCAGCCCCCTCATTCAAAGGGTGATCTGAAGTGACCGAACTGTCTCCCTTGCTCATAACAAATGAATCTTGCTGTTGTTGGTGCAACATACCCAAGCCCTAGGGCAAAAGTACTCCAAGCAGCTGGGCTGGCAATAACAGACGAAAGTCATCACTCTGGAAAGTGGATGGAACTGGTTTCCACTGTAGATAAAAGTCCTTTAAAATGTGCAAGGTCATCTCCTTGGCATTAAACAAGACAGACTTAAAATAGCAACAACTACTTCTACAGTGGGGAAAACCCTCCACCACTGAAATCCTTCAGTGGGGAAAAAGTGCAGAAATGTTGATAATTCCTTTAACTATCTCTGAACAAGTCATCAAAAGGAGGGAACACAAAGTTGTAGATCACAACTCTTCAGTGCAAACAGGAAAGGGGAGCAGGCACTAATAGCAGTAACCAGAGGGATGAAAGGTACAAGGTCAATACAGGTACAAAGGATCACAGAGGGAATATATTCATAATCCTATCCATGATGTAGAAGACATTAAATGTGGCTAACCAGTCAGCTGTAATCACTTTTTCCCTTCGATTTGCACCAGTGGTATGACACTGAGCAAGCCTAATGCTGCTCCCAAGGTTTCAGCATGTCCTCAGGAACCTCACAGATGTACTAGAGGCAAAGGAGATGTTGTCTCCTTTGCTTTTCATACAATCACCTTTGTCTGACAATAACAGGAGTAAACACACAAATGGCCATGAGGAGAATTTTCATGATTGGCAAGGACTGTGTCTTGTGCGGTGCCTGATGGAAGGAGTACAGGACGGAGGTAGTATACAATACAAAGACAAAGGTGAGGAGGAAGACATAAGGATACTGAGTCCAGCTGCAGATGGTGCAGGCGCCTCTGGA
This sequence comes from Enoplosus armatus, assembly GCF_043641665.1. Classification (NCBI taxonomy): domain Eukaryota; kingdom Metazoa; phylum Chordata; class Actinopteri; order Centrarchiformes; family Enoplosidae; genus Enoplosus; species Enoplosus armatus. Next base: position 8,337,242 of record NC_092197.1, on the reverse strand, counting down.
AACCCCGACCGAGTTGTAAAACCCTGAATTGTAAAACAGATTGTGGAAAGAGGGTGTAGCCTTAAGAACGTCTGCCGACATGGTTAAATAATTTAAGTTGTGTAGTTGTAAAGTTAGAGGCCACAATACATCATCATTCATCTTGATCAAAGTCAGTAAAGTAAAAGTACTGCATGAGAGCGAGGGTAACTGACAGACAGAAAGAAAGATAAAAGAAAAAGAGACAAAGAGTGACAAAAAGACACTTATGGACAAATGAACAGCAAGACAAAGGCAAAAAAAATATTATTCTCCATGAGAAAGTGACTTTCATTCTTGCAATCTTTGTGGTTGGCATAAGAATGGATCTGTGCAGTACAGTCTGCCGTTCTCTCCTCTGATGATTACCACTCTAATTGGTCTGTTTGGGAGACACTCATCCCATAATAGCCTGCCTGTGGTCTAAGAGAGACAGTCTCCCAGTGTTGTTACCATGGTAGCAGAGAGCACACGTAACATGCTGGACAGGTTTCAGGGAGTAAGTTAAGGAGGTAGAAGTGAGAAGTTTGTGTATAAGCCGAACGAGCTATGCCATGTCTAAGGTTTGTTCTTTCAGTGGAAAACAGCATAATTTAAACAATGAACCTTTGTCATGAATCATCATGAATCACAACTTATTCATTGTTGATATAAAAAGAGAAGAGAAGAGAAGATCATGTTCTTCAGCCATAGAAAGGTTATACTGCCAAAGATAACTGAAATAAAAAGAGGGAGACAAACTTAAGGCTAGGGTTAGGTTTGGAGTTCTTGATCATTTGAGACATTACCTATTTCCAGCTTCTCAAACGTGAGGATTTTCTGCTTTTGTTTGTTTTAGAGTTGCAACAATTAATTAATTAATCAAGCAAAAATGCAAAACATTTACTGGCTCTAGCTTCTCAAATATTTGGATTTGATGGTTTTATTGTTCACAGATAGTAAACAGAATATCTTTGGGTTTTGGACTGTTGGTGGAATGAGACAAGCTATCAAAATATATCACCCTGGACGGTGGTATATTTAAAAGACATTTCCCCTATTGTCTGACATCTATGATAGAGAAAACCATTAATCAATTAATTAATTGGCAGATTAATCGATCATGAAAATTATCTATAGCAGCCCCAGATACAACTTTTACAAAAAAAATAGTTAACAAATGCTGCAATATACACCTGCTTCATACTGTACAACACCTCTTCCATTAAGTTTTTATATGAATGAAAACACAAGTCAGCATTGGCCATGACGCCATCTTGGAAATGCACAAAATATTAAAACTCCACTCACATATGAAATCATGAAACATGATGATGTCTAAATTATTGGAATGGCACACTATCATCAACATGACTGTGTAACAGCCTTGACTAATATTCAGTATTGTATTGTTGTATCTAATGTATTCACTTCACAAAGTACATACTGTATATACAGTACATACAAAAACATAATACACCCAACTTTTGTCAGATATATTTAGGGGAGCAGAATAACCCATAAAGGTATATAAATCATAATGAATAGTACAATTTTGAATGTTAATTAATGTTCAGATATAACCTGAATATGAGATCTGACCCAATTAAAGCCTGATGATCAAATTTCACTGAAATGTATTTCTTCATAAAAGTAAGCAACATTTTCTACATTTTTTTTCTTCCTTTATTCACAGATCCTCAGTCCATATTCACGGTTCTACATTACTGTCCCCATTATTCTTGGCTTAGCTAAGAAACTCTGTGCTCAGAGTAGTAATCCAGCCATAATTACAGAGTGCCACGGCTAGTTGTCAGGGAAACCAAAGAGAAACTCTCTAGGAATGTTTTTCCTCTTGCAGTGCATGTCTCATTCAGTTAGAGCAGAGCTTTCTCCTTCTTTTTCTTCTGATTCTCTGGCAAAACTGCATTTTTCATTTTCCGCGATTCAGTTTCTCTTAACCCTGTTGTCTGCAGCAATATTAATGGGGCAGTATCATGTAATACGGTCCTGGAAAACATTGAGAGAAAATAACACAGCATAACAGAATAATTGTAATATTCCTAGAGGTTTGTGATTTCCCAAATTGGTTAAGTGGAGGTAGGATGCAGCATGTGCCTTAAAAATGTGTCAATTTAAATTTAGCTTAAAAAGTCATCAGTACTGAAAAATAATTTCTGTAGAGTAGTTTAAGCTTTGAAATACTTCTTTCAGAGTTGCTTCTATCCATGGCTTAACATTGTTCTCCTTTTGGCAATATCCAATTAACAGAATTAATGTCTGGAACCAAAAGTCCTAACATTACACAAGCATTTTACTGGAATTGTTTGTTGATAGAGACTCGACAGATAATATAATCTTGTGTATGTCCTTTTAAGCTACAGACAAAAAAAGCATACACACGCACACACAAATATACCCTCATTGGACAAAGGTCATGTATTGTCTTTATAAAATAGAGGGAAAGCAATGGGGGAGGGGGGGTAGACCTGACCATATGATCATAACCAGCACTGTAAGTCACGATGTATTTATCTTTGTGTGAGTGTGAGTGTGTTTGTCAAAACAACCTTGCAGGATTTTTGAATGTCACTTCACAACTCAACACTTAACATTCCTTGCAATCCGCTGTGTGTCACAGACACTGGACTCCAAATAAAAGGGGGGTGGGGGGGCGTAATGTCGCAATATGGTTTTACACAAAAACAGTGTGAAGAATTTCAGCACAGTAAATGTGTTTGCTCAAAGTGTATTACACTATTGTAACTTCTATATGTCCAACACAAACAAAACAGCAAGCTATTATTTCTACATTCTCTATTTGACTTGCAGCACTCCCCTCAAACCATTCCCTTGGAAAATGTTAACATGCAGCTATTAGATACAGAATTTCCCTAAATTCACGCATAATCCGTGGGTAGTATATCTGATTTATTCTACTTGACTGGAGGCACCCTAATATTATCAGTGTTATAATGATCAGTAATTTTCAAAATATAAAACAGAGATGCATCATTCTCACAAGTTTTACCAAAATCTGATCAGTGGTGTTTTCAGATATGGCATGACACAAGGGTAATCACATAAAACTATCCCATGAGCCAAAATGTGTGACTGTCAAGATGCATTAATAAGTGGAGCTGAAACGATTAGTCAGAGTCAACTTTTTTGATAGGTGATTAATCTTTTCAGTCATTTTTCAAGCAAAACTGCCCAATGTGTTTTGCTTTCAACTTCTCAAAAGTGAGGATTTTATGCTTTTCTCTGTAAAATATGATAGTAAACTGAATATATTTCAGTTTTGGACTCTTGGTCTAATAAAACAATGGATCTCAATAGTCATAATAGGCCTTTTCCACTCCTCTTTTATAGGCAAACAAGTAATAAATTCATCAGGAAAATATCTACAATAGTTGCAGCCCTAGAAATGAGTAGTATAAAAAAAACAGTCTATGTTAACTGTCAAAACTGAATAGCCACAAACTGGTTTATGGCATGCAAATATCGCAATGATACAGATAATAGTGAGGCAAGGAAAGATAGAACATTTGCATATGAGGGGGAACATGGTTATCACATATACACCAGGAAGTCTATGCAAATACATGGTTAAACCGGTAACATCTTGGCAGATAATGCTACAAAAATCCATCTTCCCACACAATAGGTGTGTGCATGTTTCACCCATTTGATCTCCTGACCCTGTACATACATGGTGTCATTCTACACCCACATAGCACGTTTAAACCAAAAGCCATGTGTAACTTACTGTCAAAGTGTCCAACCTGGACACAGACACTCCTTGCTACAGTATATTCCTCCTACTTCCACATCTTATGAGGCTCCTCTCAGTCTGTACATTCCAGCCACAGCAGCTCAATGACCCGAGCCAGGAATGAGGCTTGGATCTGGGCTCTGGCTGCAACTGTGGCTGGGTCTTGAGCTTTAAATCAGTGAAAGCTGGCTGGTCAAGTTCCGCCTGCCTGGCTCCTCCTTAGTAAGCAAAGCCTTGAGCTGGCAGCCTCTATTATTCTCTATTATTCTCCCTCCTTTCTGTCCCTCCAGGCGCTCCCTATCGTCTCTCCTTTCTCTTTATCCTGACAGACTTATTGAAGGACAGGCAACAAAGCTGCCCCCCCCTCCCTTTTTTTGCCGATGTGCCCCCCCTAGGGTCCTACCTTGAGTGCAGCCTCTTGCTGGCCAGATCCTGGTCCACACCGTTAGCAGCCGACTGAGCCATAGAACCGCTGCTAATCTGCCTGCCTCCTAGCTTGCTTCCTCCCGCTATGAGGCCCCTTCACTATTATTTCCTCCAGAGGCAGCTACCCTTTTCTTCTTCCTTGAGCCGTTCCGCTTCTCTGTCACTCCCTCCCCCTTTTTTTCTCTCGTTCTTTGCCACTGTGTCTTCCTCTCCCTCCCCTCTGCTCTCATACACCACAGCAATGGCAGCTGCTGAGGAAGTGAGGTATTGTGCAAATAAACCATAAAAACACACAGCTCCTCCCCCGAAACGACGTCACAGGCTGGGGAGTTGTTAAAGCGTGAGAGCGTTGAACGTGCTGGCTGCTGAGGAAGTGCTAACTGTGTGTGTGTTTTACATGTGAAACAATGTATGTTTATTCTCTTAATGTTGATTTTCTCAATGTTTTGTTGTTGTCTCTTATTCAAAATGTTTTTTTTCTTTCTATTTTTAAAGAGTAACTGCTGCTGAAAAGCGGCCCTTCCTGTTGAAAGTTTCCAGCTGGTGTTACCTCTGACCACACCACAGATGGGTGTGGTTGGGTGTGGTCAGAGGTGTGCTCTCACCTGTGCCCAGCAAGGTCAGAAGTTTCAGGGGGTATTAATTACCCTGTAAGGATTTTCATTTACAGCCAGTCTAGCAGTGTATCTAGTACCATTACAACATACTTTTGCTTTTACTTAAAGTTTAATAATTCTATTTAGTAACCCAGCAGCAGAAACTAAGTCCAAATTTTAGAAATAATGGCAGAAATGTTTACATTTGTTTGATTGTAAGTTAACTGTTTAACTTAATTGTCTGTATATTTTACATTCCAACATGATGATCTTGCTGCTCCAAAGCCTCCTCCACACTACCATTCCATTTTGGTGGGAAATTCTGACTTCTTTACTTTCCATTTAATTATTAGCCTAAAAGCAGCCCATTTTTAAAATACTGGGTACTGAAAATATCACCTCAGGTTGCTAAAATCCCCAGCTTTCCAGAAAGAAATACCTGTGACATGACTCATACTTGTGTTATTCTTTTCAAAGCCCCTGAAAACTTTCAAATCATATTTCTATAACAATTAATATTCATGACTGAATAAGCAAAAATGAAAGTTTGTGGGTTTAAAAAAGCAAGGTTCGAATTAGGGTCTGACCCTGCCTAATTAAGACTTGGACCCCCCAAAACAGGTAAAAAAAAATAATAATAAAAAATAAAAAAAAACCAACAGGTCGACGGGGATCAAAACATTTATGGAGCCCTCTTACCTGAAATCGTAAATATTACAATTCATTTTCCATATTCATACCTGGAAGAATCTTGTAATACGATTTCACACACCCCTAAAGAGGACCATACCACTTCTTAACCTTAACGTCTCATTCATCATTCATCATTGCAGTGGCTCCCGTCCAAATCTGTGAGGTCTGGTGCGACCCGCAAGCCAAAGGAGACGTTGTAGGTCAATGTAAGTAGCTAGCTATCTAGCTAGTTTAATACACTTTACCTTCTTAACTTCAAAGTTTCTGAATTAGATTGTGTCAAGTCTCTACGGGTGAACGCTAACGTTAGCTAGTTTCTATCTTTTGCCATAAGTTACAGTTTAGCTTACTAACGTTAGCTAGCTGGTAGCGCGCCCTTTCATTTCCAATGTAGGCTAACTAGTTTGCTAGGTGTGCCTATGGCTTGGCATTTCATGTTAGCTAACATTTGTGCTCAGTCATGAGCAGTGAGACAATGGAGGATTAGTTGTTGTAGAAATACGTTTTGACATCAATATAGACTTTATTATTTCATTTTGATACTCTGCTGTGTGGCTGTGGTGGTTTAGTTAGTCTCTTGCCTTCTTGATATTAGATTTTATAATAGGCACCCCCTTTGTTTTCACTAATTAATGCAGGAGTTAACTGGTTGAATGATTGAACAATATTAAAATCCATGTATGCTGAAGGCTGAGTAATTGTATTAGTTCAAATGTATTACTACTTTATTGAACTCAAGAGTAGAATGTAGAAAGTAGAAAGTATGTTGAAACTTAATGATAATGCAGCCTATATTTTCTGTGGTTGTCATGCAGGCTTAATGCTGAGCAGAACATTTATGTGCTGTTGTTTTAAGGAAGCAGAGGGACGTCAGAATGCTTGTCAGCAGGCAGGAGGAGGACAGTGAGCAGGCAGGACCTTGTAGCAAAGAGGTGAGTTAGGAAGGAGACTGCACTTGTATGCATCATACCAGATATTTACTGAAATAGTTGATTTATAGTCATCTACAGAGTGCAGACAGTATGTTAAACAAGCAAGATACTGTAAGGATTGTAAGATTTCACTGAAGCATGCGCCTGCTCTTTACTGGGTTCCCTTTACACCCTGGAAAAGTGAAACAGTTGACCCCATGGTTGTCATGGAATAATTTGCACTCTGAAAAAAAGTTAATATTTATTAAGGCCTTAACACTCCAAAAGTCAGCCAATATGCTTCATCAGGGCTGCTTTGGTGTGGTTTGATCAGATTTTATTGATAGTGATGGCAACCTAAACAAACCAACTTCACCTTTTTTCCAACTGAGCCTCACCTCCTTCTAACCAGTGAGATGGGCAAGAACAAAAACGCAAATACAGAAATCTGTCCTGTCAGGCAGGTCATTTTGTGATCATGTAGGACACCATTACTCATAATATAAGAAACTGATAGAGAAAATAGGTTTTGAGGGTCTGTCAGAATTCAGTTCAATTCATTGTCAGATATTAATGCACAATATTACCGTATGAATTTAGTTACTCAAGTATTAATTGCAAAATGTGTCTCTCATAAAACATAGTATATAGTTTGATTGTCAACTTGTTATGAAAGCTGTTCAGCCATGTTGTTTTTGTTTTGCCTAAATATATTAACATAATATATTTATATCACTCTGAGCTTCACATAATTAAGGGGTCTCTGCAGTACCTGAGGTTCACCATAAGAGAGCAGCATTATACTAGTGAATGAAAAGCCTAAAGGAACAACATTTGTTTCCCCATGCTGGAGCCTCTCAGAAAGATGGGAGTACATGAAAGGAACAACAGTGTGTGGACACAATAACATGAACACCTAACAATTAAAATACCAAACAATTTAATAGCCATGCAAAGATGCTTGTTTGTCTGCTACAATGACTACATAAGTCCAAAATGATCAAATGCTATAAGGCCACTTGCAAGTGTGGTCAGGGCTCCACAGCTTTCGAACAATCTGCCTGAAGAAATTATGAGTCACTATCATCTTTGAAATTCTTTGAAATTCTTTTATAAATACTTTTATTGTAATCTTTTTTTTCTTCCATTTTGTTTTGTGTTATTTAACTATAGCAGTAGCCTAATTGTTCCCTTTCTTTGAATTCTCATGACAAGGCATATTTCAGTATTTATATTTATTTTTTTACTATTTTATTACTGCTCTATATCATCGGCCTGTTACTGTATTTTGTTTGAAATAAAATGTTCAAAAACTGTTAATATATTGCATTTCACATGTACATGGACCAGGGCTGGCACACCTAAACATGGATGTGTGCACAACACTAAGTAACTAGATATTATTTTTCTATAATTATTTGTATACATGTATGTAATAGAGCAGATTTTTTCTGTCACTGTCAAGATACAGCACATATGTAGCCCTGCAGTTAGGCTCCAAGCTGTTGTGCTGCGATGTTGACAATCCTGATGTTTTGGTTGCAGTGTATCAGGTCTTGTGGCTTTTCAGCACTCCTTAATGCTCCTCTTCTATGGCATTAATATGCTGATCACAGCATGACAATGTATAATGAGATTCAGATATGTGAAAATGCTATTAGTGTAAAGAGCCACACACCCATGCACTTCCCAGCCTCCTTCATCCACCAGAACAGGAAATCAAGTGGTTCCCACTAAACAGAATAAGACACAATAGATATTAAATATATTTAATATGCTTAAATGATTGCCTGTCAGTATCAGTTTATATTTTTGTGTATATATACATATATGAACTAAATTATTATGTCAAGAAATCAGAAAGAATTCAGAACTCCAGCTTTGACAAACAATAAGAAATAAATCCACCCAGCCACTAATCTTCAGTGTTCTGTATGTTTATACTGTATTTGTTTTTGTCTGCTATTATATTATTGCAATGGAAACCACTTATTTTGATGAAATTCCACTTGTGCATTTGAAATAATAAGCTCCTCAAAGCAGCCACTTCATACTCTTAAATTCTGGTGTTTTCTCTCTCTTCCCTGGTCTCTTGCTTTACGTTTTGTTGTGTTTTGCCTTAATCCTCCAGCTGTATATCTGTTGGATCTTATGCATGGCGGCACTAGCAACAGCTCATTACAGACAACAAGGAGCAACAAAAGCAAAATGAGATTGAGGTAAGCTGATTTCAGATTTAAACTGAGCAACTCAAATTTGTTTCTCTTTTGTGAGGCAGCCCATTTTACAAAAACAAAACCATCTGCCTGCATCTATTAGGTACTCTTGGAAATGTTGCATTGTTTTTCACAGGGTTATAGGAACTTCAGTCAGAACGCATGTATCAAAGGGACATGCATTTTCCTTCCTCCATCTAGATATTACAGCATTTATGTGGGAAAAAAACTGTAAAATCTTGCTACTGTTTCATCATTATTCATAAAAGCTAAACGTGAGGGTTTAAGTACATCATTGACCATGAGTCACAATGGTCACATTTTTATTCTTTATCTTAAAACTAACCCTAACCACTTTCTGCCAGCATCTGATTTGATACTTGTCTACTTTCTGCTGCTATCAAACAATCCTCACTCTGGTGGTGCTGATAATCTGGAGATGGAAACATCCATGTCATCTTATCACAGCTCCAACTGCATAAGCACTTATTATACCAGCAACACAGAACACAACTAGGAGAATAAACCATGGTGCTTTTGATGCTGCTGTTGTTGATTGTGGTCTGAAAACCCTATGAATGTCAACCTGAACCAGCATCACTCAAGACTGAAGCATCAGTACTCTGTAACGCTTTTGGGGATGCCAGCTTTTATTTTCCCTGCTAATGAAAAAGATATTAAAGATAGCTTTACAAGAAACAGGTGCACCAATTTGGGGGGGGGGGGGGGGCGGGGGTACCATGCCTATTTACTAATATTATTGGCCACAAAAGAGAGAGTATCTAGTATCTAGTGAGACAATTTTATGTCTGCTGGGAACATGTAGGTGGAAAAATGAGGAAGATTCAGCTGATTCTGACCGCTCTCCTCTATGCTATTTCAAATGTATAAGGAAGCATTCCTGAGTTGAACAAGCTGTGTATATCACCTGCATCGTATGAGAATTTGTACTTCCGCTGTTGCTATGTAAGACCGCTTTTGTTACGCAGTTACAGGTCTACAGTATGTGTATGAAAGAATGAATTGAAGGTCCAAACATGAAGTGGAAGTGAGGCAAATATGAAATACCAGCATACTGAAATTAAGGTAATAGTAAAAGTAAAATAGCTAAAGAGAAGCAGGCGAGTTAGAAAAGTATTTTTAAGACAGAAAACATATGAATCACACAATGTGGCTGCAACTACTGTAAATACCATAAAGTCTCCAGTTTCATAAGTATTGTGAGATAAATAGACACCAACTTGCTTGCTGTTAAAACAACACCTACATCATTTGTATCTGCCCCTTCAGACCAGTATGTACATTCTAAATAGAGCTTATTTTAAATGGCTACAAAATGATGAATAATTAATTGCATTGTACTTAGACTAGGTGTAAAGTGTAAAATGTGCAGACTGCTAAATATGTAAAGCTTGGGCTTGTATACATAGATTAAGCCAGTTTAAGACCACTTGACCTCCCATGTGAGGCAGTCTGAAGATTACTTTCAATCTGTGCCCTCACTGATTTAATCAGGGGGATTTACAGTTTTCTAAAGACATGCATATAAACCTTTTAACTTTATATTAATTTTCCATTTTTGTTTGTTATTATTATTTTTTGCATTCCATATATTTAAATCGATGTACTCAACTTCTAGTGAATTTGGGGGAGGTTAAATAAAGTAGTAGATGTACTGTAAATATCCTTGGTTACAGTTTATTTTAGGATTATCATCTTAATTATCACATTCATCCCAGTATAGAAACAACAGGCATTGCCAAAAAACAAAACAAACTATGTTAAATGTTATTCAAACATGTAATAGCAACAGGAATATACCACTCTAGAGAAGCCTTAGTACCCAAGAGAGTTCTTTATTACTTCTTTCTTTCTGTACTATATTATGTAAAAATATATAATATTACCAATTCAATCAATCATCTTGAGTTTTGGCAGGCAATGGCATCAGTGATATGACTATTAATATATTTTAAATTAATGAATTAATAAATAAAACTAATTGGAGCTTATGCTTCATTATTTTTGTGATCAAATCACACTGATATGCAACAGATATCCATGAACTGTAGGTGCAAGATTACCTGGTGAACACCTGATGAATGCATTACAATAGCATCTTTTCTCTTATAGTGTTGTTTTTCTTCTCTCATTACGATTACCTATCAAACATCTGGACTTTCTAATTTCTGAAAGCAGGATAACAGGCATGTGTGGCTCGTAGTAATACACTACTTTAAAACCTGGCTATTTTATGTGCAGTTTGGTACTAATGATAAAGCTATCTCTCAACAAAACAAAGTGATGACGGGGCTGGGAAGGAGAAAACAATTTGCATAATGGAAAAATCAGACCTAATCTTCTCCAGAACTCGGCCTGTGAGCTTGGAGAGAAGATGAAGGGAGGGAGGGAAGGGGAAAAGCAATGGATGAGCCTTTAAATCTGAGAATCCAACTGGAGTCTCTGAGCTCTATCCTTAAACCTCTTTGAATACCCGTTATCTTGCAGCAATCCCCAAGACAATGCTTTGGCCTCCAACAATCCCCTTAGTATAGAAGCATAGTTGTGTTGACTCAGGTTTGCCTCAGTTTTTCCATAATGCTATGCAGACATGTTTCTATCATTTGTAGTGGGATGTCCAGCAAACCATGTAACCATCTACTGCATCTTTACAATGAGCTTCATATATCCTGCAGGCATTAATTGCACTAAATACAGATTGGACTGCAGTTGACAGAATACATATACAGTACAAATATCTTTCTTTTCTATTTTATTTTATTCTAAATCACATGAAAAATGCATTTCATATTCTCTATTGGGCTATAGCCAGTATGTTTGTACATTTTGACTATATTGTAAACTCGGAATGTATGGGGAGATTTTCTTCTGATGACCAAAGGGTGGCAGTGTTGTTTACTCCTCTCTGGCAAGAGTTAACATGTACAATTGTTTAAGGTAAAGATTGTAAAGCAAATTAACAGCATGCAGATGGTAAGGAAATGGTAGCATGAAATTGAATCATGAATTGTAAAATCTTAAAACAATATTCACATGCACAGTGGGTTTTTTGTCACTTTAATTGTTCTTCCTGTCCTTACTGGCCCTACAGAACTGTTCCCAATGAGATTGTAATGTAAGTGATCAGAGACATAACGCATAGTCTCTGTTCTGTGAAAATGTGTGTGTTTCCGCAGACTGTGTTGTGGTGGAGGAATGGTAAAGCAAAGAGAAAATGTTGTACTAAAAAGACTAACTTTGGATGATGCCCACTTTATACATCTAACTCAGTGCTGAAGCCTCATATTAGCTTTGTCTGAATTACGGAATGCAATTTTTCACAAAACAAGTAACATGGACATTATCCCCTATGACTTGCAGTACATTGGAATCACATTTGGATGAGATTATTTCACAGTCAGTATTGACAGCAAGAATGAGATGGCAACCAAAAACTGTGTCAGGGTACACATGGCCATTTGAGTGTTATTTTATCCTTTAAGCAGCAAATTGTTAAGATTTAATGTTAACACCTGAAATGATTCCGTTTATGTCCTTTGCATGCTAAGCCATTGGTCTGAAATTGGAATGAAGTTGCCATATGCACTAATATACTAATATTCTTTATGTCTGATTGATAAAATCTCTAAGAATGTTTAACATGTTAATCAATGGTTCAAAGGGAGGGATCATTTTCAGCTGTGTATTTTTGTCATTGAGCGGACCACTACGCACATGTTTACATCAAGAATCACTTCATCTTCATATTGTTTGAGGCTGACATGTCTTTAGTTACATCTGTCATTATGGCAACATGAGTTTCCATGGTGACGGTCCCTGTCGCTCAATGTGCAGCAACACTTCCTCCTCACCTTCACCAAGCCTTTTAAATTTGCCATTTCATGTGTTCGTCCTTAGCTTTTTGACCTACGGTATTTTCTGCACAAGCGTAGAGGTTGCTGAACACAGCATATGGGGATGTGATTTAGAAAAGTATTGATTTGTGTTCGCAGCTTATACTCCTCCTCCTGCCACAGTGAAAAGAGGGTGTTATCTCCCATTAAGCTGCTGTACAATCTAAGAAAGTTATTATCTGATGAGGTGAAACAGAATATACACAGTGGAGTGAAGCTGATGTGTTGTCTCTTCCAGTGGCCAAGTCAAACATTACAAAGTGACTGCTGAAGGATAGTAAAGGAGGCTATGGCTAAAGACAAGTACTGCAGGAGACTGTGTGTGTGTGTGTGTGTGTGTGTGTGTGTGTGTGTGTGTGTGTGTGTGTGTGTGTGCGTGTGTGTGTGTTTGTGTGTGATCAGCATTGTGTAAGGAGTGCAAGAGAAAAACCATGGAAGCAAGTGTGTGTATGATTTTCAGGTTAGCATCTGGGTGTGTCTGTATGTCAGCTTGTCGCATGTGCGTCTATACTGTATCAGCTTATACATCATCTGTCCATGTGTCTGTCTGTCTGTCTGTGTGTGTGTATGTGCGTGTGTGTGTGCGCCAACGTGTGTGTCACTCTTGTCTGTCTGTCTGCCAGCGTGATAATGCTGAGCTCTCGTGAAGCCGCTTGCATCTCTGTTGTGGCTCCTTGTTCTTGGCCTACTTTGCGAGAGGTGAATTGAGGGCAACTCGAGTCTATGGGTAAGGGGATTAGGTCTCCAAACATGCTCCTCTCCAGTTTGGGATTTTGCCCCGATGCCAGACACTTAAAGTCTGCCAGGGATTAAGATAAAGAGAGAAGTAAGAGCGGCATGTATTGTGGTGCGCGTGGGGAGATGTTTTCAACAACAAAAAAAGGAAGAGGAGGGGTGGGTGGTGGTTAATAAAAAAATAAGATGTATGGTGGTGATATGATCTAATACATCAATGCAACATTTGTTGACCTATTTGCCTGTGGCTCGTGCCATGATGTCGGTCAGTATGTTTTCAAGGGATAAGACACAATAATGGAGAAGCTGTTCTTTTCATTTCCTTTGTATTAATGGATGATCTCTGCTTAATTCAGTGGTTTAATTAGGAAATGGCTCGGATCTTTATGCTCAATGTTATTGGTATTACAATTTCCTGATTTAGGAAACAAAAGCAGAATCTTTGCATTGCTCAAGGCCGTCCGGTGTTAAGGGGCAAGAAGATTCATAGTCCATCTGACATGAAGGCCAAGTTTACAAAGTAGGCATATTTGCACAATGTTCCACTGAATCCTAAAATGGAACCATCTGCATAAAATTACATTTTTGTAAGTCAAAGGTTTGCTGAAATACTGTAGTATCTATAAGGAATCTCAAGACAACAACAGGTACAATCAAGAATAAGTGAAGCCCCCAACTAACAGATACTTTGTGCTGAGAACAAAGTGGCACGTCCTCTGAATCATTTATTAGATAGAATGATAAGAGCATCAGGTTGAGGTATTAGTGTTCCTGAACCTCTTATTTGGCTTTTAGGAGTCTTCACAAGAGTCTGTCTTTTCCTTTGTCTTGACAGAGTAGGGGGGTTCCTCCACCCCTCCACCCTGCGTCTGGAGGCTCCTCCTGGAGTAAGAGGCTGCTGCTCCATCACGCTCCTCCAAGAAAGTGGGTCATGAGTCTGAGACTGTGGGATTACCGACCGACCGTCAGGCAGGCGTGTGCCGGGCCGCCTCTTATCCGTAATGTTTAGACCCCTCCACCCCCCACCCCACCCACTCCTTTCAGTGGAAAAGAAAGGCAAAAAAACACACACATGCCCTCCACCACCCGCGGGTACATAAACATGCATCTTTAGCCGTAAGCCTGTTAGTCTAAGACAATTCAGAACTGACTCCCAATGCACCATCTCAATTACTCCATCAGAGATGATGATGGAGAAAAAAGAAAAAGTACAGCATGTTCCAACTTCTCAACTTTTTTAAGTCATAAAAGTCATGGAAATACATCCACAACAATTACAACATGGTATTGTTACTTGTATTGTTGTTGTTTAAACGAATAGAAAAAACTGTTGGCATGTCACCTTAGGATGCGTGATTTGTACAGTGTTCCCAATAAACCGTTTTATAATTTACAGAATCCCAACCAGCTCAGCAGTAATGACATCTAATAGTGACACCATGATAAATGCTAGCTTTTAAACAGCTGACCCCGTGATACTAATGGCAGGCTGGTTGTCTGGTATGCTCTGAGGTGGAGTGTGATTAATCAGCAAATAAATTACTAATAATAAATACATTCATTTTGCAGCAGAATGATTACATCCGTCATTGGAGGTCACTGTTGCCTTGTACAGTCGCTAATCAGTGTCTCTCTCTCTACTTTCCTCCTACTGATAGCAAAAGAAAAGGATACATCAATGAAGGACTGTGGAGACTTTGAAAGATGGATACAAAGTAAGAGTTGGGAAAAGAAAGATGGGATAGGGGTGATGTTGGATGTATGAGAGGTTTAAAATGAAGTTCAAGACCAAAACAATTGTTTTTTTGTGTTTTGGAATTGGGGTTGTTTCATGCTGCAGAGGGAACTATAATTCATCTGCTCATCTCATTGTTATGAGAGAGAGAGAGATCAATTATAAGCACACATGGCCTCCTTAAAAATCCAAACACAACATTAAATTGAGCCATGTTGTCTCATCTAGCACTTTCGTTATACTACTATACTATACTATTTTTTTTTGCCCTTAGAAAAGTATAGCCATACATGAACAGAAATATGAAACACAATTACATTGTGTGGCACTATACAGTAAATTGCAAGATAGTAATACAATTTTGTCAGGATATTATTTAGAATTGTTTTTTCTTTCTGGCAAATATTTTTGCAAACAACACATTTCTGTAATTTGGTGCCAGAGGTAATATATCACATGATCTCAGTGCCCTATAAAGGGTACAGGGTAATAATTATGTTTGTTAGAATTGTACTTATGTTAAAGTAATTCCTTCCATTAAGTCCATAATTTTACACACCGCAACACTGTTACAACAACGCAAATTTAACCCAAAATTCTGTTGTTATTATGAAATATTTCTGTTGAGACTTCTCATTTTATTAAAAAAAAAAACACCATCCTGAACACAGTTCTTCTGTTAAATAAGAAATGGTGTTTAAGATGCAGACTGCAACATCAGAGCCTTTACTAGGATTTTTTAAGTGTTTTCCTTATTTCAATGTGATATTTATTCATTTAGTTAACAGTTTACACCTTGACTTTTCAGCACTGGACAGTCAAAAGTCTAGAGGGGAAATACTAAATACTTATACTAAATACTTATAAATACTAACTCGATGGTATTTCTTGCAGCATCACCTAGTTGTTAGACAACTAGTAGGCTAGCATTGTGTTAGCTGGCCTTTACAGCCGAATCCAACAAGATAAAAGAAAGAACATTTGGTTAGCACAGACATATATAAATACAAATTAAGAATGATGCACAACTCTTGACCATGGACAGCATCCTTGGCTACATGAATGCCTCTTTTTGATCAAAACATGTCACTGTGCCACACAATAAAAATATCCTATCAAGCCTTCCAAAGCTGATTAGGTCTATATAAACACTTTGAACCAGTCCATGTGTGTAAAGCTCATATTACTGGTAAGCTCTTTAGAATTCCCTATTTTCTCCATTAAGTATTTCAACCAAAATATACCACCTGCAAACAAGATAGACCCCACAACAGACCAACATCTGTAATGACAAGTTAGGTCAAGCCTCAGCTCTGGCTGAAAGGTTTGAACTCTGACCTCCCAGGCATTATGGCTCTGGGGTGGCTTATCATTGCTCTAAAAAGCTGATATTTCCCACCCTGGACAAAGACGGGTAAAACACACCGCAGCCAGTCGGGTCCCCAGACGGTGCGTCGGAACTGAGTAACAGCATCCCCCATATAAATGGATGGACAGTTGTTGGCCTGTATTGTCTGAGCATGAAACCAGGGACACATGTTGGGTGGTAAAAGTGTCAAGGCCTGACTGAAGGGCCATTGTATTGGTTTCCAGTGGTAGCCGTCAGGCTTTGTTCCCTGTGTTGTTCATCATTAGCATATCAATATTCAAAGGGGCTGATGCTGGGCAGAGGTGGCAGCCTTTTTAGCCTAGAGTAGACCCTCATCCACAAATAATGAAACCTGCATTTGACTCTTAAGGGCCAGCTGTTGAGTTAAGCCCATAATGATAAGAAGTGTGATGAATCATAACCGATCTAAAAGTCGAGCTGACTTTGAATCACAGCTTAGAGCATTTTTCTTTAAATTTGCAAAGATCAATTCAAATGTCTTGTGGACATGAAATACTTTACCATTTCTCCAGTTCTCTTGGGTGAATAACAAAGAGCTAAGTGGTGTCACCCATTCTACCCCAAACCACCCCTCCAGCATACCTCCCTCCCCTTCCTCAACTCAGGCCAGCTGACCCCAAGGCTGGCAGGCCGGGGGACAGTTAGCCTCATGTGTTATTGTGTGTGTGTGTGTGAGGGGTAAAGCCACCAGAGAGTGTCGGTTACTCCGAGGGCCAAGCGGAAAAGCGGTTGGGCAGTTTAGCCAGCTGCTGGGGGAGCGAGCCACGGCTGGCCTGGTCAGTGAAACCTTGCCAGATGGAGCCATTTCAAAACAATGAGAGCTGCTTGCTATGGTTGAAAACTAGAGGCTGGTTGCTCTGGGGACGCAGAGGGTGGGCCTTTATCTACAGTAAATGGCTGGTGTTTGGGCTTGCAATATCTAGAAATATTCTTTGGGTCAGCAACTTATTCCTGCAGAAATTTTGATTTAATTAAAGTTTTCCAGTTGCAGGCTAATTCCTTTTGTTGACTTGTCTCTCTAGCGACTGATCCAGACTTATCTGAAAATTGAGATACAACATCTAAATAATGTTAATATGTTTTTCTTTGTCCTCTATTCTTTTGTATATTCACTGTCAAGGCTTGTTTTTCAGATTCAGATGTCATTCTCCTGCCATCTTTGACATCCACTTGCTAACTTTTTCCCTCTCTCTCTTGCTCTCTTCCTCTTTCTCTCCAGACAGCAACAGGCTGAGGTGTCCTGGGACTACTCCGCTTAGGAGTAACCAAGCCTGGGTAATGAGGCGTGTGATTGGTCCCCTCCCTCCTGAACAAGGCCAGTCTTTGGAGGACATGATTGATCATGACGGGAGCACAATGGCAGCCTGGTGTCAGAGGGGTGGTATGGGTGCACATGGACCCCCCGCGGTAACACTCGGTCACCCAACTCAGCTGTGCATAAGCAGTTACACACACGCACATGACATGTATGCACATATGCAATATGTACACAATTCAGGACAGCACACAGAGGCACTTGTGGACATGCGCAAGCATGTAAAATGACATGGACAAACAAAGCAAGACCATGTGCTCCAATATGTGTATGTAAAAACACGTGCATAAAAGCTAGCACATTGACTGTCAGTCAGACTACACATTTCAGAAGAATTCAGATAAAAAGAGCAAGAAAAAAGGGGGAAAAAGGCATGTCTTTGCTCCTATTGAGATCCTTTTAGTGCAAAAATACAAATATAAGCTAAGATCATTTTCTATTATACTTGAAACACAACAGATCTGAGTAAAGATTTGTATTCATAAAACTATTCCATTCTCTTTTGAGGTAAGTGCCCTCACTTAAAGGAAAACAGAGGTTTCATATGCAGTGCGCCGTTTGTTCTTTTGAAGTAATCCTTGAGGGGCCGAGGCTGGTCTAATCCGCAGGGCACTTGTGAGCCTGTTGAACCTGCTCATATTCAATGTCAGAAATCAAGTTCTAATAGGTGCAAAAAGCAGAGTCTTTATGGAGGACCATTAATGGCTGATTGCAGCTGCTTTCTCAAGTGGGACCCAGGTGTATTAACACTTTACCAATTTCCTGTGATGATGCTCTAGGTTTCACAGAGGACAAACAAAACAAGATAAAAGCCTTGACACATTTTAAGGGATTGGCTCATAATATTCATACACGGAGAGGACACCAGAAAACAAAATGTTTATAGAAGAAAGTGGCCGTAATAGCATAGTCGTTTTTATTTCTGTTTTATCTCTCAGATTACTCCTAAAACACGCAGTAACTTCTACTCTTAGTATATCAAAATAATAAATTAGAGGAAAATTATTCATTAATGATGATCTTAAACATGCATAAGTCACTAGTCACATCTTCACTTTGCACATTGTTATAGTGGAATATGAAAGACTCTCTTGTCACAGTGGATGAAAGGAAAGGAAAGCAGTCCTGTTTTTGTGCTTGTGGTCTAGGCTCCTTTGATGCTGCATTGGCTTTTGGTTACTGTGTACATCTCCTTCCAGATTTACAAACAGTCCTCCCTTAATCTGCATAAACATCCACACTCACTCGTTGACCAGAGATTACTGCCCATGAAAACACAAAAACTTGCTTTTCATCCATCAAAACAAACGACATTGTTTTTAAAATCATGTGAATGTAGTGAAACTGCTGCATGGAGGGAACGAGGTTTAAAGTATAATAAGAAAATAAAAAAGATGGTTGATTTCTTTCCAAGTTTGGGAGGCTAATTGCCCTGAGTGGACTAATGAACAGCATAGGTCTAATTGGCTTACACCACTTGTGGGCTGGCGTGCTGGGCGAGCAAAATTGAATCAAAGCTGTAGGACTACGTCAGAGCAGTTTTGAGCGTTGTGGTGGTAATTGGCACAGCGTCAAAGGCATGAAGCATGGCACTCAGCCAAATGACCGCCCACATCTGCGCATGCGCGTGCTTGAAATAAAGTTTTACAGGAAAGAATAAATTAGCGACAATTTTTTATGAAAGAAAGATGTTACCAATGAACTGTATGAAAGTCTGTGCATTTACACTAAATATTCCACTTACACTTGTTAACCATAACTATTAATATTCTGTACTGTGTTTCAGTGGTCATGTTTCTCAGCTGATGAAAAAACTTTATCACAGTTTTCCTCTGAACGTATGTATCAATAATTGTAAACTAATCCCAGCAGTAAGGATGTGCATGCACTTTTTTTTATTTCAGTATAGCCCAACCATATAAGCTACGCTCCGTCCACTTTTATCATTAACGCGATGCGGTCTATTTTTAACCAAACAAAAGAGAGACGCAGCGATGGAAACGCATGACCACAATGTCCCGAGCAATGCCCGAGTGCCCCATTGTGCGCCTTGAAAGACAGACACGTGCACCACAACATAGATAAGCAGAAAGAGGGGAGGGCAAGTGTGCGTGCGTGTGTGTGAGCGCGCTTAAAGACAGCTACGGGGGATATAGGAGCAGCACACACGCCTCCAGCCTGTTTAGAGAAACTCCCCTTTCAGCACCCTGGACAGAGGCAGCGCTGACCGCCGCTTCCTCTAGTTGAAGTGAAGTCGCAGGCTGCCGGGCTCACAGTCAGGTCAGCTGACGCTGCTAATGGTCAGACACTTTTCCACTGCCACCCGCCCCTCGTCTCCACCTCATCTCGAGCTCATCAACACGGAATCAAAGAGCAACTTGATGAATATTCAAAGTTTCCGTTCTCGGTGGCTGACGACAGGAGAAAGGTCGACGGGCGTCCTTTTCAACATTTTTCAGAAATTAAGCTGCCATCGAACAGAGCTCAAGTCACTCTCGAGAGGATAAATCTCCAGGAAGTTGCGGGGTTGAATCCATCGTCCTTACTGAGTAACTTCTTAGGCTTTTTTTTATCACAGGCGTGCGTCTTTAGACGCTGCTTTCTTCCGTGGTAACGTCGGAACATCTTCAAAATGTTGCTTGAACACCCGGGGTCAAGTTGTCAAAACACCGGAAACTTCTCCCGGTACAGTTCAGGCCAAGGTAAGAGACCAGCTTAACTAGTTTCACTGTGCAAATGCATTATAATGTGTGTTTGTGTTAAGATACAGGCAGTACTGACTTTTAATTGATGTCCTGGGGTCCGTTAATGAGTTACAATTAGGCGTGAAATGGAGGATAATACAGCAAATCAGCACAGCAGGACTAAAAGCTTGGTCTTGTTTGGCTGACAAGTGTGAAATGGACCTTGTAAACTGCCTTTATTTTATTGTGAAAAGGACTCTGACTGTCAAATATTATTGTATGTTTGATAATTTGCGGTTTTGCGAGGCCAAATAGGATAGAGACATTTAAAAGTGATATAAAGATGCAACAGTTGCAGGTCTATTATTCACCAACCCGTGTTGATGTATACAGACTGTTTAGAGGCGCTTCTTCTGCGTTGCGTGTGGGAGACGTTATGAATCTGTAATGAGCCTTCATTGTTGGAGAATCACACGAGCAGATGTTATGCGCGTGCTGTCATTTCACACCGCCGCCTGCGGTTGTAACGGGAGCGCAGGGTGCTGGATATGGAGAGACCACCGGACCCGCTTTGGCGACAGCAGTCTCTCTGCGGCTGGATAGGAAAGTCTGCCAGCAGGCGAGGAGCTGCTCCCACCCGCAGCCCACCGACACAAAGTGCTCCACAGGTGTCACATTCCTGCCCTGACAGGTGGGACACCTGAGGTTGCCAGTGGAGGTGGCTATGGAGCCTGTATTAGTGATTCAAATCTTCCCGATAATACATTTTAGATTTGATATAAGATTGAATGTCTTGTTTGTTTGGCCTGTTTCTGGAATAAGCTTCAGACAGGGGCCACTCGACGCTCCATTTTAATTTGTTTTTAAGTAAATGCTGTGTGTGAAATGATGGAGAATGAAACCTTAATAAAGCACCATCTTGAATTGGGTCACCCAAATTATTTTAACCAAATTTATCATTTCAAATTGACGCAAAAAAAATTATTCCGTCATCCTTTCGGCTTTCTCTAACTGACTGGCCATTCCTCTGATGGTCATTTTATCGCTTTGTTGTCACATTACCGTCGGGCTCTCCCCCTCAAAAGTGACCGATCAATATGACATAAAAATTATTACAAAGCTGAAAAGTAAGAGGGGTACCCATGAACCCCGCACCTTTCTCCAAAACGTCTTTCATATACTTCTGAAATACAGGCAAATAGGACATTGATTTCAGATTCATCAGCGGCCCGGCGGCTGTGGCACTACCCGTGATTTCCCCAGGCGCTCTTTTGTGCCAAAGATCAGTGTCAATAAAATTCATTGGGGGGTGTTGGCCCGATCAACATGTTATTGAACAGCCAATCTCTCCCCTAAATAAACACTTGTCTTTGAGCACTCAACACACGAGATGAAGATTGTGTGTGTGTGTGTGTGTGTGTGAGAGAGATATTTAAAATCTGATCAGATACAAAGCTTGTGGCACACATTGCTCCATGAGCAAGTATATTAAATTAATAAGCAATGCATTGTTGTCCTTTAATAATAATGCTGATGAGAAGAACAATAATAAGAGCAACAAACAAAACGGTGATAACGATGAAAATACTTGCATCTCCTTGTAAAACAAAGCAATTGTTTAAAAATAAGAATTGCTGGATCAATGCTATTTTAATTTTTTATTTTTCCTGGTAAACAGTCTTCTACGATCTGCAAAAATACATGAATGAATTAAAAAGGCAGCCCAAGGCAAGGATCTAAACAAGATTGCAGTGTTCCCTCAGGGCCCAGTCTCTCCTTTACGCATGGCACTACTGGAATCTGAATTGAAAATGGATTGACATGGTGAATCCTCGCGAGAAACCACTGTGGTCGATTTACATAATAAATCAACATGTGTCCTGTTTTCTGGATTTTTTGAAGCTGTGGACCAGTTGTTTTTTTTTCCTCAACTGCTCATTGCATCCGTCCAATTCCACGAGGGGACCATTAACATTTACTGTATGTTCTGTCTAAACTCAGTTAACAAGAGAATATTACGCCCTAACTCGGTAAAGCAAAATCAAAACTGTTACCAGTATTAGTTATAATTAGTGCTAGTTATTAGTTGCAGAATATTTCCTGTATATTTATTTCTCAAAAGCGGCCTGTATGTCTTTTGCCTAACCATAATAGCATGAAAACGTTTAAATAATGCTATCATAGAATAATGAAAGGAAGAATAATGCCATCATATCTTGTAATGTAATGGTGGGCATACTTGGAGAAATTAACTATCATAGCATGAAGTCAATTCAGAGTTGGAGAAGAGTTGAATTTTGTTTCTGTTTGGTAGCCGAATTAAAGGAGAATTCTTGATAGTTTTTTCGTTTTATTTGGAGAGCTACAATATTATAAGGTGTCTGTGAGTAACGTTACCACCCAACACTGAAACTCCATTGGCTTTTCCTCTCACCTCCTGCGTTTTCTTCTTCCGGGTAAAGCACTGGTAGGTGATGTTAATCTATCTACCCTGTCGCCCAGGAAACGGCGCAGCGTAATCCTGCACAAGGCTTCAACACAGTGAAGCAGAAAAGCAAACTCCACCGCACACTCGCGCGCTTGTGTTCGCATTTGGGGACTCGTGCTCCACAAAATTGACAGCAACTGCCTTGTGTGTGTGTGTGAGCGTGGATAGATAACAAACAAGGCAAGACTCGCTTTAATGTAAGCGTAAACCATGAGCAATGGATGGGCATGTTGAGCGCAACTCTCCAAAAGAAAAAGAGGCACCAAATAACACGGAGATGCTCCTTGCTCTGCTGTCGCACAGTGAGGAGCTACGGAAAGGTAACTGCAAGCCAAAATAGAATCAATTTATTCGTTTTAGCCCCGTTTATATTACACATAATTGTTTGTGTGTGTGTGTGTGTGGCATGTGATCAGACGCATTGGACTTCAGCGTGTTTAAATAGGTGTTGAAGTGTGGCTGTAGGACTAATTTCAGTCTGTTGGTAATGTTTGCTCTATGTTCAATAAGTATGGACGCTATGTAACTGGTGTATGATGGAAGCTGTGCAGTCGTTGAGATGAAGGACGTCTCTTGTCTTTTCGTTACTCCAGATCTCGGCAATGCAACTTTTACGCATCAGGCTTTAACCTCTGAATGGTCGTTAAGATTTCGATATATTATATTTTATATTTACTGCAGTGTTTTAGGGAGTAATTCAGGCGTAACTCGTTTTATTTTGGAAAGTGGTTTTACGCATTTTTGAGTCTGACGTAAACCTTTGTTATATAATGATTCAGAAGGTGGTACCACATGTAAGGCGTGGACTATATATATAAAAAGTGTTTTTTATGAACTTTTATTCGTCCATTTTGAACAGTTCAGAGGTGTTGAAGTGATGCATCGTACCTCACCTGCTCCAAAGTTAGATCATGTTAATTTACGTATTATTATTTCTAATATTCCAAGTGGGTCCCACAAGTTCAAGCAAATGGCTTGGACACCTTGTTGGTTTGTACCGTGAGACTCTAGGCCGCAGCTTTTGAATTAATGATGACCTGGATACACCTGTTCTTGACGTGGCTCCCACCACACTTGTGTAGGGCTTCGCTGGTGATGCAAGAAGAAATGGTTCATTAATGTTTCATGGATTGTCCACAACAGAACAATGGGAATGCGAGTCCTTGCGCGGATGGAATATGAAGTGGTTGAGCCTCATTTAATTAGTAATAAAGAGGCCTGATAACGTCTTTGGCATTTTAGTTGTCCTCGTTCTTTTACTTTAGTTGTTTGTTTTTTTAATAGTAAAATGTCTCAGAAAGCTGTTGTCTTAATCCGTCGTTGTTGTTCCTTTGAGGGAACAAATGGGGGTTTTGTGATGCTACGTACAGTAGGCCTTTCTGTCTGAAAGTGACCTTGCGTAAATGTGGCTGCTGCTTGTTAAAGACACGTGTGACAAAGTAATAACCAGCCAACCACTATTCGACTAATGAGCTATTCATTCCCAAGATGATGCTGTAGTTTACACCTTATCACCTTATTTAGGGATTTGAAATGCCTTTCATAATTTCATTTTTTTTTTTATATCGACTTTTTAAGAATCCTGCAAACTTCAGTCTGCACTATTGGATTTATGCTCAGCTCAGAATGGCCTCCATCGGTTTCCATGTGGGCTTTGTTCAGTATAATATAGCAGAATAAGTGTGCGAATGTCCATTTATATCCTGCATGAATAAAAAGTAGTTCGGTTGTCTATTTATCGCCACATTTTAGTTGTGAATATATATATATATATATATATAAATTCATCAGTTACATTTTGAAATGTGAGTTAATTAATGATCTATTCATCGGTGAGATATATAATCCTAGATTGTGGTTTCACGTGAAGTTTTACTGAAAGGCAGGTGTTAACTGCAGGGGGAAGCCCACCTCGGAGTCTGATTTCGGGCACATGAAACATCCTTTCCACACTAAGGACAAGGACTGCCTCCGAAACGTAAAATTAGATAATCATTTTTACGAAATGTGTATTTTCAGGCATGTGGTGATTGCGTTTGAACAATGGCCTTTTGGTTTTCTTTTCCTCGATCACAAGAAACTAAGGCCGAATGTAAGATAGCTGGGGATGGATATAATCGTCATTGGCTGGAGGAAATCTGCAGGTGTATTAAAGTCTCTGCACAAACACTCGTACGGACGCCGCTGAGAAATGTCAGGTGACTGACAGGGCATCATGTGGGCAGTCAGATCATGTCTGATGTAAACCCTCAGATATTATAGGCTACAGGACGGACTCAGGCTTAGAGGAGGGAACACTCCTCTTATTTAATCATGCTTTTATATATATATATAGTGATGGAAAACACGCGATCCCATGTAGGTGCACGCTTCCATACACCACTGTCATTTATTTCTTTATTTTGTTTGCGTGTGTGTTTATACTGTGCAATGCAATTACGTGTATCTGGTATAGTGGTATTAACGCTTGCCTGCTACTAATGATAATAATAATAATGATGTATGTGCTTCAAAGATTTGTTGATTAATGGAATTGAGAAAACTGGACGGCGGTGTAGCATTTGCGTTGTTTTACTACATTTGGGTAAAACATTTAGATGGAAATGATTGTGTATTAATAACATTGTAAGTTGATTCCGGGATATGTGAAATAAAAAGAGTGATGATGTAGTGCCATTTTATTAAATGTAAGTCAATTTGATTTCCTATTTTAAAATGGTGTATTATTTATTGCGACTGCTTTATGAAATCATGAAATGAATCGACTAAATAGTAGACTTACAAATAGAAAGGAAAAGACAAAATATGTGAGTCATTACGTCTATTCCCGTTGCTGATCTTTATTTCAGCTGTAAAGTGTGACGTCTCCTTGAGAGCATTATATAATTAAAAGTGTGTTCATCAGCATACAATTACTTAAAGTATAGTGGCCACATATGAAGCACAATAAGCGGGTTCAGCGTTCATTCTGCGTGTCTGTGGCCATCTAACATATCTAATGCACACTGAGTTGACTCAAACGTTGTGTTGCTTCCATCATGTCTCCTGCAGAAATCCCAGTGTGTGCAGGCTGCAATCAGCACATCGTGGACCGCTTCATCCTCAAAGTGCTGGACCGCCACTGGCACAGCAAGTGCCTGAAATGCAGCGACTGTCAGGCTCAACTGGCGGAGAAGTGCTTCAGCAGGGGCGACAGCGTCTACTGCAAGGAGGACTTCTTCAAGTGAGTAGCCTTCAAATGTTTTAGTCGTTATTTTTTTAAATGAAAACTATCTCTGTTGCTTAGAATTAGATTTAGACTACAGTGATGTGTATAGTTATTACGAATTGATGGCAACCGTCTAATTTCCCAAAAGGAGATTCGGGACCAAATGCGCAGCCTGTCAGCAGGGGATCCCGCCCACCCAGGTGGTGAGGAGAGCGCAGGACTTCGTCTATCACCTGCACTGTTTTGCCTGCATCGTGTGCAAAAGGCAGCTGGCCACAGGTGACGAGTACTACCTGATGGAGGACAGCAGGCTGGTCTGTAAGGCCGACTACGAGACCGCCAAGCAGAGAGGTGAGGCGCAGTTACAGCGGCCGTCTCAACGTTTCTGTTACTGGCTGGATAATTGCAACACGATTGCGTCATTTTCTCTAAGTTATATGACGCGTTCTCTGTAGACTTGTTTTAATACTACCCGCTTTGAGTTGTGCGTTTGACGTGACAATGAGGTCACCCATAAACTTTGACCCACCTGCGCTAATTGCGTCGTTGCCCGCAACCCAATCGATAGCAAACTGCGTAAAGCGGAGGCCTGGAGGCTTTACACTTGCACCCTGCGCTGGGAGGAATCAGCGTTCAATAACTCTTATTGTTGTGCCGGAGATCATGTGTGCCTTCCTGGGTAGAGGAGGAGAGAGGGAAGGTGGAAGCTCGTGTGGATGCACGTGTTAAAAGAATCTCTGTGTTTGTGTCATTATGTAAAAATGGAAAAGAAAATATATTGTGTTTAATCATGTCATAGGTTCAGCAATAATTTAAATGTCTAAATGTTTTTAAATGAAAAATGGAACTGGGTTAAATGACAGGGGCATGTTGTGGAGTTGTTTTTTTGTTGTTGTTTTTTTTGAAATTCTACATTTTCAGTAAATCCACACTCTGCAGTTTCCCACTTTTATTCATGTTTTAGGTAGCTAACAGCAATTCAGTCTGAACATAAAGAGTGTTTTCATGTGTGACTTTGAACTGCTGTCCTTAAATTTCTAAGCATTATTACAATTTAAACAGGATGGGCTTTGAGAAAGAACGCTTCATAAAATTCCATTTACTAGAAAAACAAATAAGTCACAGCATTGAAATTGCATCTGAAAACAATAATACTGCTTCTGGGTTGGTAAAGGTTTTATCTTCATACCCAAAAAGAACTTGCGTTGCTATCTGTAATAATTGTTCAAAGCATTTAACTATTTGACATTACACAGATATTTTAACAAGTTAAGAAACAAGTTGTAAAAAGTTAAATTAAGCCATATTATCAAAAACATATTATTACCAAAAAGAAAAAAAAAACAATCCTATTTTGTCATTTGTTGCTCAATGATGGGCTTTTATAACTGACTGTGATTATTGTAACACACTGTTTACCAGCTGAAGCATGTGTATTGCTTTGAAGTAGTTGATTTGCAGTAGTTAAATGGACTCTAACATGTGTTTTCAGGGAAAAGTAAATAGCAATCCAGATTTTCCCCTGTTTATATTCCCAAGAACATTTTCATTAGATACTATGATTATATCAACTGACGCCACATTAACTTCACTGAAAATCCCAGCATGCTCTGCTCCTGACGGGGCAGACTGGGCATGGTCAAGTTTTATCTCCCCATCTGTTTGTTTGAATTTACTGCCCGACACCAAGTGTGGATTTATGCAGCGAGTTAGCGCAAGTTTTCACTAAAAACACACACGTTTATTTTACTAATGAGAGGGCGCAATTACTCGGGCAGCATCCATTTCGATGATGGTTTTGTATTTTGCTGTGCTGGCCAACAGATGTGCAGACATGATGCAGTTACGGCACAGGATGCCAGATTTTAGTTTATAGGCGGAGGAGAATTTATCCATTTATGTTAAATTAGAAAGTTGTATTTTATACAAGCTGTTTTATGTTTTCTCATTTGCCATGAATGTGTGTGTTTCTAAGACAGATTTTTCACGTTACTGACCCAAAATACATGCACATAAAGAATTTGTCCCTGGGACTCACTATGGGAAGATTTCTCTTGTTGATAGCAATATTTTTATTATATTTTACTGTTAGAGACAGCAATGACCTGAAACACTGTACATGGACGTTTAATAGCAGCTGGAGTGAAAATCCCTCTTAGACTATTACTGTGGAGATTCACTATGCTCATTCTCTAATTTGTCTTATTTCTTGTTATATACTGCAAAATCCATTCCAATCCAAAAACCATTTTTCTTGAGACCTCAGGCCTGAAACCTTAAAAAAGAGTGACAGCTTTGAGGTCCACCACATTGGCAGAATAAGTGTCCAGCATTGGCTTACGTTGTGTGTTGTCCTTTTAATTTTTCAGAAGCAGACTCGACTGCAAAAAGGCCACGAACGACCATCACAGCGAAGCAGCTGGAAACGCTGAAGAACGCTTACAATAACTCTCCCAAACCTGCCCGCCACGTCCGGGAGCAGCTATCATCAGAGACGGGCCTGGATATGCGGGTTGTGCAGGTAAAGTATATTATTATCCATTAAGGGCTATTCCATTAGTGTCTTGACTTCATTATCAAGGGACAATTGTGGCCGAACTGGCACAAGCCTACTGTACGAATAAGTGTGTGCGTGTGGGGGGGATTTACGGCTAGATGGAGTAAAATGAAGTCCACATGAAAGTCAGCACGGTTTAAGTGCAAGCTCGTTAACAATGCTAAGAGGGCCCCCTCGCATATTGTCTGCTGCTGAGGAGCCTCACGCTGGTTGCTAGGTGGTGGTCATATATATTGTTTTATTTGCAAGGACGAAAGTAGAGACGGAAGCCACTAAAATGCTCCTCATTATTCAGTGAAAGGGAAGGGGTGAAGAGGGTTCACTTAGGGCGGAATATCATTAAGGAGAATGTAAAACTGCTTTTTGTGCTTGTGACTGAAATGAATTAATTCTGTGTGTAAGATAAAACTGAATAAGAAATGGGGCATGTATTCATTTTGCATCAGATTTCATAGATGTTTGTAAGCAGTGTGGTTCTAGGCAGTTTACCTTTATGACTATATTGTGTACGTGTTTTCTAAAGTGCAAGCTACAATTTATAGGTCAGATCAAAAGTGGATATAGAAAATTTAGAATAATTTAAATCAGTGGCACTGTTAACCTGTCTGCACCCTGGGGTGAGGACAACTTGTAGCTGTCGTGAAGTTAATTAAATGCGTGATAAATCTAGTGTAAGGGACGCTGGTCCCAGGATTAGTGGTCAGTGTCACTGTTTCAGTCTCCCACTTGGACTCACAAAGGCGTGAAGCCGCATCCAGACAGTCCCTGAACATTTTCTTTTAACGCTTGAAAGCATAATATGTGCATCAAGGAAGGAGCAGAGGACTTTGGATGTAGAGGACTAAAATACATTGTGGGCTATTTGCATAGTTATGGTCCTCAAGACTGAGAGGACTTAAATAATTAGGCAAATAAATGTAAATGGTTTGTTTTAATTAAACAAAAAGTGTTTTATTTAATTTGGGTGCAACTGTCTTAAAGGTGTATTTATCAGTAATTTACAAAATAAAGAACATGTTAAAGCTATGGTTTTTGTACATAACAGAAGTATTCACCAAAAATCACCACCAAAGTCAAGTAAGACATCTCATCTTGGTACGTTCCAGGTTTGGTTTCAGAATAGGCGAGCTAAAGAGAAAAGGCTGAAGAAAGACGCTGGCCGGCAGAGGTGGGGACAGTACTTTCGCAACATGAAGAGGTCACGAGGAAGCTCCAAATCCGACAAAGACAGCATCCAGGAGGAGGGCATGGACAGTGACGCCGAGGTGTCATTTACAGGTAGAGTCAAGCTCATAAAGGGAACAGAGGAGGCATGAACGATGGCTCGCTCCCACTAAGCCATGACAGACAAATGTGCTAACAGGAAGCAGGAATAACAGAGACCAGGCTTTTTATAAAGGGTTTTTACATCCTAATGCAAAGACATGTTAAGCATTGTTCCAGATAATTAATTAATAATTAGCTGAAATGTTTGATAATCTCTAGATAATCTCTTCAAAATGTGCTGGACTTCTGCCATCTCTTATTTTCCATCCGGCCGTTATCTATACCTTTCCTGTTTTTTGCAATCCGATCAGAATAACAAATATCACTTGTGTCTTCTCATCCTCGTTGCTCAGATGAACCACCCATGTCAGAGCTTGGCCTCACTAACGGCATCTACAGCAGCCTGAGCGAGTCCTCTCCAGCCATGGGCGGCCGCCAAGGGGGCAACAACCACAGCTCCTTCCCCCTGGAGCACGGCGTCCTCCCCTCTCAAGACCAGTTCCACGACATCCGCTCCAACAGCCCCTACGGTCTTCCTCAGTCGCCGGGGCCGCTTCAGGCGCTACCCAGACACCAGCCTCTCATCTCCAGCTTGGTCTACCCCGACTCTGGCCTTTCTATCATGACCCAGGGCAGCGGACCCGGGATCAACCCTGCCGTGAGGGTCTCCATGGGGCCTGCCAACGGCCCCAGTTCGGACCTCTCCACTGGCAGCAGCGGAGGATACCCAGACTTCCCCGCCAGTCCTGCCTCCTGGTTAGATGAAGTGGACCACGGGCAGTTTTGATTGGTCAATGCAAAGAAATCTGACTTTTTTTTGTTCTGTTTTTTCTGTGTCTTCTGTTGGATTTTTAGGATTGGAAAATAGTCACACAGGACAGTGATTGTATAAAGGACTAGACTGCTGTCTTTGGATCTCACCAACATCTGATTAACAGGTCCATTCAATAGCTGTGATCTGGATGGAAAGAAGGAGGAAAATGTCCTTCACTAAATGCACTTGGCCTAACAATTCAGTACCGTATTTAAAGCAAGAAATCTGTCGTTCAGTTTTCCGATACCACTATAAGCTTTTTCAGAACAATGTAGAGACCACAGACAGATACTCAGAACGTTTAGACATCGACCATTTGGATTTCCACCAACTCCCCCTCTTTATTCTCATCTCCTCCCAGTGCTCTTTGTTTTCAACACTGTGTTCAGGTGCAGAATTCAGTTCAACGTTCAGAGTCTTTAAATGTCTGGTTGTTGCCAAATGTCTATATATATATACATATATATATATATAATGGTTTATCATTGTGGAGACTTTATTTTTATACAAACCCCTTCTTGGACGCGAATAAGAACCCAGATATGAGGACTTTGTACATTCTTAAACAGGGATATAGGCAAAAATGTAGATGTTGTCTTAAATGGTACCTAGGGGTCCAATTACTTCTATGCATTTGTGTGTTCTCAGATGTATCTCGTTCGTTTTGTTCTACTGAAAACGACCCCAAGGAGGAACTGCTATAGCACCCGGGGTTTGATGTATATGTTTGTTTATGTGAAAAATGTTTTATGTCTTATTTATTCCTTCTGATTAATGATGATGATGATGATGATGATGATTCCTGATTAAATGGCAGGACTTTAATAAATTTGTCACCAAAATCAAGATGGAGTTCTATCTTTTTTTGGTTGGACTACAAGATTGTGCATCACATGAGACAAAATTAGCAATGAGTGGTCTTATAAATAATTGTGTTTTATGTTACATTTTGAAACACAGGAAGTATTAAAAAAAAACATGATAACAATATTTGGGATATATTTGAAGTCATTTGTACAATTAGAAAATCTCTTGTCAAAGCCAAGAAACATGAGCCAACAAACCAGGTCTTATCTTATATCTTACATGCAGCATCTCTCCTATTTATCTTGCTTATCTATAGCATATCACGGCGCTGATAGTGAAACCAGAGCAAGCCCACAGTTCTGCCTGTGTCTGCAAATTGAGTGTCTGGCTAACTACCAACACTGTATCAGGGGTTCAACAGCTCTTTAGTGGAGAAATTTGATGCAGACAGAGAGTCAACTCATCAATTCAGAGATTACTGGGTCTTGTTTGCCCAAATGCCCCTATGGGAAAGGAATCTCCAATCCATTAGCTGAGAAGGGATCAGGTGCCCCTTGTGAATTTCCTCATTTGTTTAGTTATTCAAAGTCAGGTTCAATTAAGTAGATTAAACAGTATATGTGTAGGTGGGTGCATGCTTGTGAGTGTTACGTGTGTGGAATTGCATGTTTATGTATTTGCGGCTTGTGATGTGTGTGTGTGCAAACACCCTTGCATGATTGTAGGGGACTATCAAGTGATACATAAACTTTTTCAGCTGTCACATCACAAGTCTTCTGCTCTCTTTATCATTTATTTATTCATTTTGTAATGTGTGGATTGTTTCCAAAGCCACTCAACAAAAGACTATTTGTGAGACTGTTTTTCAATTTCAACTGAATCATCCAACATGCAGATCAAATGTGTTCATTTTGGACAACCGGAAGTGGGAAGTAACTAAGAACTTACTTAAGAATTTACACAAGTACTGCACGTTTGAAGCTCTTGTTCTTTACTACTAATACAGTAAGTATTTTATGCTATTATATGCATTACAATTACTGCATTTCTGGGAGAAATATTGAACTTTTTTACTTCACTACCTTTATTTGACAGCATTAGTTTAAAATGTCTTAGTATGATCTCACTTTTTTGTATGATCTCACTTTTTTCCACCACTTAAAATAACAATATTGTGGTCTCCTTGTCTAATTAATTTTGCAGCACTTAATTCATGCAAAATCAGACAACTGTGAACAAAATAATTGATATTTTAGGACAAAGCATTCAAAGTAAATACTGTTCCGTGCTTATTGTGTTTCTATATGCATGAATGTTTGGCAGAATGATTGTGCAGCTTTCTGTGTGTGTGTGCAGATCTGTAAAGTATGACATGCATGAAGGTGATAGCCAGCTGTCCTCAAACCTTTTGTTTTGGAGTGCAACCTCTGACTTCCTCCACGATTAATGGCCGCCCGCTCTGCTCCTCAGGTTCCCAGAACAAGAAAAGGAACACCAGACAGGATATTCCTTCCAGCTGAGTGGCAGGTATCACTGTTGCCTCTCAAAAGCGACAGGTGTGTAACTCGACCCAAAGAGTGTTTGGCAAAGACAGAAAGTCGGTGAGAGTGAAGTGTGAAAGGCTGTGTTAATCTCCTAGATACCCGTCTTGGTCAGTTTACTAGGCTGTTTGTATTTGGGGTTAGACGGGCTGATTTGTCGCTGAGCAAACAGGAAGTACTTTGCTAAAAAGCCTAAGCTGTCGACTGGGGTTGTGTTTGGCTCAAGGAAGACAGCAGTTTACCAGAGTCTGGCGACAGGCCACCTGTGCCGAAGCTGCATGCACAACATTTAAGAAGTCTTTGAATTTGTTGGCTGCATGGAATTTTTGGACAAATCATTTCTCAGCGAATGATCACACCTTCCTTCACCTCTAATAGCTCTGTCACACAGCAGGTGTGAGATTTTGGTGACCATGGGATGAACTCTTCTAAACAAATGACTGGGATTATCCCACTCCACTCTTTCAGATTGAGTTGGAAATCCACCGTTTTCCGAGTAAATAATTAGATTAAGTTTGGTATGCAATTTGTCAGATGGGTTGTGTAAGACTGGCCGAAGGTGAGAAAAGGAGTTTTGAGTGAGGTGTTAGTGTCAACAACACAGATGTAGGTAGCGTCGCAATGATTAAGTAAATGGTGGGAAAATGATGTGAGGAAGAAAGAAATAGAGGTGGAGGGCTTGTGTGCAAGTGAAGGCATGACACTTAATAGAAACTCATTCTTAGGCAGACAAAGGCTGGCTGCATTAACCCTCCTTCCTGTTGATGAAGAGTAAAGCTGCTAAAGATGAGGATGCTGAGAGACACGAAATACAACGGTATCAGATGTATCCAATACAATGACATGTACCAAAGGTAACTGAAAGCTATTACATGTACAGGGAAAGAAAAAAACTTTGAGAAAGAAATGAAAAACCTTCTAAATTAAAAGCCATTTGAAGGCCAAATGTTTCCTGACTTCAAGTATGGCATGATTTCTAAGAGGCAGTTTTGAGTTAATGAGAATAAATGTTTTGAGGTCCCAGCATTAGAATCTAATAATAGCTCCCATTGTACTCTGGCTGGAAAATATCAAAAAGCTGTGATGAACAGTTATACAGTTATATTAAACAATACTATTTTCATTCATTCAGTCTACAAGGTATTATCTGTTTACAATGACATAACCTTAGTTTCAGTGGGCAACACCATGATTATGATTTAATGGTTAACTTATTTATGACATTGTGAAGCACATGACTATTACAGCATTACAGTAAGTAAAATGGTATTTGTTGATATCACAACAAACTACTGTTATGTTCATATTAATAACAAAAATGTAAAAACAACAGAACAAGTCCCCATTCGCCAACTCCAAAAATTGTGTTTTGTTTTGTCTTTGTGTAAAGCTCTGCAGCTTCATCTCTGCTCTACTCTTTGGACGTACGTAGTTTTTCTTATGTCTGAAATGTTAATGTATTTAATATGCACAAAAACAGGACACGGAATTAAATCATTTGTACTTGAGTACTTATTGTACATTGCAACTATGGCATACACCAAAGAGAAAAAACAGCACTCACACCTCTTTCACCATTATTATTCTTTTTTCAGATGACATTAGCAACGCCTCTGATGAACAGATTTTGATTGGTCCTCACTGAGACAAGATTGTGATTGGATTAGCACTAAAATCCACCACACAATTTCAGAGCTAGACCTTTTTTATTTTAAATATTTAATCTCTAAATGCTTTAAGAAGACGTGGATAACTCAATATTAATTGTTTAACCATATAAACTCACAACTTAAGATAAGACCTCTGCTTAAATGTAGTTTATGATTTATTTTAGGATGAATAAGATGTAGTAGTAGTATATTTTGATTAATGTATTCAAAGAGTACTGTGAGATTTTAAGATTTAAAGTATGTAATTTGTCTTTGCAATGATGATTTTTTTTTTTCAGTTTCTAAATTACAACATAAAAATTAAAATATATTTCTCACAAAGTCACCAGTGCTGGCAGTATAAGAATTATAAAATACGAACTACAAGGTGTAAATCAGGAAATATACTGTACATTTATATCCCAATGACTGTTAGGTTGCCTATTGCTTTGCAGCTACTGTTAAACTGTTGCTTTTGACTGTCCTTTCTGTAAAGGACTCCAAGCCTGGCAGCACGCCTGTTGTCTCTCATACACGCACACACACACACACACACACACACACACACACACACACACACACACACACACACACACACACACACACACAAGCCCCCCCAGCCCTGTGTCAGATGGTGCTGAGTAAATCAGGTCTGACAATAACACCTCCCTTGGGTCCCACACATCACAGCTACAATTCAGACCTAATGGAGCAGCAACGGAGGGGAGCGTGCATATGTGTGTGTGCGCACAAATGTATGCATGCATGCATGGAAGCAGCGGCGTGCTCTTTTTTTTTTTTCATTTTGGGACCTTTGGAGGAGGGAAGGGATGTGGGGGAGAGAAGAGGAGGAGCACAGTGGATTATCTGTGGTACAGATATCAATCAATTAAAGCAGCGTGTTAATGAATAAGATCCTGCAGTGGTTAAAGGGCTTTGTGGTTGTACAGAGGCAGAGATGGGACAGGAAAAGGTGGTGGGACGTGGAAAACTAACACGGAAGGAAGATTAGTCATACATCAATAGAAGATATGATTTGAGTTTTTGTTTGTTTCAAGACATTATCAGAAAATTGTTTAATTTCCATGCATTAAACATATTTGATAAAGACTAATGAATGGGTTGTGTTTAAATGTTACTATTTTCAAATTACAACACAAAAAAACTAAGCATAAAAACTGCTTTAAACTTAATGTAAATGAATGGAGAGTTTAAAAAAAGAAAATACAAAAGTCTCCACGATGGTGAACACACAGAGGCAAACAAACTGCAAACGCAGCACTGACCAACAGCATACTTTTGTTTATGCCACAGATTAATGGCGGCAGCAGCATTAAAGCAATCTAACTAATCAACACGGTCATTAGCGTGTGTTTTTACTGACAACTTTAATCAAATCCATCACGGCTCCACCTCTCCATTACCCGCCAGCCGCATAATTATCTCTTCATTTCATTCTCAGACGGGAATGCAATATCTGGTAATCTGTCTGCAATGGTTGACTGAAATGCATTCAGGGACATTTATATTAGAAATGTATCGGCTAATGCATCACTCAGCGCTTCTTCTCACTGCTGGCATTTAGATGTTTGTCATTTCTTTATGCAATCTTCAAAGCACCTCATGAAGGCATTAACGCAGGAGTGTGTGCATGAGAAACATACTGATTTCCAGATGGCATGTTTGTGCAAGTATCATCACTAACACCTGCTTTACAGTTTCATTTGAGCTGTGTGTGTGTGTGTGTGTGTGTGGGTGTGTGTGTGTGTGTGTCTATTTACCAAACTGCATGAAGATTTTGCATAATTCTAATTATTGTGTTTTATTAGCTAGACTATTTTCATCATCAGTGAATGAAATGTTAAAATGTACAAGTTATCAGAGTCCCAAATAATTTCTAATGATGAAATTGTCCATTCTGACCAGCATTAAAAAAACAACAAAGAAAAGTAACCAGCTCTTTTGCATTTAAAATCTGCTTTGTTAAAAGACTAAAACAAATGATTATCGAATATGGATTTAATTAATTTCCCATCGATCATCTGAATAATTGAGTAATCATTGCAGCATTAATTGTTTTTTTATGGGTAATAAATCTTCCATCTGCAACTGTGTTGGTTTATTGCAAGCAAATTCCCTCATAGAATATAACAGCAACGATTCAGCCAGTCGCTGTGGACGACCTGTGTTTGTACAGCAACTGGCAGACATCTTATGAAACATTTTAGACACTGATGCTTTAACCATATTTCTGCTGGATTTTGCTTTTATTACTACTGTCAGGATTCATAACAGCACGTGTTTATGTTTGCACCACGGTGGGATAATCACCCTTTTTTCTCATTAGGAGCCTTGGCTCTGCAAAGGGCCATCTCGGGGGCCTTTTGGCATCTATGAGGTGTTAACAGCTCCCCACGGGAGGCTGTCTGGCTCTCACATAACCCTCGACCTCCCCGCCCACGAACGCAACACTCACCAAACCACTCAGACTCACAGATGGTCGCTACACCAGCAGCCAGCCATCACGCTTTTCAATTATCGCTACGCCCGGGAAAGGCCATTGCTCAGCTGTCAGCGCTCAGTGACACAGGGGATAGGGGAGGAGCCAGAGAGGGACGGGAGACGGAGAATTCCTGCATCCAAAACTTGGAAAAACCCAAAGAACAGATTCTAGTGTTCAAGGAAACACATACACATGATCATTGCTACCAACAAATGTACAGCTGCAACACCTCAGCTGTGCCCATCGAAGAGGGTCTTCCTGATACACAGTCTGCTCTGATCTGTGGCGATAAATCACTTAGAATAATTGGAGTTTTTGAAGCCAGCAGTTGAAGTGGCAAAGGAAGGAGATTGTAGCTGAAGCCCTCACACCTCACTTTAGTTGCCTGCATGAAATGGAGGGAGGGGAGGAGAGACAAGGAGGACAAGCCCTGACTGTTTGTTTGTTTGTTAGTGTTTTAATGTGAATATTGTTTCATAGTGGGGTGAGGGGAAAAGAGGGCCGAATGTAAAAAGATTTTTGAGTTTTTGTGCAACGGCTATTCAGAGCCTTTCTATTATTATTAGAGAAAAGAGGAATCATGACTGGAGAAACCTGAATGTTGTGTCGTCTGCACCTGTTCCTGATTTCCTGCCTGATATCTGCTGCCTGTGTTTCAACCTGCTGCCTGCAAACTTTAAGCCTGTTAATTTGAACAATGATTTAATAAATTCCCTTTTTTACCTGTTCTGCTCTGCTCAGTGTTTGCATTTGGATCCTCCTTTTTTTCCTACTGTTTCCACAATTTAGAGCCCACCCAATCTTAGAACCCATCAGCTATTGTCTGAAGACAAATTTAGCCTCTGGGGACAACTGTCAACTCGGGGCTACCAGTGTAGCCAGCAGATATCAGGATGACAGATATCCACGCCAAGACTTCTTTCGTGCGCCGGTCATAGTTTACAATCCGATTAGCAATTTGAGACGCAAGATTGCGCTCCACGTCTTTTGCTCTCCACACGGACTGTTTACCTGTATGCAACCAAAATCCGCTCAAACGTGATTGGTCAATACTACTTGGACTACAAACGAAAACCATAACACTTCAGATACCAAATTCTAGTCCTTTACTTACAGATTCTGCATTCATATGCAGATATCTGTTTATAGAGATTAGAGCTCACCTTATTCCCCGCCTGCTTATCCCTGTTGGGTGCTGCGTCTGGGGGGCAACAGGTAATCAATGAGGCCAGAAACATGTGGCAGGAGCCTGGTCGTCTCTCATTAGGCCTAACAAAATGGGGAAGACATCTGTCACATGATAGAGAAACAACAAGACCACAGTTTAGCAGGCTATTATACAGGTCAAGGTTTATGGATTTATCTGCCAAAACAGTCCCGTTTTGTGGTGGTTTTAACTGTTTTAAGATGGATAGTGAGTTCCTTCTTTGTGATCATATACAATAGCAGGATGATTTTCCACTCCATGTCTAATTAATTAATAATGATATATATGGTCTTATTTTGAATAAGATGCTGCTATAATATGTTCTGATGGTATTTTGGGCTTTATATCATTTTTTCTAGATTTCTGAGATACTGTATGAGCATGTTGGAACTGTCTGAAAAATAGCACGTCCGTAAATTCATTCATTGTACCCATCCTGAACACGAGTGCCCGGGTTTCTATTTCACTGTGTTTCCAGCCATGCTATTTGTCTTTCCCAGAGAGAAGAAGTAATCCCGCTTCAGGCCGAGGGCCCCCCAAGGTCGCCGCCATCAGTCGCCAACACTCAATCCAGGTTGGAACATTTGTTCCAGCCCCTCTCTCCCTCAACCCTTGGCTGTTGTTTTCTTTCCTTTTTTTTCATAATTCATGTCAAAGGATCTCTGGAGAGATGAGTGAGGGTGGTGTGTGTTGGGGTAGGAGAGGGGGGTGGTGGGTGGAGAGGACAAGGGGGTGGAGAGGGCATACACTTAATCCCTGGGTCAAGATGTATTTATTGAAGATTAATAACCGAGCAGCAATCTCATCATGCTCTCGATGATTTTATAATTTGGTTTCTGGGGGTTAGGGAGGGTGGGGAGAGATCAGGGACAAAAGCAAGAGGGAGACGCTGAACTATTGTTAACACAGGAGCAGAATACAGTACAGTGCACGACTTTCATGTTGTGATTTTAAGCTGAGATACTGTGTCTGAAGAGGTTTATGTGCTTTAAAGGGGGCAACTCGGAGAGTAACACACACATACAGACAAACACATGTATACACATTCATACAGAGCTGATAGTTCTCACTGTAGTTTTCGAAAGACATCAGCCACCATGCATGTTTCAACAGCACTGGAAGGAATCCATCCCCAAGTCTATTTAAACCAAAGCAACTTCTCATTTGACAAGTTGTAACCAAACCTTAATGGTGTAGGACAACATTATCACCCTCTGTCCAGTGTTTGTGGTGTTATGTTGTCCAGCTTCACAGGTTG
The DNA here is from genome assembly GCF_043641665.1 of Enoplosus armatus. NCBI lineage: Eukaryota > Metazoa > Chordata > Actinopteri > Centrarchiformes > Enoplosidae > Enoplosus > Enoplosus armatus. The sequence goes on along the minus strand of NC_092197.1, from coordinate 8,297,557 downwards.
TGGATTTAACACAGTATTTTTTTCCACCCGGCCACCTTTTTTTATATGATGAATATTACAAAAGCTATTCTGTAAATCCCAGCTGACCACAAATAATCATAAATGTCTGGTGGGTATATGGGGTTTGAAATGTAAAAAATGGACCAAAAATAAGAATAGAATTTTTATGAAACGTAACTTTAAATGTAGATTATTTTTATCCTTTGTCTCAATAAAACAATAATAAATAATACTAAACAATATTACTGCCACACATCTGTAAACTGATACATCTGTCTGACTCTATAGTGGAACTAGAGATATTCGTCCATATGGAAACTGTATCTCTGGATATTGCATATGTAGAGTGGCAGCATCCATCTCATTCAGTTAATGGATTCGTCGCACACTCGGACCAAAGACCACAAGAGAAGGAAAGCTCTAGAGGTTGAGAAAGAGACACCTTTTGTCACCAAGCAACAGGGAAAAAATGGTAAAAAGATAAATTTCAGCTCAGGGTAAAGGTTCAGAGTTCAAGGTGCAGTCTCCCGTCCAAATTTATTTATACCCCTAATAATAATGAGTGGATTGAATAGATTGTTCGTCCCTGACCTTGGTGATCAGGCAAACCTTATGCCACTATATCAAAGCGGACAGGCAGACACGTCTGCGCGGCGTGACGGCTGCCACAGTCGGCCTGGAGACGGAGGGTAAGGATGGAGGGAAGGATGGAAGGAGAGATGGAGGGAGGGAGGGAGGTATGTAGAGCAGAAGTGATGGGAGGTGAAGGGGCACCATGTTTGCATTTTGTATGGAATGAGGAGCAGGCTGAAGGATGTGTGAAGGACACTAAGGAAGGGCAAATAAGCTGTGTGTTTTTGTTTTTGCATGTGTGTGTATTATTTGTGTACTTGTGCATGTGGATGTCCATGAATGTGTGTGTGCGTGTGTGCATTTGATGGTTTTAAGAGAAAGGAGGCCTGGTGACCTAATTGCCATCAACTTTATGTCAGACATGCATAAAGGAAATGCTAGTGTTAGCATGTTAGTATCATAACCTATGAAAAATCACAGCCCTATTTTTTATTAAAATAAAAGTAAAAGTTTGCATTTGATCAAATCACCAAAACAACAGATATTGCACTTGCAGTATTTAGTTTGTGGTTAATTTTAGGGGTTCCACACAAGGGTAAATTGTTTTGGTCAAGATTAGGATGAATTTTTATTGGTTAATAATAAGGTATTTCACCCTTATTTTAACCAACATAACTTCTACAGTATGGTCTTGATCTTGGTTCTGTGTAACAGCGGACTTTTTTGTGTAGAGATCAGGCTCTTACTGTACATCGTCCCAGTGCGTCATCCCCTGTACAACATCAAAATCCCTTTCCAACCTCATACAAACGGAGTCATCATGAGACGAGTTACTCAAAATCATCAGCACATCCCTCCTGAGACGAGACCATCACTTGAATCTCTGAGCGTTAGCCATCAAAGGGCCATCCCCGGCTGCATTAAATGTATTTAGATCTTACAAAGTGCTCCCCATTGAATCCATCACTTCTTCCAATGACTCAAGAAGCGGGGGAAAAAAAGGAGGATGGGGGGGCAAACAGGAGAAAAGGGAGTTCGGGGATTTACGGTGACAAAATGCCGGGGTCAGGCAGGGTGTGTGGCAGTGGTATTGATCAGTGAGGCATGCAGCACACACGTGGCCCGAACCCTGACCCTTAAATAGCGAATGAATCTCAATCCAATAGACTGGAGTGTCTGGTACAGCTTACACACACAGCATGCAGGGAGACACATAAAACACACACACACACCACACAAATATATATGTATAAATACACTCGCTGCCATTGCTACTAAACAGCACCACGCCCCCAGCACACTGGATCAATATCAGCAGAGCATGATTTCCTCATTATAGATTGGCAGTTCTTTAATAAAAGAAAAGGTGTGCATCTGTGTATGAGCCTCAATGTTGTGTTTATGTAGAGAGAGAGAGCGGGTATAAAAGATACTGAAAGTGACATGACTATACTTCTCCAAGAAGGTATTTCTGATCTGTATTGTTCAGTATACAAAAGGAAAGACAATCACCCGTTGAACAGAGGGCTGCAGGAAAAGACCGAATATTCAGTCTGACTCAACCTCTAATTACTCTAATTGAATGAAATCCACACAAGGACATATATATGAGAATTATGGCATAAGCAGGGCAGCATGAAGAGATATAAACATGCATCCGCAAGGACATGAAACACACTGAAGAGATTCATACACACATTCATGAATTGAATTATAGGTGTTGATCATGAGAATTCAATATTTAGTAATTAGAAAAGGTTGTATTCATGAAGTCAACTGAGATTAACCATCACGGAAAACACTTAAATGCTTTTATTTTGTCTGACATCATTATGGCCTGCTTTCATTTTCTATTATGCTGTTATAGTACCACATAGTTACGCAGCATCTATGAAATCAATGTAACAATTTGTGTGATTGTGTAGGATTCCTGGTGCTGTTTTTAAATACCGTAACAAAACATACTTAACAAAATAAAGCCCATTTCCAATCTTCATTTGTGTTTCTCATAAGGTTTATCGAAGTTGAGCTCAGCCTCTGTTTGACATTACTTAGAATATTAGATATTATTGGAATTTGACCTTTTCAATTCAGTCCCATATGTAGATTGCCTCCCGACATGAGTGCATGGTAAAAATCTGAAAACAAAAAACTGCGTGGATTATTATGTCAATGAAAGGCTCCCCTCTTTATTTAATGCCTCAGCCCACTTTGCATTTCTGTGATCTTGATGCTGACACACATTCCCCCTCGACCCTACACAGTATATGCACAGGCATGACACAAACATAAGGCTTTACTAATAATCACTTCTTCTATCTTCTTAACCCCCAACCACATACATGTGCCCACACACACACACACACACACAAACACACACACACACACACACACTGTACCTCCCGCTCTCCAACAAACACAAAACCCTTTTTACGTAATGAAATTACATCCAGTCGTATGTTACATCGTCGACTAGAGTTATGGGTACATTTTACATAAAATTCACATCGGGCACATTGTCCAGGATGCATGTGTGCATACGAATTTACATTTTAGAGGGTATTAAAGAAATGAGCAGGGTGCAGTAAAATAGGAAGGGGGGGTAAAAAATGAAAAAGCGGCCCAATTTCCTGTTCTATCATCTCAAATCCTGGCTGCCATAAATAACATGAACACACACCCGCTTTCTCTCTCGATCACTACACACACACACTTGCACAGAAAAAAAATCACATCTGTGCAAAAGGTAATTTTCTTACACTTTTTTTTTTACCTGAGGTGCAAAAAAAGTTATATTGTTTGCACTGATTTTTGCCAGGATCCAATCACTGCTGAAGATAAAGAAACCCACTGGAACTATAACTCTATCCAAACTTGTGCTTTTCACACTTCCTCTCTCCGTCCATCCAGAGCCACGATCACCAGGGGGCACAGAGCCACCGCCTCTGGGCCAGCCTAGGCCATCCTTAATCCAACATGGCTCGTTGGATTCCAACAAGCAAATCTCATATTTCTAAACACTGGATTATGCTTTTCTTTTATTACTGCTGGAGCTGGAGGAGAGTTGTGGGGTTAGGGGGTAAGGCCGAACTGATAGGATTACCAGAAAAGCCTGTGGACTTAAATATGAAGGGCGGAATAATAATAATATAAAAAAATACATATATGTGTTCATTAAGATGATGACTGAATGAAAAACCTGAATAGAAGAAGGGCTAAAAATACTGATAAAAGGTAAAAGTAGGTCTGGCACAGGATAATAATCCCAAGATAAGCTCAAAAGCAGTTCAGCGATGACACAGAAGACGGTTGCGCAAACACACTTGATTACACACAGTGAGCAGAAACTTAGTGCACAAACATCTCACATAAGCTCCCCAACAAAGAAATGTGCACATCGACTGAACCAAAGGAAAACAAATGGATGCACAGACAGTGCACACACACACACAGACGCGCAGATAAACCATTGCTTGTGAATGTGGGGCAGATGCTACGATGCTGCAGATAACCTTGTCATGATGCAGCCCTCTGCTATTCCTACATGTGTATATTTTCCCCCGTGTTCACACCTTTATGAGTTTAATAACACTATCATGCCTTGGTGTCACAGCAAAGAGGAGAGAGAGCAAGAGGGAGAGAGACAGGGATGCACACTGTGAGATGCAGGGGAAAGGGGGCACAAATGACCTTGCTGGAAATAACAACAGCAACCCTTAATGTGTTGCATTACAAGATGTGTGATAAAACACTTTTATGGGGAGGGCTGTAAATGCTGCGGTCTCATCCCGCACTGTGCCCACTCAGCGGCCCATTTTGTCTACGTGTGTGTGAGTGTGTGGGACTGGGGAGGGGTTGGTGTCCAGTGTCCAGATCCAGTGATCCTGAATGGGAAGGGGGGTCAGCAGCACTGACTCATTGTCTTTGTGCTCACCTTGGTCCAGGTTTGCTCTGGGTAAATTCATTTGTTGCCTCTCTCAAGTCATGCAAACACTTCTTAAACGCATCGTATTTGTACCTTTCTTGAGTATCTGTTTTCATCTTGAGGTATTTTAACATAATGAGAGCTTCACTGTGCTGTGCAGACAGATTATACATATATGGGTTTCTCAAGTTGGCTTGAAGACGTGGTTTTCATGTTTTTCTTTTCTGCTTTCTTGTGTGTGTATGTGGGCTGATGGAGGAGCGCAGAGAACATGGACTTAAACTCAGCATTGCCCCCTGATGGATGCTTCACAGAATAACAGCACCCTAACCTGAGGTATAATAGTTGTTATATGACTAAAACGGGCAACAACTAACGATTATTTTCATTATCAATTACCCTGCTGATAATTTACAAGTTTTTGGTCTATAAATCGTCAGAAAATAGTGAATAGTGAGAGTCGAAACCCAAAGATATTCAATCTACTGTCACATAAGACAAAGGAAAGCAGCAAATCCTCACAACTGAGTGGCTGGAACTAGATAATATTTAGCTTTTCGATCATTACCCATATAATTGCAAATGAATTTTATTTCAATTGATTAATTAGTAATTCCACTAGATTAGAAGCTTTTAGTAAAATTACACTTCAAGCAGTTTGCTTTTAATGCACCCTCTCAAATAATTATAAAGCCTCAAAGACTACAAATCTAGCATGATGGCTTATTTATCTGCTACACAACAGTAATTAATTGTGTTTTTTGATCAGGTGAAATTTCTACTTCAATTGTTTTATATGAAGAGAACTGGAGTTGTACAAAGACTAACTAATCTCACCCCTTTTACTCACTTATTCAGGAGTTTGTTTATCCTAATTAGACAGTTCTCCCCTCTCCTCCATCTTCTTCGACAATGTAATCACTGGAGCACATCTTTTACACCAGTTCAGCTACGTGTTCCATCCTTTTCCTTTTTCCCTTTATTTTGGCTCATGAACATGCCGGTGCTTGTCATTTTCATCATGTTTTCAACCTCTGAAAATATGATTTCCCTACTGCTGCTCTCTCTCTGTGCCTCTGTCCCCATGTCTGTCTCCATCTGCCTCTATCAATCTCTTTCTGTTACTCTTTTCTTTTCCAACGTTCACCTTTTCTCCTGTTTGTGGACCCTGACACTCCTTCCGGCCCTCATATCCAGGCAGTGTAGATGTTAGGCCAGGACTTATCGATCAGACCATAAATTACCCATGCATCACCTCTCCTCTCCTCATTGCGTGTCTCACAAGCCGTCTGAGACCTTATTGAGAGAAGAAGAGAGGGGTGGGATGGGGAGTTGAGCGGGGAGGGAGAGAGAGTCTCCAGCAAATTGTTAATTAAATACGAATCAATCCTCTGCCATTTATCAGGCCATGCGTCCACCTCACCTTTAAGAGGGGGGCTGAGAGAGGTGGGGGGGGCGAGAGGGACAGGGAAAATCAATAAGGCGGACTGAGGGGAGGGATAAGTGTTTAATCCACCAATCAAACTATATCATGGCCATTATAGAGAGACAACTGGACATTATGGGGTGAACAGGGTGCGTTCAGGTTTCGTGCATCTTTTAAGCCTACTACGGTATCTAGCATTCAGAAAGTATTGTCCAGGCCCACTGAACTGTGGCATGTACTAATCAAATTCAAATAAATGTTAACTTGAAAGCACTATTTAGTATATGAAAGAATGGCTGGTCATTTCAGAGATAAACTAAAATCCATATGAAGTGAGAGGGCCACACAGTTTAATCAACAAACGTTCACTGTGGAATCATAACTAGTGTTGTGTTATAATAATGTGATTATTCAACTAACAATGCATTTATATCTGTCAGATTGGTAAACCACAGTGCACACTTGCATCTGTACGTCTGTGTAATTTGTACAAACATTCATATCTACATGTATATATGCACATATGCTTCATTGTATGTGTGTACGAGAGTCTACATGTGCATGGTTGTGCGCGCCTTCCATTTTATTCGTATTATTCATGTTAATTATTTCAGTGCTGGCTGACCAGAGAGACTCCCAAAGTCCATAAATCTGCGTAGACTGAGAATAACAAGGGATCTGACCCCAACAACTGTAAATCTGCAGGAGAGTGCTAAAGTTAGCAGAGGCAGGAAAACGATCCTGATAGGAGTTTTAGCACGTTTACATTGACTGAATGACTTACACAGTAGCTCGTTCTGTGGTTAGAAAACAGCCGACTGGTGTCCAGTTGGATTTTGATGAAGCAGCAGACGGTTTTTCTGATCTGAACTTCGTTGTAACCTTTTGCCTTGTCCAGTACGTAGATGCACAATGTGACTTCTGTCCCCAGACTTGATTAAATCCATAAACAATATGCTAATATTTTACTACATGCAATCAACGGCAAAATGTATGAAGGATTTATCATAACAAATTAGTTAAAACATAGGGCCTTGAATGTACCTGTCCAAGCTCTTATTGTCCTTGACCTGTAGTGCTTTATGTTGTTTTTGCAATTTGCCAAAATTTGGTGGTTGGTGATGTTTAGCCTTTAGAAAAACACCATGTATAACTTTTTCGTGTTCATTGACAAGAGTCTACAGCCTTGCTTGCTTTGAGCTAATTGCTAATGTCACCATGCTAACAATACCAACATGCTGACATGCTGACACCATCTTAGTTTAGTGTGTTAGCTTGCTTACTTTAAGCACTCCTAAACACAAAGTGCAGCTGAGGTTGTAATTCGTTATGTAAGTGTTTAGTTTATGCAAAGACGGATCGGATACATTAATATTTTGATCTGACGGTAGTACTAGATGAAAAGTTAAGGGACCACAAAAGTTATTACAGTTTGTCCTGAGAGGGACGTGAACTTCAGGAAAATCTAATTGAAATTCGTTCAATAGTTGTTGAGACATTTCACTCGTAACTAGGAATGTCAACTTCATGGTGGTGCTGGGGGAAGTCAGGCGATCACCAAAGTCTTTAAGATATATCGCCATGGAACCATAAATGTATGAAATGTATGCCCTCAATGGAAGCTTCAACATTTAATCCGTCAGTACCATGTAGCTAAGAGGCATAATACTGAAACATCAATTACCAGATATACAAACCTTTTGTCATACTTACATGCCCGATTGACACGGCGCTATTTGATAACCAGTTGTCAAACCATGGCCAACTCTCACTTCTCCTTCCCTAAGAACCCTGGGAGCTTAACAATCATCCAACATCTGTCTGGAGCCCAGAGAAAGGCAGAGGCCCAGATGTCAGATAGATTGGTCTTATAGGCTTCTTGGCCCCTTCACTGGGCAGCCCAGTTAGTGAACTAGGATTAGAGTTACGACATATCCTGGAGCCAAACATAGCCGGACTCTATCCTCAGATTTAGGGATTGTAACTGTAAGAAAACTCTTTGATAAAAAAAAAAACAGACAGATATAAATAGACATGTTTTTAGACAGTTCACATAGTCCATCATTTGGTGAAGTTTTAGCACCATTTTCACACATTTACTGATAATCTAGATAATGTTATGTTCATTGATGATAGCAATAGAACAATGTCCACATAAAAGACACATTAACAAGGTGTTCCAGATACAGAACAGTCAGGGTGACAAATAATGATCCTGATTTATGATGTCTGCATGGACAAATATTTATCACTTGTCCTCCAAATATTGCTCTTGCCTCATTTGCTGCTGATTCCAAGAATTTAAAAACGTCAAATTTTAATGTAAGTATGTTTTTTTTAGTGTGGAGTTTATGTGTGTCTGTATTTCCTTTTTGCTAATGTGTCTTCCTGGGTGGGTGGCAGAGCTTGTTCCAGGCAGCTGGATTGTCCTCTATTAGTGTTGCTTCTGTTTCGCGGGCGTAATCCTCTCCACTGGAGCCTCGCCTCACTCCTAATCTGAGGCACAATCTCTCCTGCAGATGGTTCTCTCCTTAAGCACCGCAAAAGAAGTGAGCTCATCCCTATCTCTCCTGTTATCCCCCCCGTTATCTCTCAACTCTCTCATCCCTTTCTCCCGACATTGCTCCCTCATTTCTCATCCTGAACACTTGATTTTCCCCACAACCATAAAGCATAGAGCACTTTCAGATATGGCATCCAATGGTGGGAATGTGTGCAGCTTTACTTCCTACTCACTCCCACACAGACTGCAAGGGAATAGTAAGCTAAATAAAAAACTAAATTCTGGTTTATTACAACATGGGTCTTATTTTTCATAGATTTGCCAGAATTTCTATGAATTATGAAGACATTGTACTCACCAAAGCAGCCGCTGAGTTCTGGGAACGTGGCAACATTGAAGTCCAACAGGGAAGTGGTCCGATGATCGAAGAGGTTGTAAACAAGCCAACGTTTCAGCCAGAATATCTTAACCACTTTATGTGGAGGTGAAAATAAACATGCCTGAAATGTCAGTAATAGTCTCTCATTGCAGAGCTGTGCACAATGATGACTAAAACTACAGAGATAAAAAGCCAGGTTGTATTAAACTGTAATTTCTAATTAATATTTAAATATTACATATATCATAATATATTTATCGAGAGGAATATCAGTCCTCTTCTAAACAATGACCAACAGATATCAAATTGGATCTGTTGACAACCTAAACTTTTATGTATTCTGTATTCAAGATGCACAAAATGACTTACATTCTTCAGATTAAAAACCTATCTGTACTTAACTGTATCAGAGGCTATAAATCTATAAATCGTGTATGTTTTACAACCATGCTGCTGTATTTTAGAAATTTGAATGTACTGCCATTGGTTCCATTCATTTTCATACAACATGGAAATGAATTAGCAGACTCTTAAAACATGCTTGAGTTGTTGAGTATCATTGTGAATTTATTGTCACAGTTACATTATTGTGGTGAGTTAATGCAGACTTGATGTTCACTGTGATGTATTACACAACCCGACCAGGTTTTATGAGTCTGCTAATTGATTTTCATGCTGTACAGAAAATATTGGAAGACAATGGCTGACTGGAATGGTGTGAAACAATTTAAAACTGCAGAGCACTCAAAAATGGTCAGATCAAAATTTGAAGTGTGTACAAAATTTGTCTTTAAAGAGCTAAAACTTGCTTACACACTGGTATAGTCTTCATTTTAATTTATTAAAAGTATTAAAAATGGTCATTTCCTACATTCTTTGTCACTGATTATATCATACTCCATTTAAATTCATACTTGATGTTTTGCAGTAAATGTTGATGAGGCCACTGGTTAAGCAAAATCTTTTTAGTTTAATATTTTAGTGTTTTTTTACTCATATCTGTCATATTTTAAAACCATGTGAAGCAATTTCCCGAAGCTGTATTTTCAAAAGGGTACATCTGGAAAATCTGTACAGCATGGCCTTTCTAAACTGTACGGCTCTATAACTTCAACATCATTCCACTCAATTAGAGAATCAGCCGCCCTCTCCCTGGAGTACTTTTACTTTTCCTTCCACTCCTCCCCCCAACAGCTACACTAATAGTCCACAACTGATAGGTAGTTTTCACTAAATGCTGTGCCAGGAAGGGCAAGGCAAAGAAAGGGATAAATGATGAGGGCTGACGAACAATAATCCGAGGCAGGTTTCTATGGCAACAAGGAAATAAGAGCCAGGTATACAATGTGAGCAGAAAGCTGGGAGGCCGGTGCAGTGATCAGGTGCTGTCAGGATGCTAGGGAGCGGGAAGTGAAGCTTTGAGTGTTGGAAATGGATTGCAGGGCGTGATTCACTGCAGAGAGAGAAGCCCAAAGAGAGACCAAAGAGGGAGGAGGGGGGGATGGGGGGGGGGGGGGGGGTAGGGGGGGGCAGTGGAGATGAGAGTTGCGGCACCATTTTTCACAGCAGACAAAAACATTTGCTGGGATATCAATTTGGAGCTGTGAAGCAGTCTTCCCCTCCTGCCCCATCATCCATCATCTTTTCGCACTAACCACCACTTGGGCACACCCTCCCCCCCCCTCCTCCACCACACACACACATGCACACTTACACACGCTTACCCTCTGTTTTCCACCCACACTCATGGCCATACATACTGGAACGACGCAAGACCACTCTCTACACAAAGCATACATGCACAAACACACAGCTGATGCAATGCAATGCCTATCTGAAAGAGGACATAACAGCGTGACCCATAGATGCTGTGTGTGGGAAGAAAATGCAAAGCAGAGGTGAAGCGCAGCGCTGCTCGTGGTTGGGGTTGAGAAGGCGGGGCTGAGCGGTTGCCACAGCGGCCGTCTCCCCTAGTCTTCTCCCATTAACGCCAGTAGGGGAGACCCCACCCTCCGGCTGCCCCCTTATTGGCACCTTTGCCTGCACCCCATCACTCATCTCCCAGCCATCATCCATCACCCATCGCGATCAATAGGAGGCCACGCATTCATCAGCCCCTGGGTGCTGATGGGAAAGAGGAGGGTCGGTGGCTGGGGGAGAGATGGAGAGAGGGATCACATGGTACAGAGAGAGGGAGCAGGAAAAAAAGAGGCGAGAATATTTGAAAGTGAGAAAAACTGAGTGTAAAAGGAGAAATGAAGGAGGAGGAGTCATGTAGGAGAAAATCTGAGAATAAGACCTACACCGAGAAGCAAAGAGACAAACATGCCCTGATAAAGCAGCAAGATGACAGCATAATTTTAACTGGTTTATGGCTTTTGGTGTCGCCAAGAGGGGAAATTAATATGTTCTACGGCATGAGACATGAAAATATATACAGTCATGGAAAAAATTATTAGACCACCCTTGTTTTCTTCAATTTCTTGTTCATTTTAATGCCTGGTACCACTAAAGGTATATTACCTGAAGAATACAATGAACACGACAAAAAATGCAGCTGATTACATAATACTTTATGTCCTATTTGACATGCTTAAGCTTAATTGTATTCCCAGGGTATATAAGAGGCCATTTCATGTCATAAGCAGCACTGCACATGCAAAGGCCTGGAGTGGTTTCCTGCTTACATTCAAGCCGTAGCACAACTCAGAAGTTGTCAGCTCTCACATAATGCCTAAAACAAAAGAATTATGTGAAGCCACAAAGGCAGCCATCTTGGCACTGCTGGAAATTGGCATGAGTGAGAGACAGGTAGCCAAAAAACTGAAGATCTCCAAGACAGCCGTTCATTACACCAAGAAAAAACAAGCCGAACATGGTACTACCAAATTGCTAGCTGGTCGAGACAGGAAACGTCTTTCTACCCCACGAGATGACCGTGCACTCACCCGTTCCTGTGTCAGGAATCGTCGTCAGACCTCCAGGGACCTTAAAAATGAGTGGGCACTGTCGAGAAATGTGACTTGTTCGGCAAGGACAGTTCGAAACCGACTTCTTGAAGCTGGTCTGAAGTCACACAGGGCACGGAAGAAGCCCTTCATCAACGAAAGGCAGAGGAAGGCCCGGTTACTCTTTGCTAGGGATCAGACTGTTGATGATTGGGCTAAGGTTCTCTTCAGTGATGAATCCAATTTTGAGTTGATGCCCACTCCAGCCAACTTACTGGTTAGGAGGAAGCCTGGAGAAGCCTACAAACCAGACTGTCTTGCCCCTACAGTAAAACATGGGGGTGGATCAGTGATGATCTGGGGTTGTTTCAGTATGGGTGGAACAGGGCAAATGCAATTGTGTGAAGGGCGAATGAACCAGGTCATGTACAGGGCTACTCTTGAAAACAGTCTTCTTCCATCAGCTGGAAAACTCTTTCCTGCCTCGAATGACTGGATTTTCCAACAAGACAATGCCCCTTGCCACACGGCAAGGTCAGTTAAAGCCTGGATGGAGAACCAGAACATTCGAACCATGCCTTGGCCTGCTCAATCACCAGATCTAAATCCAATGGAAAACCTGTGGAAAATCATCAAACTCAAAATGGAGAACCACAAGCCCCAAAACAAAGCAAATTTGTTTGAATTTGTGCAACAGGAATGGGCTGCTGTGACAGCAGAACAATGTCAGAAGCTGGTAGAGAGCATGCCAAGACGCATGGCTGCAGTCATCAAAAACAATGGTTATGCAATCAAGTACTAACTCCTGTGTGTATCATGTGACTAAAACAGACAGAAAAGAAAACATGGAATGCCTAAAAGCACTGTTTTTGGCAGTACAATGCCATAGCTATTGATGTAAGAACTTAAGTGATTTTGGTTATTATCAAGAAAACCATGGAAAATGGCTAGATATCAGCTCTTAAATTAAACTCTTATGAGCTATTTTTGTTGTTATCATTATATTTGTCCAAACAAATGTACCTTTAGTGGTACCAGGCATTAAAATGAACAAGAAATTGAAGAAAACAAGGGTGGTCTAATAATTTTTTCCATGACTGTAGATACATTAACATTACATAAAAATGTATACATTATTATTATTATTATATACATTAAAATGTAAAAAGAAAAGTCTTGGGAAAAGATGAACACCATTACTGCAGCAATGAGCAAAGAAGGCTTGTCTAATTTGCCACAATCACATTCCTGGGTGACAGTGTTGAAGCCATCATCATGATGAGTGGCGATTCTGTGCATCGCTTCACTATGTGAAGAGTGGCATAAAAAAACAGAAAGATCCTTCAGGGCAAAGAGAGGAACATAACTGAAGGGAGGGTTTAATGTGCGCGATTATACACACAAGCATACAAACATGCACACGCACACATATATATAGGGAACATAAAGGGGCAATGTCCCTGTCAGTCACTCGGTGGTTGTCAGTTTCCGGCAAGGCTCTGCACTTTGTGCTGACAGCCCATAAGTTGTGCCGACACACACACACACACACACACACACACGCACACACACACACACACACACACACACACACACACACACACACACACGCTGGCTCAGGCCTTTCCCCCTCCTGACTGAAGGTGGACCGGAATAGATCGCACTTTAAGATGATGGATGCGCCCTCTGCCCAGAAAGGTTAGGGACGGGGCGATAAGTTACTGAGCACCACGTTCAGGGTGAGTCGCAGAGGTGGCCAACAAATATACAGTTATTGTGATTGCTTGACAGCTTTGACATGAACCTCTGTGGCGGCTGGACTGCACCATGACGTAGGCTACTTTGGTGGAAAACACTGCATTTCTCAAATGCCTGAGTCTATTCATTGATCATATATTTTATTTGTTTTCTCAAGTCGATATTTGCAAATATTTCTTCTTCAGCTTGTTCTTTCGTCTACAAAATCAAATACAGATGCACGCACACAAAAGGGGAAAACTATCAAGCCAGACCACAGAAAGACATCCAAACCAGACCAGAGACTCTCTGGTTGAAAGTGGACCCCTTCGAGGCCAGGTGAGAAGGTGTGTGTATTCCCACCACTACCCACTTTGCCCCATTTAGGCATCAACAAGGGAGCAGCAGG